>NC_080192.1:9398939-9701969 GCF_030028045.1 Hippopotamus amphibius kiboko
GAGGTTGGGAAGGCCTGAACCCACCCCTTGAGCAGCCCACCCCAGCCTTTCTGGTTGGTTTCCCCTTTTCCTTTGTGTGTGTGTGTTTGAGGAGGGATCTTTATTTTTAACTTTCCACTCCAGCTTTGCCGGGGGGAGGAATACGGAGGCTGGCTTTGACCAGAAGTGACTGGGTCAGAGAGCGAAGGGGCCAGGAAGGGTCTGAGATTGCCGGGCGCGTCCCATCCCTTCAGAAAGGTCTCTCCCTTCCCCTGGGGGCAGCTGCCAGCTCAGCCCCTTCTGCTGAGAGCTACCCACTCCCATCGCCTGGCCTGTGAAAACTGCTCACTTGCACACCCAGCCTCGCAGGTGTGTGCACACTGCGCCTCGGGGCCCTCGTGAGTGCATGCGCATGTCCGCAGATGCAGCGGGTCTCGCAAACCTCCTGAGCAGGTGAATTGGGGGGTGATTGACAGCACAAAAGAGCTTGCCATAGGCACCCCCCACTCACCCCACCTTACACGGCACTTCACCTGACAGGATCTGTCCAACTCAGTGTGGAGAGGTGTCAGTGGAGGGCAAGGGTCCGACCAGGGGCAGCCAGGCGGCCTCCGATGCTCCAGGCGTGCCGATGCAGTCTTGTGGTTTCACCTGGCCACGCCGCAGGCGTGTGCGCATGTGCAGGTGTGCCGTGCCCCAGCGTGAGCTCTGATGCTCTGAGGCACTTGGGCCCTGTCCCCATCACCCACCCCACCCCTAGGGCTCCTGTTTTCTCTGACTCAGGTGACTTTCCAGCCCTTCCCTCTCCCCTCTTTTTCTGCCCTCCCCTCCAGCTCAGCCAACCAGACGTGGGTGTGGGTGGTCAGGGAGGGAGGGAGCGTCCCACCACCTTCTCAGGGCAGCCCTCGACTCCTGACACCCTTCCTCCTTCCATCCTGGGTCTCCTCCCTTCCACCCTCAATGCTGCAGCTGGGACTGACCTTGTTTCCCTGTGGCGGGACCTCTGCCGTGTCTTCCTGTGGTCGGGCTGTAGTGGATGGTGGGTCAGGGCGGGCACAAGCCCCCCCCCCCGCCGGCAGGGGCCTGTGTCTGCCCGAGGAGGGGGCGCTCTGTTTCTAGTTTGCACAGATGTGCCCTGTGGGCCAGTGGCTTCCCTGGCAGTGAGGAGCGACTTCTCCCCTCGCCTGGTCCTATAGGGGAGAAAAAGCCAGATTGGGGGGTGAGTACCAGGGGAGCAAGTGAAAGGCCGTCTCCCCACGGTCAGACCAGGCACTCAGGTCCCTCCCTCAGGGCTGTCTCCACGCTCTGCTTTGTCCTGAGGAAGTGGGCCGACTCCTGCTGAGGCTCCGATAGGGCAGTTCTTCCCCCAGACCCCTTCTTCCCAAGTTCCCAAACCAAAGACAGCCTGCGCCCCGTTTTTGTTTGGGGTGCCTTGCTGGCAAGATCCCAGATCCCTTAGTGTCTGTCTCCCCTTCCTCCTTAACCTTTCCTTGTCCAGGGTCAATTCAGTGCTTCCACTGGGGGATGGCGTCCCCCCCCCCACCCCCCACATGACTTGATCACCCGAAGCCTGGGGGGTACGTCTAGAGGAGTATGTGGGGGTGGACCAGGGAAAGGAGGGGCAGTGGGGAACCCGCCTGCCCAGCTGTGGGACCCTGGGTAGGGGAAGGGCGGCCTGAGTGGGAGGCTGTCCCAGGTCAGGGCCTCCCAGCAGAGGGGAGGATGGCGGGCAGGGGCCTCGCTCTAACCGAAGACTGTGGGCCCTGGCAGCTTCCCATAGAAGTCACACTCCCTATCCCCCTGGGGGACACGTGGCCTCCTCCTGCCTCACTTTGAAGAGCTGTTGTGTAGGTTGCAGGTTTGCGGGGCTCTCTCGTGCCACGAGGCAGCTGCAGCAGAGGGACACGCCTCGCCCCCCCTCAGGCCTTCACGCCCTGCTCTCTGCAGGGCAGAACCCTGGGAGCCGAGGCTCCCCAGGGGAAGGGCTGCGGGCTGTTAGGACCTTCCTGTCCAGGGCCCAGGACAGAGACCTCTATGAGGGGCTGCCGTCGTCTTACAGGACTCCTCCAGCCCTGAGCATCCCAGCAGGGCTTGGGGTGAGAGGGGGCAAGGCGAGCACGACCTCCCACCCCACCCCCACCCGAGAAGGCCAGTACTCACTTGGGGGGGCGTTGTAAAAGTTGGACCACCTGCCTTTCCTTCCCCCAGCCCCACCTGTTGTGAATGTCGAGAGACCGGTGGGTTCTTTTCTTTAGCTGTGGGGTGGGGCAAGGAGCATGGTCTCCGCCCCGGCACGGCCACCGGAGGAGCACCACCCTTGGGATGGTGGTACCATCTCCAGCTTCCTCCTGGCTCCTGCCCTGGGGGAGGGCGCTTTGCTTGTCAGGTGGTTTCGCTTTTGCTTTATAACTTGCCAGCCTGGCCTATGGGTCTCCGCACAAGAACGCTTCCTTTGCACAGAATGAGCATCGAGCTTTGTTCAGACTAAATGAATGTATTTGGGAGGGGTTGGGGGCGCGAGTCGATTCCAAGCACATGCCTTTTCCGAGTGAGTGTGTGCGGCGAGAGCTAGAGCAGATGCAGAGCGTGGTTTTATTTTTGTACTGATATTGGTAAGAGACTGTATAGCATCTATTTATTTAGATGATTTATCTGGTAAATGAGGCAAAAAATTATTAAAACTACATTAAAGATGATTTTAAAAAAAAAAAGCTCTTGGGCACCCGATCGTTGCTTGTGATGGCGTCACAGCTGTGCCAAGGAAAGAGCTGCAGCCCTGGGGGCGAGCCCTCCAGGCCTCCCAGACGCCCCCAGAGCCATCTTGGCAGTGCACTGGGCTGACGCCAGGCGTCCTTGTCAGCTTGTCAAATCCTGAGACGTGGAGGTGCTCTCATGTCCATACATTCTCCCTGTCTGGATAATTTTTCCCTCTAAGTCTCAAACCCTCAAATCCAGCCCCACACATGGTCTCAACACCCCTGTTCATGAGTATCAGTGGGTCTTGAAATCCTTCGGGTGGGTAAGTTATTTCCTTCTGGGGAAGGAGTGTGTTTCCCTGCCTGGTCAAAGCTGGGATGAGGATGGGGAGCTGGAAGAAGGAAAAGTGTGATCTTGAGGGGCATCTGCCTCGGGTGAGGCCCTTTACGTGGTCAACAGGTGGCCAACAGTCTTCCAGTGCCAGCCAGAGGGGTCAGGGGATTCCAGTGGTCACGATTCTTAGACCCTTTGTCCCTGATGTTTTCATCCCAGGGCTTCGGGTTCTGCTTCTTGCCTGTTGACCCTCAACTTAGCATAGGAGGCCCGTGAGGCTATGTGTTCAGTCTCCTTTGCAGCTCTGCCTCTCTTACAACTAAATATCCAGCCCCACAGCCAGCAGGATATGCCCCAGGGCTGCGGGAGGTCAGGGGCTCTTTAAACACTCTGCTAAATAAAATACAGAACAACATGATTGATATACATTATGGAAAATAACTATACTTTCTGTTGAGGCTCGAGCACGGGTTGGAAAAGAATTTCCAGACACACGGCAGGATATAAGGAAGATAGAGTTTATTAGAGAGAAGGGATGCTGTAAAGACAGCGGGACGACTTCCTGGCAGACCAGGGAGAGCCGACCTTTTCGTGGGCTTGCAGCCAATTTTTTGTGTCTTGTATCCTCAAGACAAAGAAAATTCCTGCTAGGAAAATGGCGTGAATTGATTGGTCAGTACGTCACAAGGCAAAGGGTGTCATTAGGTGGTTGATCAGGTTGCTAAATGTTGGATGCTGTACCTAGTAAGGAGTTGGGGGGGTGCTCTATTCAGCCAAGGTCTTGGGTGAGGGGGGAGCTGTTCAGCCAAGGTCAAGAGAGGCCTCGCCGACAGCTGCTATGGGACTCAGTGCAGGGGCTTCTTTTGTTCTGTGTATTTGACATAGGTCTCCACACTTTGCAAAGCAGAACAAACCTAGAAGAGGCCCCCTGGCTTTCCCAGCACAGCCTGAGGTGATAGTGGGCGGGCCTGGGGCTGCTGTTTTCTTTACTCAGGCTTTCACCCTGAGCCGACTCCGTGCTCAGGGCTGGCGCTATGGTGTGTCAGTGCTTCGCCGCTGCAGCCTGTCCTGGTGCAGGGCTGTGGTGAGGCCACGGCATGTCAGGGATCATCACAAGGGCCCTTACTGCTGGCTAGCGGGGGATCCAGGGCCACCTCCCGCCCCGAAGATCTGCTTCTGAGACCTGTGTGCACGACCTCTTTCGTCGCTTCAGTTGCTGTTATGGGTTGAGTTGTGTCTCCAGAACCAGCCCCACCCTCCTCACCTCCCAGAATTCATATGCTGAAGTCCTAACTGCCAGTGCTTCAGAATCCAACTTTATTTGGAGATTGAGTCTTTACAGAGATAATCAAGTGAAAATGATGTCATTAAGATGAACCCTAATCTGATGCGACTGGTGGGAAATTTGGGCCCAGAGAGAGACATAGAAGCAAGGTGATGAGAAGAGACACGGGGAGAAGATGGGCATCTACCAGCCAAGGAGAGAGGCCTGGAACAGAACTCTTACTGCCCTGCCCACACCTTGATCTTGGACTTCTGGCCTCCAGAACTGTGAGAAAATAAATTTCTGTTGTTTAAGCCACACAGTCTTACTTTGTTACAGCAGCCTCCACAAACTACTACCATATCCATGAGAACAGAGTGTGGGACTAGGCTTAGGTGCAGGTGTGAGATTTTATTGTGGAAGTGGTCCTAAGGAGCAAGAGTAAGGACTGGGGAGAGAGGGACACGGAAGGAGAAAAAGCCAGGATAAGATGTGTCGCTGAGGTCGATGCCATGGCTACAGGCTTGATTCCACCTGGACTTTGTGAGACGCATTCCAAGGCCCTCCAAGTTGTCCTCCCGGAGGACCAGAGACGGGAGTGTTTCTCCACAGGCTCCTGTCCTTAATTGGCAAGGATGCTGGGGCACTGACTGCTTTATACCTGGGAGCTGTGTTCCTACAAGGGCATCAGAGGAGTCCACGGGGCAGGAAGTAAAGATGGGCCGTCCACCCACCATGGGTAAAATCAGAGATGAGGATGAGAGGACAGGAGCTGGGCAACCAGAAGGAAGAAAAACATCCAGCCAGTTTTTCATTCTGAGTTTAAGGTGTTGGTGGGCACATAAGTGGTAGATAAAGCCACAGGGGTGATGGAAGGGGTCCAAGGTCAGGGTTGCTTTGGAAGAGGTGAGAAGGCAGTGGGTAGGTGAGCTCCTGCTGCCTCTTAGTTCCTGCCCTGGGGGGAGTCTGGCCTCTTCCCTGGCAGCTCCTTGATAACTCCAGTTAGAGAGTGGAGGACTTAGCAGTCCCTGTCCTCAGCTCTGAGCCTTGACCCTGATTCTGGGTTCCCAGCAAAAGTTGCATAGGACCCTGATACAAATGCACAGCCTGACTCTCAGATGTGTTACCTGAGCACAGCCTTCTGCGGTGACACCTTTACTGCGTCCACTTTTATGGGTGGGAAAAACAGAGAGGGTATGATTAGCTGTTCCGAGTCCACACAGCCAGGTCATAGGGAACCAGGAATTTGAGCCTGTGTCTCAGTACTAATCTCTGCACAAGCAGTTTTCAGACTTTTTGGTGTCAGAACCAGTTTATAGTCTTAAAACTTATTGAGGACTTCCTAGGTGGCACAGTGGTTAAGAATCTGCCTGCCAATGCAGGGGACACGGGTTCAAGCCCTGCTCCGGGAAGATTCCACATGCCTCAGAGCAAAAAAGCCTGTGCACCACAACTATTGAGCCCATGTGCCGCAACTACTGAAGTCCACACGCCTAGAGCCCATGCTCCGCAACAAGAGAAGCCACAGCAATGAGGAGCCCGTGCACCACATTGAAGTGTAGCCCACACTCACCACAACTAGACAAGGCCCATGTGCAGCAATGAAGACCCAACACAGCCAATAAATAAATTAATTAAATAAATAAATTTATAAACAAAAACAAAACAAACAAAAAAAAACTTATTGAGAAGCCCAAAGAGCTTTTGTGTGTGTGGGTTATATCTTTCAATGTTTACCATATTAGACATTGAAATGGAGAAATTTTTCAAATATATATTTGTTAAAAATAATATTGACATATTACATATTGAGATAAATAATATTTCATGAAAAATAATTACATTTTCCAAAACAAACAAAAATTAGTGAGAAGAATTGGCATTGTTTTACTTTTTTTTTTTTTTTTCCAAATCTCTTTAATGTCTGGCTTCATAGAAGACAGCTGGATTCTCATATCTGCTTCTGCATTGTCTTTTGCAATAGCCCATGGTATGTAGCCTCTAGAAAATTCCAGCATACACTTGTGAGAACATAGAGTGGGAAAGACAAACAACGTCTTAAACATTATCATGAAAAGCTTTTGACCTCAAAGACCCCTGAAAGGGCTCCTCGGCCCATGCCTGAGAGCCGCTGCTCTTCTCCTTGTGAGCTCTGGTGGACAGCTGGCCCGAGGTCTGGCTCTGACTGTCTCCATGAAGGTGTGGGACAATCTCACACATTTTCCTGGTTGGGGCCGTTAGAGAGCTCATTGCAAGTGACTTTTCTGGAGGTCAGCCGTCAACGTCCCACCTTCACTCCTCGCTGCCTTCTAAAAGGAAAAGTCAAAGAACAAGAAAGAAGGCAAGCTGAGGAGGACGAGCAAAGATGGACAAGAGAGGAAGGACTTAAGGCAAGTGGGCGGGAAGGCAGGGGGGCAGATGGGGGCCGACGGAGCCGGGGAGCAGGAGGGGTGGCAGCCAGGGAACAGGGCGGCCGGGAGGAGAGGAGGCCACGGAGTTGAGAAGCCACATGGAGAACCACAGGGTCAGCTCCCATGACAAGGAAGAGAAAAGAGGACCCCCCAGAAGGTGGGGGGAGGGAGACCACCCTCAGCAGCCTTACCGGCTTTCTGAAGGTTCCCAGCTGTCCTTGAAGATGTGAGGGGAAAGGGGAAGGAGCACTGGCTCCCAGCATTGGGCGCTGCAGCCACACATGCCCCCAGGTCAGGCCTTCCCCGTCCACCCCCAGCACCGCACCACAGGCCTTTAGTCTTCTCCTGGACCCTAAGCTTTAGATGGAATCAGGCGTATCTGACCCTGGCGTGATCCTAACACCCATACACCCTAGGGCTCTTCCCTTGGAAGTGTGATCTCTCTTCATCTCTCTCCCTGCTGATCGGGTGAGGGTGGGAAGGGGGTCCCTGCCCACCACAGACAGGAAGGAGTCTCGCCAAGGAAGCTGTGTGGCGGGATGTGTGTGTGGGGGGAGCTTCAGGGCGGCCAAGGACGGGGCAAGAGTCTGGTCGAATAACCAAGCACAGCAGTCAGGCTGCCCCCAGGCCCTGTCCCCCTGCCAGCACTCAGTTACTGGAGTGAACATTTTTCATCTGCTCTGCCATTTGTTCACTTTTCTCTGTATTCTTTAACCTGTCCAATCATTCAGCCAGCACCACCCGCACCTCTGGTTCAAGATGGCATACTGACTGTGGGCATTTATCTCTTCTCCCTCCTAAAATCCCAGTCGAATGACCATCAAGCAGCCAATCAATAAAATGCAAGCTAAAGCGAGAGAAAGATGGATAGCAGGACTGGAAAACAGGAAAGGAGGCCTCCCACAGAGGAGAAATAGGAATTTCCAGAAGGTATCAAAGTGGCTGACGTCAGCGCAGCATAGGGACCCATCTGAGCTGAATGGGCAGCAGGGAGAGGGTGCACCCAGGAGGACAGTTAAGGGGTGGGGACAGGCCTCCTGAGCAATAAAGAGTCTAGTTTTTCAAACAGACCTCGAGAACAACCGCACTCCGGACACGGTGATGTGTGAACAGAGTGGTCAGCTTTCTAGAAATGATCAGCCAGGTTGGCTCCTACGGGGGTGCGGAGGGCTTTCCCAACAGGCTTCTGACGTGGACATCAGGGCACACAACAGGGAATGGGAATAAAGTGCTTCCAACAGTACCCACCCCCCGCCCCCGCCCCAGCTTCTGGGGCTTTGTACCCACTTCTTGCTGAAAAAGGGCGGTGGGGTGGGCTCTCTTCTGAGTCCTGCCCTCCCCAACCCTACTCCACACTGAGGTTGACTCTTAGTTGCTGTATTAGTGTCCTAGGGCCTCCAGAACAAAGGACCACAGATGGAGGGTGGGGCTTGAACAGCAAAAATGTATGCCCCCAGGGACCTCCCTGGTGGTCCAGTGGTAAAGAATCTGCCTTCCAGTGCAGGGGATGCAGCTTGATCCCTGGTCAAGGAACTAAGATCCCACGTGCCACAGGGCAACTAAGCCCTCACGACACAACTACTGGCTCGGGTGCCTTAACTAGAGAGCCTGAGTGGCTCAAACTACAAAGCCCATGAGTTCTGGAGCCAGCACGCCACAACTAGAGAGAAGCCCATGCGCCACAAAGATCCCGCATGCCTCAACAAAGATCCTGTGAGCTGCAATTGAGACCCAACGCAACCAAAAATTAATTAATTAAATTACACTAAATTAAAATTTTGAAAAAATCATGTCCTCAGTGTTCTAGTGGCTAGAAGTTTCAAATCAAGGTGTCGGCAGAGTTGTTTCTCCTGAAACCTCTCTCTTTGGCTTGTAGATGGCTGTCTTCTCCCCGTGTCTTCACATGGTCTTCCTTCTGTGAGTGTCTGTGTCCTAATCCCCTCTGATAAGGACACCACTCATACTGGATTAGGGTTCACCCCTGTGACCTCATTTAACTTAATCAGCTCTTTAAAGGCTCTATCTCCGAATGCAGTCACATTCTGAGGTCCTGGGGATTAGGTCTCCAACATGAATTTTAAGGGGGACAAAGATCAGCTCATAACAGTTGCCTACTGACACCCAGTTTGTCTTCCTGCTAATAGAATCTTCATCATTCAGGAGGAGAAGAAGTAGCAGTTATCCAATGAAACACTCATTTTCCCAGTTCCCCTCCCCAGCTCCCCACAGCTAGGGGTGCTATATGACCAATTGAGAGGTAACTGAACGATCTGAAGTGTGCCCTTCATTTGGGCTCATCTGATGTGTCCCCATATCGATGAAAATTCAATGAACTATCAAGTTAAGAAGAAAAAGGGGAATTTTATTTGAGCCAAACTGAAGATTATAACCTGGGAAGCAGATTCTCCGAAAGCTCTGAGAACTGTTCCGCCTGTTAATTAGAAGTCAAAGGCACAGTCATACATTTTCAAGACAAAGGATCGTACATCAAAATGACATACTGATATTTTACATAAAGTTCACCAGGGATACATATTCCAGGTAAGCCTGGACAAAGCAAGTAGCCAG
The DNA here is from genome assembly GCF_030028045.1 of Hippopotamus amphibius kiboko. NCBI lineage: Eukaryota > Metazoa > Chordata > Mammalia > Artiodactyla > Hippopotamidae > Hippopotamus > Hippopotamus amphibius. The sequence goes on from NC_080192.1 coordinate 9,408,192, forward strand.
TCACCATGACCCCCTACAGAGCTGGGAAAGAACACCATTCTTTAAGAAGTTACATTGCTAACGTCAGAAGAAAGGGAAAGCACTGATCTTTACGGTCGAGCAGTCTCTCCCATCTTTGAGGAGCTCTGTTAATGTGTAATGCAGATGAACAGTGCACGTAGGGAGGGAGGAGGTCCAAACAAACACAGGGAGAGAATTTTATGTTTAATTTTTCTTGTCCTGCCTTAAAATATAAATTTTATTTCATCACCTGGTTAGATTCGGGTTACGCATCTTCAGCCGGAACATCACCAAAGTAATGCTATGTTGTCATGGTACCCCATCCGGGTACCATTACTCATGTTGTCCAGTTTGAGTATTTGATTAAGATGGCGTCTGCCAGGCTTCTGCACTGCGAAGTTACTCTTTTTGTTTTGAAATTAATAATGATTTTCTGGAGGCATACCTCGGAGATATTGCAGGTTTGATTTCAGACTACCACAATAAAGTGAATACCGAAATAAAGCAAGTCACACAGATGTTTCAGTTTCCCCATGCATATAAACGTTTCATTTACCTTATACTGTAGTCTAAGTGTGCAATAGCATTGTCTTAAAAAATGTTCATACCTTAATTTAAAAATACAAAACAAAACAAAAAAACTCAATTAAAATAGTAACATCAGAGATTACTGATCCCAGATCACCATAACAAGCATAAATGAGGTATGCCTATAATTTGAAACTGTGTAAAATCCCTTCCTTGTCACACTTCCAATGTAGTTATTTATTTATATTAGTATGGATTTATGGTTTGCTATTTTATTCAATGGCTAACATCCATTATTATCACTATTTACTGGAATGCTCAAAATTTCTCAGGTCTGGCCAGTTTTAACCTATTTTGGTTACTCTAGCTTTAGGGTGTGTTTAACACAATATTTTTAAAGTTTTTAAATACCTGGCAGGGCAATTCCACCTCCTCCCAACATTGTTATTCTTTTTCAGAATTATCTTGGCTATTTTTGCAGATTTTCCCTTTCCATCTTGTTTAGAATTGGATTTGACAAATTATATAAAACTTTCGAATGAAATTTTGGTTAATATCATTATTATTTTTTAAAAGATTTATTTTATTATTTATTTATGTATTTATTTATATTTATTTATTTTATTTTTGGCTGCACTGGATCTTTGTTGCTGCACGCGGGTTTTCTCTAGTTGCATCGAGTGGGGCTACTCTTCATTGCGGTGCGCGGGCTTCTCATTGCAGTGGCTTCTCTCGTTGTGAAGCACGGGCTCTAGGTGCGTGGGCTTCAATAGTTGTGGTGCATGGGCTCAGTAGTTGTGGCTCGAGGGCTCTAGAGAGCAGGCTCAGTAGTTGCGGCGCACGGGCTTAGTTGCTGCATGGCATGTGGGATCTTCCCAGACCAGGGATTGAACCTATGTCCCCTGCATTTTCAGGTGGATTCTTAACCACTGCGCCACCAGGGAAGCCCCTAATATTATTTTGAATGTATGGAACAAAAGAGAAAGAAAAATAAAATATTTTCTCTAGGAACATTAAATGTTTCTTCACTTTATGTAGCTTCTATTTTATGTCCTTTATTATGGTTTAACAATTGTATTCATGAAGTGTACATATTTCTTCCTAGGATTCTTCCTCGGCACTTCATAATTTTTGTTACAGTTGTAAATAGTATCCCCCATACCAAACACACACAAATATTTTAAAATTAGTTATCACTAATTTATTGGACCATGATTTATATATGTACATAGTAATGGTTTCCTAGGCTGCCATAACAAAGTACCACCAACTGGGTGGCTTTAAGCGACCGAAATGTATCCTCTTCCAGTTCTGGAGGACAGAGTCTAGAATCAAGGTGTGGGCAGGCTGTGCTTTCTCTGCAGGTGCTAGGGAGGGATCTTTCCTGGGTCTTCTCCAGGTGGGGTCTTTCCCTCTTGGTGCCGCTGGCACTCCTTGGCATTCCTTGGTTTGTAGATCATCATTCTAGCCTCTACCTCTGTCCCCACATGGAATTCTCCACTCGAATCTGTCTTTTTTTTTTTTTTTTTTAGAATTTTATTGAGATATAATTGACATACAATAAACGGCCTATATTTAAAGTGTACAATTTGATATTTTTTTCTTATTAGTAATGTATATATGGCAATTCCAATCTCCCAATTCATCCCACCCCAACACCCCCCTCCTCTTCTTAAAGGACACCCGTTGTGTTAGATGAAGGGCCCACCCCACCCTACTTCAGTGTGACCTTGTCATAAATAATGACCTCTGCAACAACTCTATTTCCAAATAAGGGTGATATTCTGAGTCCTGGGAAGGATATTAATTGGGGGGTGGGGGGTGGAATACCACCCAACTCAGTACATACATGTTTCACATTTGTTATTAAAATCTTTCTCACAAATGTGATTGAGACTACTAATTATCCCACTCTTTTTAGTCCCCTTTTTTTCAGAGTCTATAACCCCTAATTTTTAGCAAGTTACACGGCCATCCAAAATAAAGGCCACATTTACCAGACTCCTTTGCTGCTACTTGTGGCCAGATGACTAAGGCCTGGTCAGTGGGATGGGAAAATAAATGCCATAAAGCAGCTTCTGGGATCCCTCCTAAGACACAGCTGGCTTGGTCCTTTGCCCTTTCTTCCTCTCCGCCCCCATCCAGCTACAGAACACAGATGTTATGACAAGGCTATGTTTTGGGCCACAAGGACCAAGACCCTGCAGATCCTGAGGACGACAGCAGAAAGCTGGAATCAGCCCAGGTCCCGAATGACTGTGGGGCCATTTTCTGAGCCCTGCAGCTTCTATCTGGACTTTTCTGTTTGAGAGAAGCAGCCATCCAGGGCTGCCATATCGCACAAGCCCAGGGGGCGCTGTTCACAGGGCAGAGGACGTGAATGGAAGACTCTGGAGCTGTGAGGTGAACACACTGCATGGCCATCCTCAGAGGCCCTGCCTCTGTCTTGTTTAAGCCCCTGGTTGGATTTCAGTTACGCTCAGGCAATTTTAATTTTAATGAATTTTTGATAGTTTCTTTAATATCCAGGTGTCTTTTGTGCATGAAAGGGAATACTCATCAGTATTGGTACTTTGTTTATTACACAATTTGTGAAAATGAGATAGCTCTGAAAATCAGTTTTCCTTGCGCATGTAAACATGATTATTCATTCGAATAGCTACAGTCCCTTAAAACTTAAATGGCAATTACAAACCTGGTATGATTGATTCTTTTGAACCCTCCAGACATCTTAAATAACAGGCCAAACATTCACAAATAAAATATTTCAGAGCAACCAAGACTGCAGGATCTGAGTAGTGTAATGATTGATTCTTTCCTGAGATGCACACACTAAGGAGATTTAAACAAAAATCTCTGACTGTTAGGCTGTCTCTCTCTTTTTTTAAAAGTAAATTTATTTTTCTTTGAATAAAAAATGAAAAAAAATTATTTTTCTTTGAATTTATTGGCTGTGTTGGGTCTTCGTTGCTGAGTGCGAGCTTTTCTACAGGTGTGGAGAGCGGGGGCTACTCTTTGTTGCAGTGCATGGGCTTACTCATTGCAGTGGCTTCTCTTGTTGCAGAGCACTGGCTCTAGGCATGTGGGTTTCAGTAGTTGTGGCACATGGGCTCAATAGTTGTGGCTCTCGGGCTCTAGAGCGCAGGCTCAGTAGTTGTGACATATGCGCTTAGTAGCTCCACGGCATGTGGGATCTTCCTGGACCAGGGCTTGAACCCGTGTCCATGCATTGGCAGGCAGATTCTTAACCACTGTACTGTCAGGGAAGCCCCTGACTTTGAGATTTTGAAGGGATCCCATTGAATCTGTAGGTCATTTGGGGTTTGCATGGACTTTTTAACAATATTAAGTTTTTGAATCCGTGAACATGAGATGTCTTTCCATTTGTTTGTATCTTTCATTTTTTCCAGCAGTGTTTTGAAGTTGTCCATGTAGAGGTCTTTAGCTTCCTTGGTTAAGTTTACTCTTAAGTATTTTATCCTTTTTGATTCTTTCGTGAATGGGATTGCCTTCTTAACTTCCCTCTCAGATTGTTCGTTATTGGTGTAAAGAAATGCAACTGATTTTTGTATGTTGATTGGATTTAATACTTTCTATTGCTATTTTAAGTGCAATATTTCCCCCTTTCCATTTTTAGATAATTGTTGTTAATATAGAGAAAAAGGTTTTATACATTAATTCAGATTTCAACCCTCTTGTTTACCCTGTGTCTTTTCTGGTTTTTTTTGGAAGGTATAAAATCATCAACAACAATAACAGAAGAAAGTTTGTATCTTCCTTTCCAATGTTTACACAATTTCTGGAATTTCCTTGCCTTATTACATTCCTTAGAACTCCAAGACAATGGGGAGTAAATGGGACATGGTCTCAAGTTTTCTTTTTAGCACATGTGCAATTTATTAGTTATTATTAGCTACACCTGTTAACAAGATGCATTTTGTATAATTTACATAACTAATACAATTAATAATCTCAAATGTAAAATTTGTAAAATTTGTGAGAGAAGTAATTAAAGATACAAAACTCCCCTGTGGACTACTTGACCACCAAACATCATCAACAATCTACATCCAAGAAACACTGATGTAGGTGTTAGAAATAGGGTTCTGAAGTCTGAATTCTGGCTTTTTGGCTTATTATTACAGGGTGATCTTCAACAAACTGTTACACATGAACCTTAGACACAATTATGATTTCCGTTTTATAATTGAGAAGCTCATTTCATTCACTTCATTAGCTACTACAGTAAGTCCCCTACATAGGAACAAGTTCCATTCCGAGAGCACGTTCATAAGTCCAATTTGTTCATAAGTCTAACGGTCAGCCTAGGTACCCAATCTAACACAATCAGCTTTATATCACTGTGCTGTAATAGGTTTATAATGCTTTTCACACAAATACATAAAAAATAAACACAAAAAATAAACATTTTTAATCTTACAGTACAGTACCTTGAATAGTACAGTACACTGGCTGGCATACAGGGGCTGGCATCAAGTGAACAGGCAAGAAGAGTTACTGACTGACATCATCCCAATTTAATTGAAATGATTTTAATATTTTGCCATTATAATATTTATTGCTTTTTTATAAAAATCATTTCCTACACTTCAGCATTTTTAATTTCTATTTTACTTAGCATTTAAAAAATTTATTTATTTATTGGCTGTGTTGGGTCTTCGTTGCTGCACGTGGGCTTTCTCTAGTTGTGGCGAGCAAGGGCTGCTCTTCGTTGTGGTACGCGGGCTCCTCATTGCCATGGCTTCTCTTGTTGCGGAGCACGGGCTCTAGGTGTGTGGGCTTCAGTAGTCGCAGCACATGGGCTCAATAGTTGTGGCACACGAGCTTAGTAGCGCCGCGGCATGTGGGATCTTCCTGGAGCAGGGATGGAACCTGTGTCCCCTGCATTGGCACATGGATTCTTAACCTCTGCACCACCTAGGAAGTTCCTATTTTACTCAGCATTTTAATGATGGCTGAATTCTCTGAAGCTCTGTTCAGCATCTATTGATATGAATACATGGGGTTTTTTAAGAATTTATTTTAATACAATTTTCAAAAGTTACTTTCCATTTACAGTTATTACAAAATATCGGCTATATTCCCTGTGTTGTACAATACATCTTTGAGCCTATCTTACAATCCCACCTTGCTCCTTCCCCTTCCCTCTCCCCACTGATAACCACTAGTTTGTTCTCTGTAACTGTGAGTCTGCTTTTTTGTTTTATTCACTATTTGTTGTATTTTTTATATCCCACATATAAGTGATATCATACAGTATTTGTCTTTGTCTTACCTATTTCTTAGCATAATGTCCTCTAAGTCCATCCATGTTGCTGCAAATGGCAAAATTTCATTCCTTTTTATGGTTGAGTAATAGTCCATTGTATATATATGCCCTGTCTTCTTTATCCATTCATCTATTGATGGACACTTAGGTTGCTTCCACATCTTGGCAATTGTAAATAACACTGCTATTTTGGTTTTTTTTGGATATATACCCAGGAGTGGTATTGCTGGGTCATATGATAATTCTATTTTTAGTTTTTTGGGAAACTTCCATACTCTTTCCACAGTGGCTGCACAAATTTACATTCCCACCAACAGTGCAGAAGTGTTCCCTTTTCTCCACATCCTCACCAACGTTTGTTGTTTGTCTTTTTTGGTAATAGCCATTCTGATAGGTGTGAGGTGATACCTCACTGTGATTTTGATTTTGATTTCCCTGATGATTATCGATGCTGAGCATCTTCTTATGTGCCTGTTGGCCATCTGCACTTCCTCTTTGGAAAAATGTCTATTCAATTCTTTTGCCCATTTTTAAATTGGGTTGTTTGTTTCTTTGATGTTTAGTTGTATGAGCTGTTTGTATATGTTGGATAATAATCCCTTAACAGTCATATTATTTGCAAATATTTTCTCCCATTCAGTCTTTTCATTTTGTCAGTGGTTTCCTTTGTTGTGCAAAAGCTTTGGAATTTAATTAGGTCTCATTTGTTTAGTTTTGCTTTTTTCCCCTTTATTTTGAGAGACAGATCCAAAAAAACATTGCTGCAGTTTATGTCAAAGAGTGTTCTGCTTGTGTTTTCTTTCTGGTCTTACCTTTAGGTCTTTAATTCATTTTGAGTTTATTTTTGTATATGGTGTTAGAGAATGTTCTAATTTCATTCTTTTACATGTAACTATCCGGTTTTCCCAGCACCACTTGTTGAAGAGGATGTCTTTTCTACATTGTATATTCTTGCTTCCTTTAGCATAGATTAATTGACCATCTACCCTGTTCCATTGATCTGTGTCTGTTTTTGTGCCAGTACCATACTGTTTTGATTAATGCAGCTTTGTAGTACAGTCTAAAGTCAGGGAGCATGATTCCTCCACCACTGTTCTTCTTTCTCAAGATTGTTTTGGCTATTCAGAATCTTTTGTGTTTCCATACAAATTTTTAATTATTTGTTCTATTTCTGTAAAAGAAAAGTGGTTGGTATTTTGATAGCAATTTCATTGAATCTGTAGATTGCCTTGGATAGTATGGTCATTTTAACAATATTGATTCTTTCAATCCAAGAACATGGTATATCTTTCCATCTCTTTGTGTCAACTTCAATTTCTTTCATCAGTGTCTTATAGTTTTCCAAGTACAGGTCTTTTGCCTCCTTAGGTAGAGTTATTCCTAAGTATTTTATTCTTTTTGATGTGATGGTAAATGGGATTGTTTCCTTAATTTCTCTTACTGGTACTTGGTTTTTAGTGTATAGAAATGCAACAGATTTCTGTATATTAATTTTGCATCCTGCAACTTTCCTGAACTCATTGATGAGCTCTAGTAGTTTTCTGGAGGTAGCTCTAGGATTTTCTATGTATAGTATCATGTTATCTGCAAACAGTGACAGTTAGACTTCTTCCTTTCCAACTGGATTCCTTTTATTTCCTTTTCTTCTCTGATTGCTGTGGCTAGAACTTACAAAACTACATTGAATAAAAGTGGCGAGAGTGGACATCCTTGTCTTGTCACTGTTTTTAGAAGGAAAGATTAGAGGAAGAATAAAAACCATATGATCATCTCAGTAGATGCAGGAAAAGCTTTTGATAAAATTCAGCATCCATTTATGATAAGAACTCTCCAGAAAGCAGGCATAGAGGGGACACACCTCAAACACAATAAAGCCATATATGAAAAACCCACAGCTAACATCATACTCAACAGTGAAAAACTAACACATGGTTTTTTTTCTTTAATCTCTTGTGTAATGAATTATGTTGATCTATTTCCTCATCTATAACTATGTTTGCATTTTTGGAATAAACCTCATTTGATCATGCTATATTATTCTCTTAATAGATAGTTGATTATATCTGTAAATATTTTATTTATAATTTTTGTATCTATATTCATAAGTGAGATTGATTTATAAGAATTAACAGTCTCTTCTTTCATGCTATCTTTGTCAGTTTTTTTTTTTTTAAGGCTATTTCTTCACCATGTGAGTTGGGAGAATTTTTCTGTATTTTTCTATAACTTGCAATCTTTTATTTACACTGAAATTATACATTTGTTAAATGTTTGATAAAAAGATTTGTGAATACATTTGGTCCTGGTGCATTTTGTTTGTTTGTTTGTTTTAGTGGTAGATCTCTGTCTTTCTAACCCCCTCCATGATAGTTCCATCCAAGTCTATTTCTTCTTGGGTCAGTTTTGTTAATTAATATTTTGCTAGGAAATTATTCATTTCCTCAAGGTTTTCAAGTTTGTTTCCATTAAGTCTGCATGTAATAGTCTCTTATAATACTTCCAGTCTTTCCTGTATCAAGTTTATATCTCCTTTCTCATAACTTATCATGTATATTTTTGCTGCCTTTTTTTCTTTTATCAGATTCTTTCTGAATTTATCTACTTTATTGCTCTTTTCAAAGAACACATTTTTGTATTTATTTGTCCTATCAATTAAAATTTTCTACTTAATTTCAGCTTTGGTATTTATTAATTTTCTATTTTTGGCTTTTCATTGCTTTTTCTAATTTCTTAAAATGAATAGCAAATTGCTATATTCATCCTTTTTTTTTTTTTTTTTTGCAATGAAAACTTTTAGCCTATTCATTATTTTCTGAGTATAGCTGTTGTTGTGTCTTCTAGATTTGGGTTTGAAGTTACATAAATTAGGGCATATTTTACTACAAATAACAAAATATCTGACTGATAGTGAACTTGAATAATGCAGACATTTGTTATTTTATTTAATAGGGAGATTAGAGGTAGATATTTCCAGAGTAGATATTATTTCTAGAATAGATATTAACAATGCCATCAAAAACTCATGCTTTTTCTGGCTTTTTGTCCTCATGCTCATCATTTTATGGCTAGATGATAACCACCAGCATTCCAGACATCTCATGTTGTATCCTGCTTACAGGCAGAAAAAACAATTGAATTCAACCCTACTTGCCTGAAATGTCTTTTGAAAAAAAATTTTAAAACTCTCCTGCAGTTTATCTTTAATTGGTCGTAACTGGGTCACACAGCCACTTCTAGCTTCAAGAGATGCTAAAAAAAGCATCTGGAAAAGGAGAATAGGATTATATGACAGACTTAGGCCAATCATGATTCATTCCCTGGGCTATGAGCATTGCCGCTTCAACAAAACTAGGGTTTACAATCATTTTTCCTTTTTGTAGTTGGCTGCTATGTTGTTTGGTACATACAAGTTAATGATTGTTACACTTTATTCTTTAATTGTTCCTTTGTTATCATATATAGTCCCTCTTTAACCTGTCTGATGTCTTATACTCCACCTTGTGTAATAGTGCTTTCTTTTAAAAATTAATTTGCCTGGTATCTCTTTGTTCATCCCTTTATTTCCAATCTCTGTTATTTAAAAAGAGCACTTTTAGGGGGCGGGGGGGCGGGGGCAGCGGGTAAGCAGCATGGAAGAATTTATTCTGTTCACATTTAGTGTGATACACTTGATTTTACTCTTTTCATCTTCTGCTGTGTTCATTATTTACTGTAACTGTTTCCTGTCTCTTTTCCTCCATTCTGATGGGATTGTTGGCAGTGGAAGCAGTCAAAGCAGGGGTTCTGTGTCAGCATCCAGCTTCCAGGTGTGGTTGGTGTGGGTGAAGCATCCTGCTACCAGCAATCCTGTCATCACTAGACCAGTTGGCAGCATAGTTTGGAGGCTCCTTCCTGGCTTTGAAGCCTCCAAATCTAGCCCTTCATCTTTCCTAGAGATTCAGTGAGCCATTCAACATCTTTTTATTAAATCTTTTTTTTCTGTTTTAATTAGCCAGAATTGCCTGTCATTTCAATTAAGAACACTGAAAAACACAGTTCCAAGTGCATTATTTTCCCTATCAATTCTATGGTCCACTTCACTCAATAAACTTTCATCTATTTATTTAGACAACTATTAGACACTGAGAAGGAACAGAGAATATTGAACCACAAAATGATCCAACTATTCTAGATTATACTAGGAATTCTGAAGTAATTCTTAAGTAAAATTTTCCTTAGTGCTGTAGTATGAAAGTTCTTCATACTTATCTTTTTATGAAGGAAAGACTTGATTCCCCTCTTAGAAAGTAACCCAAGTTTTACAGACTTTCAAATTATCTTTATTTTTTCAATTATAAAAACATTTACTCACTTATAAAAGAAAGGAAAACAGAAGAATGAAAGAGGAAAGAAAGGTTTCTGGACTGGATTGAGGGTTATGGATGCTGTGGAGCTTGCTACTTGCTCCTAAGAGTCAGCAGTTTATGAAGCACTGAGATGCCCCAGGAACTGTCATCTCGGGTCACTTCTTAAGGATGAAGGGGATGGGGATCCAAGCCTCAAGCCTCTGAAGGAATCCACTAAATTATTCTCATTCAAGGGCTGTTGAGAGAGAAAAGAGAAAGCTTCGATTGCCAGGAAACTGAGGAAGGAAGGGGAGAAGAGGTAGTGCTGAAAATGCCGGGACAAGAAAAGAACTGGGTCAAGGTGGGCCAGGGAGGCCTTGAAACAGGAAGCTAACAAGAGTCTATGAAGAGAGAGAAAAGGAAGGAACTGGGAGCCCCTGGGAGAGGGGATGCATAGGGGGTATCACGAGGAAAGAGAAAGGAGTTGGGGGCAGTGGGGAGAGAGCAAGGAGAGGACTGACACACAGGGTCGGGGAGGTGGGGGGAGGTGGGGTTGCTGAAGCTGGGAAGGGGTGGGGCGTGAGGCCAGGGGCCTGCAGCAGGGAAGGCTTCTCACCGTCAGGATTCTGCGGAGGCGCCGCTTTATGCTTTCACTGTATTGATCCAGCTTATCCCAGGCCTGGAAGGGCCGCCCCTGGTGGTCCACAAACTGTTCCCAGCAGTCTTCGAACTCTGAGATGAGAGAGGGAAACCGAGTCAGGGCCCAAGTCCAGGGGAGCAGCAAGCCTGCACCAGCAGGGCCATGGTCCCTCCTTCCTTTCCCCTTCCTTCTCTTCCTCTCCCTGGAATTAGCCTCTCCTCGGAATTTCCCCTTCCAGGTGATATCACATCTTGGGTCTCTGCTGGACCCCTGTCCTTCCTGTCCAGCCTCCCCCAATCCCCCACTCCCACTCAGTGGCTTTCACTCTTGGAACTGCAGACCCTCCTGTCCACCTACAGCTCTGTCTCTCTTCCTACCTGAGTGCGTCATGACAGCCACTGAGACCTGCTGGGCTGTCTGTAGCTGCTGCAACCCCCACTGAAACTTCTTGATCCAGTGGAAGTACAGGCGGGAGGCGAAGATGTGCAAGCTCAGGCGGTCATGACTTTTGATGAAATTAACCAGCTCCCTGGCACAGTCTGGGCAAGGGCTCCACGTGATATAGCAGATGATTTTGTAGTTCTGGTTTGGGTCCAGATTCAGCGAGTTGATCTTCTTAATAAAGCGAATTTCTGCATGTCGCTTCTTCTGGAGAGGGTCCCAGAGCGAAGGAAGGGTTGGTTAGAAGGCAGAGGCCAGAGGTCACACACTAAGCGTGAACCTGAGAATGGTGGGCTCTGTCCTGTGAACCTTCCAGTAGGTGAACTTGCCTATAGCACAAGGAAACAACCTCCTTCTTTCCTTCAACTATTTATTCCTTCACTCACTCACTCACCCATTAATTCCACACTCCCCAAGCACCCGTAACTTGATCAGAATCGGATCACAGTCCCAGTGCCCAGGAGAGATGGGTTGTAGAACAGACACCCCCAGGGCACAGTCCTGAATACTCTGTGACCTGGCTTTTGGACATGTCCAGGAGGTTGTCTGGAGATGTTTGAACCTGAGGGTACCAAGGAGCAGGTCAGGGAGGGAGAGAGGAGGGATGGGACAGTTAGGAAGATGGGCCAAAAGGCACAAGTGTGATGGAGATCTTGTAGGTGAGATTAGGTGCTCAGTCCTTGAAAGAGAGCTTGACTTCCCTGAAGCGGTGACTGAGCTGAGATCTGGAGGATGAGGAAATACTAATTTCTCAAAGAGGGGCAGGAAGACCATTCTGCCGAAGGGAAGGGCTTCTCTGGTGGCCCAGGGATGGGAAAGAATGTGGAAAGTTCCAGGGAAGCTGGGCTGACTCAGGCTCTGCTAAGCCTCAGGATTTTCCCTGCATGGTGGGGTTGCCCCTGCCTGCCCTGTGCCCAGAGGACCTATTTGACACCTTGTTTCGGAAGCAGCCTTTGTGAAGCGTGACGTCATCGTGCCGCTTCAGCTGGTAGCACAAGTAGGTCTTCCTCCGGGAGTAGGGCGCCTGCACCCGGCGCTGGTTGCCAAACTGTTGTTCGAATGTATTTTCTTTTAGCAGGTTCATTGTGTTTCTGTACAACAGGAGGGAGAAAATCAAAGATGCAGACAGCTTTCTCTGGTGTCACCCCAGGCTCTGTCACATTCTGAACCCAATTCCTTGGGTTCACCTGGACCCCTAAGGGGAGGTAAGGGAGGGTCTCTTCCTTCTTTGTTGGTCAGGAGGACCGGGAGGGAAAAGGAAGAGGGTGAGCTCTCCCACCTCACACACCACCTCCCACCCCCTGCCTGCCAAAGACCCCCCCTCCCACCCCCAGCCCCTGCTAGAGGTCATTGCAGGCAGGATGTCTGGGCTGGGTCGGCGGGGAGGGGGGGGGGGCGCTGGGGCGCCCTGACAACGGGACACAGCATGTCCTTCCTTGGCTCTCGCATCTATGTCCTGAGCCTCAGACCCCTCTGTTCAGGTCCTACCAGCACCTCAACCCCATTTCTAATGTCAGGACCCTCATCTCTGGGGAGCAGGGGAGTGGGGAATGGAAGCTGGTGCTTCCTTTAACTCTGTGCTCTCGGCTGAGGTGTGTGTATCACAATTTTGTCTGTACAAAGAGCACAGAGGCATGTGAACAGCACAAACTCTTGTCACCAAGGGAGCGCTGTGACAGGCTTTTGGCTGAAGGGCTCGCATAGCTTTCTCTCCCCCTAATTAGGACTGTATTCTAAAGAGTATTCCATTTTGTATCTTGCTTTTGTTCATTTAGTATTATATTGCAAAGTGGCCCGCCCCTTTTGTGGGGATGCAGAACCACCAGGTTCTTGTCAATAAATGCGGTTGGCTCTGCACAGACAGAAGTAGGTGGATGTAACAAGGAGCCTTCCTGCCGGGCCCCAGAGAAGTGCACCCCCTGGCCAGGGCCCCACTGCACGTGGACACTCATGACCAAGCAGATGTCAGTCTGAGTGAGCTTGGGAGGCTTGATGGCCCCAGGCCATTGTCCTTCTGGACAATCCACCCAAGGTAATGTCACTGGCTGACCATCGAGTCAGACTCAGGTGACCTCAGAGCCTCAGAATTGGCATCTGGACGCAGGAATCAAGCCAAGGGTGCCCTCACGGCCCAGACCACAGGGCGCAGTACTTCATTCCTGCAAGAACAGAGGAGTCTTGCCACATTTCCAGTCAACTCACTGAAACATCACCAGTTCCACCAACGAAAAACCATTTCTGATATCTGATGTGCTAATGAACAAAGCCACGAATTTAATCAATGGAAAACTCTCTGACGTCTCTTGTGTGAATTAGCAAAACTTTAGATGGATTTGGATAATTATTGCTGAAGAGATCATCTCTAGACTGTGGCCTTTGATTACCAGCCAATGATCTCGCCTGAAATTCATACTCCCTGTGAGGGAAACTGGCCACCCTCAGGGTAAGGATTAGAAGGGAAACTCCATTCATAGCGTACCTAAAACAACCACTGTCCCGTGTGCCTGGAATCTTCCTGATTTTAGCCCTGAAGTTCCCACGTTCTGGGAAACTCCCCAGTCCTGGGGAAACCCAGACACTCAAGGCTGAGATATTTCACATTTTAGACAAGAGGACTTATCTTCATAGCACAAATGTTACACTTTGACCTTGAATAGCTAAAGTTGTAAGTATGATAGAAACAACTTGTAAGAAGTATTTAAAGACCAACTGAATTTTTCATACTTGGTAGTGTCTTCATGGGAAACGAGTTGAGTTATCTTCTTGTCTTGGAGAGTTTTCCCTCCACAGAGCAGAAATGAGAATATTCTTTGCAAAACTGTGCCTTTAAAATAAAGATTACAAAAATGCTTCTATAGCTGACTCCAAACACTGATTGACTCATCCTTGAACCTGAAGTCTAGGAATGAGGGTGCACAGAGAGCTTTAGGAAGACCCGGTGGCTGTGCCTATGGGATATGGCCAGGGACAGAGAGAGATGGCCAGAAACACAGAGAGACAGGCTGTGGCAGAGGCAGGGCTGGGGGGCCTGAGGCAAGAGAAGGAGCAGAGAAGGAGAGAACCCAGGGCTGGAAACAGATAGAGGCAAGAAACAGGAGACCCAGCCCGAAGCCGAAAGGAGAACCGGCAGCAATACCTGGTCCCTGCAGCCTGGCTCCAGCCTCCTTGGCAGACATGTCCCAGCTTGCCCTGGGCACTGGGCTCTCGGGCTCCACTCCCCCTCACAAGGCTGCCCTTGTCCTCGGGAAAGTCCCTTATCTGAAGAGTGTTCCCCTACAGCTCTCTGATTGGTAGATGCCCTTCCTGCCTGGGTGAGCAAACGTGGGAGGCCTAGGGTGGTTTTCATCTCTCACACCCATCCTCTTTCCTTCTCATGGGCTCTTGACTTACCGGATGCTGGGAATCCAGATGCTGTCTCCTGACTTAGGAGGGCTTGTCCCAGGCAAGCCCTTTGTCATAGGCACTCTGCCTCCATTTCCTCTCCCAGGACACTTGCTAAAGGACAGCACCTCATCTGACAGCCACCTCCCAGGTCAACTCAGCTGAGGCCCCACCTCCTTCCTGCTTAGGCACCAGGGGTGGGAGGGCCCTGGGGTGGTTTGCTTCCTCAGGCTACACCCACCTTCTCTTGGGCCCTCCCTCTCGGCCAAGCTCAGTCTCTGATGAAGCCCGGCCCCTCTGTGCAGCAGGACCCGGATGTTATTGCAAAGGGAAAATGAAAGTAAAGATGCCCCAGAGAGGGGGATGGGACAGACCCTGGCTGAAGAGACAGGACAGAGGCCTGCTCCCATCAGGGGAGGGGCAGGCTGGCCTTCCTCCACCCTCCTCCTGCTTGGCACTTACTTGTCAGTCAGTATCCTGACAAGACTCTGGGCGGGATGGAAAATGAGGGCTGGGGGTCAGTGATCCAGATCTTCCTCGCCAGCCCTGTGATGAGCAGAGCCTGTGCACCTTCTGCCACCCCAGCTCCCCCAGTAGCACTGAGTGGGGAGGATCATTATCCTGACACTTTAGATGTGGCCCCAGCACAGACAGGCTAAGACACCCTCTCGCGGTCACACAGAATGTAAATGGCAGAACGGGAAGGCTGTCCAGGCAGCCTGGCCTGCCTGCCTCCTCCTGCTTCCTCCCTGCTCCATAAACAGGAGTGGGGGAGGGGCACAAGACAAGGGGTAAGCTGTCTGCTTCCCACCAAGACCTGCAGATGAGAAAACAGCTCTGGGGAAAGTAGGGAGGAGGGCTTGGAGCAGTCACGGCCACCTCCAGTCCAGACTGCACACAAATCTGATTCCTAACTTAACTACACTCAGCTTGTCATCCCACTGCTCCCCCACCCTGCACACACCCCCTTCTGCTCCACAGGCCCTGGGATGGCCTCAGGGATAACAAAACCTTGGGCAACAGGTGACAAGATCCACAGGAATGGTGTCTCCTTCACTCCCATCTGTCTTAATGCCCAGGGCCACAGCCAACAGAAGATTCTAGAATGAGCTGGTTCCTTCTGGGAAGAGTGATAAGGTTTTTTTTTTTTTTTTCTTTTGCCACAGCAGGTGGCATGCAGAGCTTTCCCAACCTTGGACTGAACCCGTGCCCCCTGCATTGGAAGCATGGAGTTTTAACCACTGGATCACCAGGGAAGTCCGAAGAGCAATCGGATTTACACACTGAAATGTTGGTCAGACTCAGAGAGCTAAGTCACCCCTGGCCTGAGAAGCAGAGAGGATGGACAAGAAGGCTGAAACCCTTTGCTGGCCTTTCCCTAATGACAGCAATCCTCCAGCCCTAACTTGGAGATTTCTGCAAGCCTCCTGAGATGGGCTGAGATGCAGGCGTGCTAGGAGCGGGACATATTGAGCTGGCCACTGCGGCCCCTTTTACTGCCCGAGACAATCAGGAGGTGTGTCATCCACATCCGTGTCCCTCTGCCTCCCTCCTTGAAGGAAACACCAACAGGGAGAGCATCAAGGCAGAGAAGCCGAAGAGCCAGAGACCCCTCGGATGCTGCCCAAGACCCCCAGGCAGCAGTGCAAACAGGAAGGGAGAGTGGAGGGACAGGTGTCTGCTGCCACGGATAATTCACATCCAGATGGCCAAGGTCAGTGGGACCCCAGACCTTCTCCACAAGGACTTGAAGGACAGATTCGAAACCGAGAGCTTCCCCTTACTGTTGGTTCCTCTGCGTCTCCCTGCCCAGAATCCCACCTCATCAGGCTCTTCCTCCCCTTCCGCAGAGCTACAGTCCCAGCCACCCTTTCTGGAACCTCCTCTGGGTTCCTGCCCGGCACGTTCACGTGGCAGTTGCCTCTGTGGTCAAAGGGCCAGACGCTGGCTTGCTGACCTACCGTGAGCCACTGAGCTGTGGTCTCTGACCTGACTCTTGGCTGTCCTTCCACTTCCTTATCCTGCTTTTTGAGAAAGCTCCCATAATCTTAATCCTCACGTGCCCAATCCTACTTCTTTTCTAAAAATTTTTATTTAAATGTAAACTTAACCATTAATTTGTTTTCTCCTCGCTCATTCCCCATCCCCACCCCCAGAGGTGCATCCCTGGCAGCAGGTGGGGAATGGGACGAGGGGTGAGCAGAGGGCGGGTGGGGTGTGATGATGACAGACTGAAGGTGGGGGGTGGGGCTCTAGGGACACCACGGTGTGGAATGGAAGCAGATGAGTCAGGGTCAAGGGGGGCATAAGCTGGCGAGAGACACGCTGGACAGAGAGCCTGCCCTCACAGCGCCTGCTCAGCTCAGACCGGCCCTTGGTCACTGCATGGGCCAAACTGTCCCCCCACATCCATGTGCAGAAGTCCCAACCTCCAGGTCCTCAGAGGTGACTAGAGGGAGATGGGGCCTTCAAAGGGGCGACTGTGTTAGGAAGAAGCTCTTAGGGTGACCCTTCATTCAATCTCACTGCTGTCCTCAGGAGAAGAGGAAACTGGGACACACGGAGGGACACCAGGGGCGCCCCGGGGGTCACGCACAGAAGAAAGACCATCTGAGGCCAGAGTGAGAAGGCAGCCAAGTGTCTGCTGCCAAGGAGGGAGGCTGCAGGGGAAGCCCCCCCTGCCGACACCTCGATCTTGGACTTGTAGCTTCCACAGTGGTGAGAAAATAAATACCCGTTGTTAAGTCACCCAGTCCGTGGCGTTTTGTTGAGCCTGTCCTAGCAAACGAGTACTGTCACTGCCATCAAGGAGCCTCATTCTCCGATAAGTCAAGTCTGTCTTCAAGGCGGTTTCTCAAATCCCATTTTCACACTTATACATATTCATGCCCATTTATGTTCAATTCAATAACAACGTTTGGTACATGCGTGAGATGGGAGGAGGCGGGGCTCCCTTGCCGGGGGAGAGGGAGATCTGACACGGGGTGGGGTGGGGTGGGGTGGGGGAGATGGTGGGGGAAGAAAGGAGACAGGAGCTGAGGGAGGGCAGGGGCAGCCCAAGCGCCGGGGCCTGCAGGGCCAGTCCAAGGAGGAGAGGAGGCTGAGAAGGGAGGTGAAGGTAGCTGGAGCTAAGGAGGAGGCGGGGCTGGGGGGATGGGGCGGGGGAGGCTAAGGAAGCCCTCACCCGAGAATTTCCTCAAGCTCCTCGACCAGGAACTCATAATTTTCATCCAGGTCCTCCCAAGGCTGGAAGGGCATTCCCTGATTGTACACGAAGTTTTCCCAACAGTAGTCAAAGTCTGAGATGAAGAGGAGAGAAAGCGGTCAGGTTGGGGCCCTGCTGGCCCTCCTGTGCCCTGTGCCCTCCTGCCCCCTCCCTGCCATGTGCGCTCAGTCCTGCCTTGTTTCCCAGGATCTCCTCCCACTCTCCCTCCCTGGGGGCGATCCTAGCTTCCCCCCATGCCTCCCACCACACCACCGCCATCTCCCAGCCCCCTCTTCTCACCTGGGAAGCACATGATGTCTACGAAGGCCCCCTGGTCGTGCAGCCTGCGCAGCGCATCCCGGTACTCTGGTTTCCAGAAGTAGTAGAGGCGGGAGGCAAAGATACTCAGTGTCACATTCCCATTCTCCATCAGGAACTCAGCCACCTGCTCTGAACATCTCAAGCAGGGGCTCCAAGGTAAGTACCAGGTGACTTCGTATTGCTCATCATGGGACGGCTTCTCCTCCAAGAACCAAGAGAGGAAGGAGAGCTCTGCATGGCCGGAAGCCTGGGGGATAGAGAGATGGAGGTGGAAAGGGGGTGATCTTGGGTGGCAGAGCAGGCAGTGTGGCCAGGCTGGGGAAGTGGGGAGGAGGGGTCAGGGGCGGGCATCCCTGAGGCAGGCTGTTCATGAGTTACCCCTTCTTTCCAGCTCTCCCCTCCCTTCTTTTCTTTAGTCATCCCTTCCCTCATTCATCGACTCATCCATTCATTCCAACATCCAGCTTTCCATTCATTCATTCTACAAGTATCCTGAGTGCCTGCTCCGGGCCACCCCTCTGGGGTCCAGGCTTGTTCCCTGGGAGCTGTCTGCTGGGAGGGCCACAGAGCTGCCCTGTCCCTCGGGGGAGCCACCAGCCACACATGTGCACAGAGCCCTTGAAAAGTGGCTCATCTGAAGGGAGGTGTGTGGCAAGTGTAAAGATACACAGTTCATTTCAGTGACTTAGTATGAAGAAAAAAGAATGTAAACTCTCTCATGAAGAAGTTTTATATGTTATATATTACAAAATATATATGATTTAAAAATTAGATGCACAGTCAGTCCTTTATATCTGAGGTTTGCTCATCGGCAGACTCAACCAACCACTTATTGAAATGATTCAGAAGAAAAGAAAAATTCGAGAAGGTCCCAAAGGCAAAACTTGAATTTGCCAGGCTGGCAACTATTCACATAACATCTACATTGTATTTACAACTATTTATGTAGCATTTACATTGTATCAGGTACTATATGTAAGCTAGAGACCATCTGAAGTATATGGGAGCATGTGGGTGGGTTATATGCAGATGCTATGCCATCTTATATAAGGGATTTAGCATCTGCACACTTTAGTGTTCTCCAGGGTCCTGGAACCAACGTCCCACCCCCATATCTGGGATGACTATATCATCTAACACATTATCAATATTAATTTCATCAGTTTCTCTTAACTTTCTGAACACAGAGTAGCAGAAAAAGTGAGATGACCCCTGGGACTCAGATTATGTTTGATGGGATCACCCTGCTACAGTGCACCCCACCCCCACCCCCGCCCATGAGGCCCCTTCCCCACACCCTTTCTGAAAAGGCTGCCTTGTGGGTGGAGGAGGGCAGGCGGGTGGGGTCTTTCCTCAGGAGTGGTTAGTGGTTGACTCGGGAGTGGCAGGGTGGTGGGCTTCAGTAGTCACTGCTGATGCTGCAGTGCTCCTCCAGGGAGACCTGGCCACAGGCTCAGAGCCAGCTGGGCGGCAGGCAGGATGAGGGCTGTGGGTCTCCCCTGCGGGATCACAGGCCCCGGACACAGAGGAGGCAGGGGTGTGGAGAGTGAGGACCCGACCAGCAGAGCAGTTACCAGGGCCTGATCGGCACTGGGGCACAATAGACCAGGCTTTCTAAACTCGCGCTTTCCTCCAAGGCTGCTAGAGGCCAAGCCCGATGACACACCCAGACACCCACCACCAGCAGACTCTCTAAACAAGGCCTGCCGGGAGAAGTCAACCACCAACGTGTATCAGGTTCCTGGAGGGTCAGGCAGACACTTCAAAGGGCCAAGGACTTAAGAAAATGTGTGGCAAGATGCATCGACCCCTGAACCCCTGCATGGCAATGAACTTATTACCATTTTTTCCACACCCTGAACTGGTTTATGTGAACCTGAGTAAGACCTCTGACATGGGAGACATAATTTGGGGGATAAAATGTAATTCCATTTTTGAAGCGGGAGCTAGATTTGAACTATTACACTGCACAAGGGCATAGGACATAGCCTATCACTTCTTTATTTGCATGTTTTGTTTTTTGGGTTTTTTTGTTTTTTTGGCTACGCGAGCGGCCTGTGGGATCTTAGCTCCCAGCGCCCCCTGCATTGGGAGCGGGAGTCTTAACCACTGGACCACCAGGGGAGTCCTTATATCCACATTCTTGTTTAAAAACTGGACACACGGCAAAAGGGATTTTCCTAGTATCTGACATAATATACTTTGAAAACCAATGAAATGCAAGTGTAATTATCTCTTCCAATCATAATTTTGGGAAAACAACTTGTGCAAGCGTCCTAAGACTTTGGCAAATAGCCAGTCCCGCACCCACCACCCCCTGCGCTGGGCATTTTTCCCTTTTTAGGCACAAAATGCAGGCTGCACCTCAATCTGTGCTCCCCACATTGCAATTCTAAGTCACCAATAAATGCTTTGGTTTCTTGCGGCTGCAATGAGAGTGTCTCAGGACCCATACCTGGTTTACAAAGACCCCAAAGTCAGAGGAGTCAGATGAGCACTGGTTCAGTCTTTCCACCTGGAAGCAGAGGTAGGAGCCGTTCCGCGAATATGCATAGGGCATGTTGCGAAAGTGGAAGGAGAAGCTTGGGACACCTAACCGCTCCACTGGGTTTCTGCAGCAAAAGAGAGAAAAGGGTCAATGCAGAGAGGCCCCCTGCGGTTCCTCCAGGCTGGTGTCTCCTGAGTGCAGCCCCCTGGGCGCCCTGGGCGCTGTGCCTCCCCGCAGCCCGCCTGGGCCTAGAGAATTTCCTGCTGCCTTTCCAGGCAGGAAAACCGGGGGAGAGGGAGAGGAGAGGGTGCTGGGCCAGCAGGGGCAGGTGATGTCTCCCACAGGGGCCCAGGCTCTGCCCCTTCAATAGCACACCCCCCACACCCCACTCCAGTGTTCCTGACCACCCATCCCCAACACATTAGAAAACTATAAAAGAGAAATAAAAGCTCTCCACTCCAAAATAATAGCCTTTAACATTTCAGTCCCATTCATTCCTGACTTTTCACTTGGGCATGGTGGTTTGTATTGTCCTGTTTTGTTTTCTTTTGATTAATTTATTTATTGGCTGCATTGGCTCTTCATTGCTGTGCACGGGATGTCTCTCGTTGTGGTGAGCGGGGGCTACTCTTTGTAGCAGTGCTCAGGCTTCTCATTGCAGTGGCTTCTCTTGTTGTGGAGCATGGGCTCTAGGCACTTGGGCTTCAGTAGTTGTGGCACGAGGGCTCAGTAGTTGTGGCTTTCGGGCTCTAGGGCACAGGCTCAGTAGTTGGGGCACTTCAGCTTAGTTGTTCTGTGGCATGTGGGATCTTCCCAGACCGGGGCTTGAACCCGTGTCCCCTGCATTGGCAGGCGGATTCTTAACCACTGCACCACCAGGGAAGTCCTGTTATGTTTTTTGATGTCAGGTTACCACCTAAATGCACAGGCTCGGGCTACTCCTCCCAGTGCTTTCTTTGTCTGAACTTATCTGCTCCTCTGCAGTTCCCTCAGGAGTCATGTCACTTTATACAGGAGGAAGCAGGGACACAGAGGAGGAAAGTAGCCTGCCCAAGTCCCAGATCAGTAAGTGATAGATCTGGGTCCCCTTGACCAGGCTAGGCCATTTCCACCAATTTCCTTATCTGATCTTGCAGCTATGTGAAGTCTTGGGCATGGCTTTCTTTTCTACTTAATTTTAAAACAGGAGCATTTCTCCTGATCT
Source organism: Hippopotamus amphibius kiboko (assembly GCF_030028045.1). Lineage (NCBI taxonomy): Eukaryota > Metazoa > Chordata > Mammalia > Artiodactyla > Hippopotamidae > Hippopotamus > Hippopotamus amphibius. The sequence goes on from NC_080192.1 coordinate 9,430,015, forward strand.
TTCCTCCAATTCCATGATAACTGTGAGTGGTACAGTTATAAACATGACGCGCAGTCACCTAGGGTGTGGCCAGGTTTGTGAACAGTCTGCATTTCCTTTTCTCCTCAGAGTTGACACATCCTCGGAAGAGATGATTTGTCTTCTTCCCTCAGAGAACTGTTCTCACACTGTGTTTACAATGGTGTAAATACTATAGAAAATCCATCCGAGTGCTTTAAACAAAAGTCACCAGCGGCTTCAATCCTCTTTTCAGCCAAATGCTAAGTGTTCACAGAGCACAGATATTTCTGACCAATAGCGGGTGCAGCCCCACACAGGCAGGGAGGGGACCGCCTAGCCCCACAGACTTTCAGACAGAGAGTTGGGCCATCAGGACCCTCAGAGCTGGGTGGAGGTATGGGAGGGGCCCGTTCAAAAGGAATAGTGGGGGCCCCCCCAGAAGAGGGCAAAGACCCGAGATGGGAGTGAGCCCTGCAGAGAAGGTGCCCAGAGAGGGAAAGGAACAAGGCTGGACCTGCAGGGACTGTGGGGAGAAGGAGGCCAAGGACAGGCACAGCCCTAGGGAAGGTTGGAGAGGGGGCCCAGTGGGACAGAGCGGGTGGGCAGCAGTACCTGATCCAGGGCCTCTGGATGTAGCCTCCTGTGATGGCTGGTTCCAGCCCTGAACTGCTTCTCGGGTACTGGGGTGCCATTTCCTCTCCCAGGGCTTTTGTGTAGAAAAACCCTTATCTGTGAGCAACCACCCAGGTGGCCTCAGGGGAGGCCCCACCTGCTTTCTGGTTTGGTACCAGGGGTGGGAGGGCCCTGGGGTGGTTTGCTTCCTCAGGCTACACCCACCTTCTCTTGGGCCCGCCCTCTTGGCCAAGCTCAGTCTCTGATGAAGCCCGGCCCCTCTCTGCTGCAGGACCCGGATGTTATTTCAAAGGGAAAGAGAAAGTAAAGATGCCCCAGAGAGGGGGATGGGACAGAAGAGACAGGACAGAGGCCTGCTCCCATCAGGGGAGGGGCAGGCTGGCCCTCCTCCACCCTCCTCCTGCTTGGCACTTACTTGCCAGTCAGTATCCTGACAAGACTCTGGGCGGGATGGAAAATGAGGGCTGGGGGTCAGTGATCCAGATCTTCCTCTCCAGCCCTGTGATGAGCAGAGCCTGTGCACCTTCTGCCACCCCAGCTCCCCCAGTAGCACTGAGTGGGGAGGATCATTATCCTGACACTTTAGATGTGGCCCCAGCACAGACAGGCTAAGACACCCTCTCGCGGTCACACAGAATGTAAATGGCAGAACGGGAAGGCTGTCCAGGCAGCCTGGCCTGCCTGCCTCCTCCTGCTTCCTCCCTGCTCCATAAACAGGAGTGGGGGAGGGGCACAAGACAAGGGGTAAGCTGTCTGCTTCCCACCAAGACCTGCAGATGAGAAAACAGCTCTGGGGAAAGTAGGGAGGAGGGCTTGGAGCAGTCACGGCCACCTCCAGTCCAGACTGCACACAAATCTGATTCCTAACTTAACTACACTCAGCTTGTCATCCCACTGCTCCCCCACCCTGCACACACCCCCTTCTGCTCCACAGGCCCTGGGATGGCCTCAGGGATAACAAAACCTTGGGCAACAGGTGACAAGATCCACAGGAAAGGTGTCTCCTTCGCTCCCATCTGTCCTGACACCCAGGGCCACAGCCAACAAAAGATTCTAGAATGAGCCGTGTCAACTACAATAGGCATTTGCCATTGGCTTTTGCCATCTGCCTCTACAAAGATGAAATCCTGTGCTCCTGCAGCTGCTGACTGCCAACGCCCCCCTGAGTGGTGTTCAGGGTGGAGAACAGAAATGAGGCCCTCTGTGCTCTGGGAGAAACTGGCAGGACAGGTCTTTAGATAGTCACATATTTTCAGGAGCCAACTTTATGGGTCCCATTCTTGTATCTCCTCATATCTAGAAAAACACTAAAATCCTTCATGGTGATGACTGCACCTTGTGACTGGCAGTAACCTTCTGTAAACAATAGGTGTTGACTGCATGTGTTTCCCTTTCACCAAAACCACATGTATGCTGAGCTTCCCCACTGCCTCTTTGCAACAGTTTCTCAGAGCTGTCTGGGATGCTGTTCCCTGGGCTGCAGTCCTCCTTTCGTCTCAAATAAAACTTAACTCACAATTCTCACATGATTTTCTTTTCTTTAAGTCGACAGTTTTGGTGAGCACAAATGGACCCAGAGTACACTTCTCTCCTTCGCCCAAACTCTACGAGGAACCTGAGCCTTGGTACCAGCAAGGGCCCCTTGCGCTCATCCGTCTGCTCGGAGAGTCCAGATAGATTTGGGTAAGTCTCTCCTAGTTCTTGGATCTCCCGTGTTGGTTGATGATCCTGAGTTTTATTTGGAGGTGCAGCAGGTACCTGCCTCCTCCCAGTGGAAATATGCTCCGGTTGGGGGTGGGGCAGGGGCCTGGTTGAAAGATACCAGGGAAATACCAGCCCACTGGCAGAATACTGGGTGGGGCTGGGTTGAAAGATAGGGAGGAATACCCACCAGGTGAAAGATCCGGGGCGGGGGCGGGGGCGGGGGCGGGGCGGGGCTGGTTGAAAGATACCAGGGTTTGCTCAGTCCTAGGAGACTGAGTGGTCTGGGCTGAGTGGTTAGGTAAGAGGCTGATCTGACACTTTTCCTCCATTTGGCTGCCTTAATAGAGTTTGTTGGGGTAAAAGTGAAGATATTACATGAGAGCTTTGCTCCAAAGAAAGGGGCGAAGACTCCTCCCAGCCAGTTACAGCTCTCTCAGGTGACGGGGAAATTGACGGGAGTTGTGGAGGCAGCGTCCTCATACCGTGCAATGCTCCCATATGGAAACCCACCAGTTAATGAAAGCACTTGCTCGCCGGGGGTGCCAGTAAGCACTGGCCCCTCAGTTACTGGAGCACCCGCGGTCCTATTAGACTCCCGAATGGAGAAATCAAGACCCATTAAGAGAGCTGAAATGACTCTGGGGTGAGCTTAAGGGAGTTAAACTCACAGGCAGTCACACTGGCCCACCACACAAGTTCACTAGTGTTTTTTCTTTATCCCAGACAAATTCAACTTTAAAATGGGAAACAGAGCCTCTCACAGCAGCAAGGGGCATCAGAAGGCCAGCCTCTTTCGAACACCCTAGCCAGGTTTATGTACGTACAGAAACTCGTACTTGCAAGTACCTGCTTAATGGGGAAATTATGCTAAAGGAGATCTCAACCTACAATGACCAAGTTGCGGTTCTTTTGATATTCCAAAATTGCTCTTTTGCGCACAGTTAGGAAAAGAGCCAGCCTTACTATCAAACAGACTGAGTGGAATGCTTACTCTGGTATCTAAAAACTTCTAAACTAAACAGGCTACTCGCACTTTCTCTGACTCTGTCTCTCCCGTGTATCCTCTTCTATGGGAATTGTCTGTCTCTCTTTCTTTCCCAACTCTTCCACCTCCTGCTGCTCCCCTCTTCCCCAGCAAAGGAGGATAGAATATCAGAAGTGATTATAGCTCCCTTTAAGGAGAAAGCAGTTACAGGGGAGGTGAACCATCCTCAGTGCTTTTGTACACACCGTGGACCCGAGGAGAGCTTGGAGCCTTGACTAAGGAATTTCCCCATCCAAGTCAGGATCCACTGGGATTTGCTAAGGAATTTCAGCTGACCTAGGAGCCTGGGTTTTTCAGATCTATATCAATTAATACAACTGTTAGGTTCTAAAAGCAAAACAAGGGCATGGATAAATAAAGCAGGGTGAAAACATCCCTTAATGGATTTTGAACCACAGGCTCACACTGAATTCAAGGAGTTAGCTCAGAAATTACTTGAACTTATCCCACAGCTTTTTCCAAAAAAAAAATACTTGTAGTTCGACAGAGATTCAATAGCACAAGCAAAGCTCAAATGAAAAAAATCTGGACTATTAGGAACGGTTTGAGGGGGGAGAAAACCAACACATAAGCAACATTCTGGCTTGACACTTGAATCATTGTCTAGCCATTAAAATGATCCTTTGCTTAGCACGACCTTTTTAGAAGGCTTAGATGAGGAGTTGGCTACCCTAGTCCAAAGACACAATCTAGGCTGGTCCGTGTTATGTGCAAACACTCTTGTTATATTGGCCGACCGACATTTCAAAACCATTAAAAAGAAGAAAGGAACAGAGGGATAAAGAAAGAAAGAAAGAAAGAAAGAAAGAAAGAAAGAAAGAAAGAAAGAAAGAAAGAAAGAAAGAAAGAAAGAAGAAAGAAAGAGAGGGAGGTAGGGAGGAAGAAAGAAAGAAAGAGAAGGAAAGTAAGAAAAAAGAAAGAAAGAGAAAAGAAAGAAAGAAAGGAAGAGAGAGAGAAAGAAAACAAAAGGGGTATCTACAAAAATTATAAACTTCAATCTCATCAGTTAAGAACACAATGCCAGTCGAAGGTTTAATCTACACCCCCCCCCCTTTTTTTTACTCTTGTAGGACATAATTTTTGACCCCGTTTTCATTCCCAACCACTAGAGAAAGCTAGCTTGAAGGAAAAAAAAATTCTCAAGAATTCTGACTCTAAGGGAATTAGTCCTACTAGGAGATCCTGATTCTCTCTGCCTTTACCTTGAGACCAGAGCTTTCAGGAACAATTATCTTATCTAAACCATCCCCAATTCCTGAGATTGAAAAGGAAAAAAACAAAAAGGAAACTCAAAAGTGGAAGAAGGCTTTTAAAATTGCTCTTATTTCAAAACTAGTGACTTTTATATTATGATATCTGATTCGTGACTAAGTTTAGAAACTGCAGCTACATCTCTTGTTGTGTCTGTCCGGATATATGTATGTCTCACTATGTGTCTCTGTCTTCGGATAATATTGCTGTGGTTAATTTGTAAATGAGCTCTATTTAATTGGCTTAAAGAGAAGTAGGCACTTACAAATTCAAACAGTTCTAAATACAAGACAAATTAAGCTAAATAAATTTCAGGTTCACGTGAACAGGGACATCTTCACTATTCAATTAGGATCTGGTATTAATGTTTGCCAGTTGATCTCATTAATATAAACATGTGTTAGAACCACCCACATTTTATTATGCCTAGGTGTAATATAAGTGAAATCAATCTTGTTATATCAGTTACAAATCTGTCAGCAAGGAAAGTAACTTTATGTGAAGAATCTTTTAAGGAAAGAAAGTGAAATGAGATCAGAGCTTTTAGAGAAACCCTATGAAAAATAATTATGCTCTAGGAATGTCTATCTAAAAGCGTCTCTCCAGATTCTGGTAACTTGACATTCTAAAATTGTGTTAAGTGATGAAAGCTTATTAAATAGCTAGGTCATTCCCAAATAAAAGAAGATACTGAAACATTAATTGTGGAACACTGGCTTCCTCTTACAAAGACACTAAAGATGATTTGGACTCTTAATAAATACGTTTGGTGCCATGTTCTCTAAAGTAAGCAAATCTTTTAGAAATTAGCACTGGTATTGATGTGCACTGGTATTGATGTGCACGGATCTACAGAATGCTGTCGTAAAGGACAGTTCATGGTTGCTTAAGGAAAGTAGGATGTGTGTTTTCAAGAAGGCATGAACAATGGAATTACAGTTGAGGGAAAAGAAAGTAGGTCTGACTTACAGGTGGCTGTTTTTCATTGGGAAAATAAAGTAATGGATATAGAAAGTGATAAGAAGGTTTGCGGAAAGTGGACCCTGAGAAAAGAGTTTTGTGCATGGTGAGGCCTGACTAAGTTTAGAATAAATTTAGTTAGGTAAACAAATTTTACAAGTAAGCTGGTGCAAAACGTGAATTTGGCTTTTCTCTCTGTTAAGAGGACAAGTTTTCTTAAAATGTTGAACTGCCTTTTGAGAACGGATTTTAAGTTTCCTTTACCTTTCAAGTGATCTGTATTTGCCTTTGAAATCTTTTATTGTTACTGTGGCTAAGTGAATAGCTATTGTTTCACAGTGACCTGTGATCCTATCTGACTGACTGTTCTACACCCTTTTTGATATTTTTGACAAAACTTCCTGTATCAAATGCCAATGAAGTCCTTTGACCTCTAGCTAACTTTGGGATGCTTCAAAGGGCCCCTGAAACATCCCAAAGAGAGATATAAATGAGGTTCATTTGGTATGTTAAGTTACATGGGAAGTATTCTCAAATGAGTAAAAAATCTTCTTAGGTTTTACTGTATGGTAAATGTTATTAATATAGATATTCTAGAAATTATATGGAGTTCCTAAGCTTGTGACATGTCCTGGTAAAATGTTTTCAGTCGTGATTGTAGTTACTGTCTTAAAGTGTTGTATGTCACATCAGTAACGAAGTATCTTTGACAAAGCAATGAGGTTTTAAACGCGCCTTCTTAAGCCTTATGTCATTATAGACAGTTATGGTTTTATTCTCATGCCTTTCCAAAATGCTTCCTCTTCAAGAAGATTTATAGAAAGGACTTTTGGATAAATACAAGTTTCTGACTTTCAGACCATAATGCTGAACTGGGTAAGAAGTTAAAAGAATCCTAATGAGAAAGCTGATGGCTTCACAAGCGGTTAACAAAAAGGATTAGTTACATAGGACTAAACAGACTAGTAAATATGGTCACAGATTTGATGGTTCCTATCTGAAAAATTCCTGGTTTAAGTGTGTGTTTTCCAGGTGTAAGGAAACACCTCCCCTCAAATTAATTACCACGTACAGTAATTTGGCAAATTATACCTTTGTAAGCAGGATTGAAACATTATTCTTTTCTCTCTATCTGTTCCCTTCAGACATTGGAAACATTGGTTCCCAGAAGCTGTGTCAGATAAATTAGAAAGGCTACCTCACTAACAGGTATAGAAAACTCAAGGTATTGGGGGGACCTTAAAAGGAAGGAATTCACTTCGATCTGTTAGGTAAAATCTCTGATAAGCCCTTGCTGTAAGCTTCCTAACCCTGAGAGGTCTTTTAAACGTTTAGTTGGACTCATAAAAGTCTCAGCAAAGCAAAAAGCCTATATGATCAATTATAGTTACATAAATTATCAGGCCAAGTTTCTGTTTGCTTGTTTGTTTGTTTGTTTGTTTGGGTTTTGTTGTTGTTGTTGTTTTGTTCTGAGACCAGACTTGTTTTTGCAAACAAATTAGTCTTAATTTGGTTATATTTAGTAAAAATGTGGGTAGTTTTAGAAAGAAGGAAGATTATGTTTCAATGAATATTAAGTGCCAGTTTTGCTGATGGAGGTCTCTATTTACTAAGATTCCCTTCCTGGATAGTCCCTTGCTGTTATGCTATATTAATGTACAATCTGAATGAAATTTTAAAAGGACACTCTAAATTTGTTTCTGAAGCTTATCTCAGTAATCTATCTCTGGATGAAAATCAGATGCCTCACGACCTGCAACCAGACGATTATACAAACTCGAACGGATATAATTTAAAGGACAATCTCCAACCTAGATGGAAGGACACTTATCAGAGGAGAAACGACACTCACACTAGGATGAGAAGAAGCCAGTATCAGAAGTAGCTAGCCCAAGATGCCTGACCTGACTCGTATGAGCATTTATAATGTTTTCTTGACTCTTGGAGCTTTGTACATGAATCCAATGTTTTGCTCTCATGGGCACAATCCTATGCTAATTTTAAAAGTCAATCCAATTGCTGGGTTTGCGGCCAATTACCTATGACTAGTACTTTTGGGTTGCCTTGGTGGATTTCTCCCCTCCAAGGCTCTAATTGGATGGCCCTTAGGAAATTTATTCTAGAGGAAAAAATTATAGTCCTGTTCAGGAGATCCCCTCACCTAGTCAATTAATACTACCTGCTGTGACTCTGCCCATAGATTCAAATTTTCTTTTAATGTTAAAGCAACCTCAATCAGAGCAACAGGCAATATTTCAGCCAAGGAGTAAAACCTCTCACAATTATGGGATGGTTTTCGGTGGTGAACAATAGGCTGTGGCCATTTAAGTTTTAACGCCTCCTTTTATCTTGGGAACAATTAAATCATACTAAGGATAACCAGCCTAGTGACACGAGGACATTGGGCTGGGGGCCTTATGGACAGTGTCAAAATATAGTTTCCCTGAACGATAAAGACTGGTGCAAAATAGACTAAATCAGACGACCTGATGATATACTGAGCTACACCTAATGGAAGCTCTTGATTTAAATGTTTACTTATCACTCTATTCATGTCATTAACTATATTATTTGTATTTTCTCTGTTTTACAAGATTATTTTCTTGTATTACCAAGTGTGTGACTGAGCCACCGACAAAAATAATGTTGACTAGGCGACTGGAAGCAGTTGGTCAAGTATATAGTTCTGTGTGCGATCAATGACTGTAAGAGTGTAACTCTAGATATGGGAAGACACAACAAGAGGGAATTTTTCCTGGAGCGTAGCAGACTAGAAATACAGGTGGTCCAGAGACCTTTGACCTTTGTTAGAAGATCTAGCCAGTAATAGCACACGGAGTGGCCTATCAGCGAAATCTTCACCATAGCTAGGAATGAGCTTTCCTGCCACCATGGGACAAAATGGTCATGAAATGCCTCCCAAAGCATGGTGGAATTTATGACCATGAGGGGGCCCTGACCACTACAATAGGCATTCGCCTTTGGCATTTGCCATCTACCTCTACAAAGATTAAATCCTGTGCTGCTGCAGCTGCTGACTGCCAACGCCCCCTGAAAGGTGATCAGGGTGGAGAACGGAAATGAGGCCCTCTGTGCTCTGCGAACAACTGGCAGAACAGGCCTTTAGATAGTCACATATTTTCAGGAGCCAACTTTAAGGGTCCAATTCTTGTATCTCCTCATATCTAGAAAAACACTAAAATCCTTCATGGTGATGACTGCTCCTTTGACTCGCAGTAACTTTCTGTAAACAATATGTGTTGAGTGCATGTTTTTCATGCAATCACCATGCTTTCACCAAAACCACATATATACAGAGCTTCCCCCCTGCCTCTTTGCAATAGTTTCTCAGAGCTATGTGGGATGCTGTCCCCCAGGAGGCAGTCCTCATTTTTCCCCAAATAAAACTTAACTCGCAACTCTCATGCTGTGTTTTTTTTTTTAAGTCAACAGCTGGTTCCTTCAGGGAAGAGTGCTCAGATTTTCTTTCTTTCTTTCTTTGTCCACAGCAGGTGGCATGCAGAGCTTCCCCAACCAGGGATCAAACCCGTGCCCCCTGCATTGGAAGCATGGAGTCTTAACCACTGGACCACCAGGGAAGTCCAAAGAGTGATCAGATTCGCACGCTGAAGTGTTGGTCAAACTCAGAGAGCTAAGTCACCCCTGGCCTGAGAAGCAGAAAGGATGGACAAGAAGGCTGAAACCCTTTGCTGGCCTTTCCCTAATGACAGCAATCCTCCAGCCCCGGCTCGGAGATTCCTGAGAGCCATCTGAGATGGGCCGAGATGCAGGCGTGCTAGGAGCGGGACATATTGAGCTGGCCACTGCAGCCCCTTTTACTGCCCGAGACAACCAGGAGGTGTGTCATCCACATCCGTGTCCCTCTGTGCCTCCCTCCTTGAAGGAAACACCGACAGGGAGAGTATCAAGGCAGAGGAGCCGAAGAGCCAGAGACCCCCCGGATGCTGCCTAAGACCCCCAGGCAGCAGTGCAAACAGGAAGAGAGAGAGAAGGGACAGGTGTCTGCTGCCACGGACAATTCACACCCAGACGGCCAAGGTCAGGGGAACCCCAGACCTTCTCCACAAGGACTTGAAGGACACTTTCCACACCAACAGCTTCCCCTGGCTGTTGCTTCCTCTGCAGAATCCCACCTCATCAGGCTCTTCCTCCCTTTTTGCATCGTCACAATCCCTGCCACCCTTTCTGGAATCTCCAGTGGGTTCCACCCGGATGTGTTCACGAGGCAGTTGGCCAGACGCTCGCTTGCTGACCTACCTTGAGCCACTGAGCTGTGCTCCCTGACCTGACTCTGGGCTGTCCTTCCACTTTCTTATCCTGCTTTCTGAAAAAGCTCCCATAATCTTAATCCTCACGTGGACAATCTTGCTTCTTTTCTAAAAACTTATTTAAATGTAAACTTAGGGACTTTCTAGGTGGCACAGTGGTTAAAAATCTGCCTGCCAGTGTAGGGGACATGGGTTCAATCCCCGATCCAGGAAGATCCCACATGCCTGGCAGCAACTAAGCCCGTGTGCCACACCTCTTGAGGCCATGTGCCCCAGCTACTGAGCCCACTGACGTAGTACCTATGCTCCGCAACAAGCGAAGCCACGGTAATGAGCAGCCCACACACCACAATGAAGTGTAAACCCCGCTCGCCACAACTAGACAAAGCCATGTGCAGCAACAAAGACCCACTGCAGCAATAAATAAATAAAATTAATTAATGAGAAATTAGTTATACAAAAATGAAATAAAATAAAAAAATTATAAATATAAACTTAACCATTAATTTGTTTTCTCCTCGCTCGTTCCCCATCCCCACCCCCAGAGGTGCATCCCTGGCAGCAGGTGGGGAATGGGATGAGGGGTGAGCAGAGGGCGGGTGGGGTGTGATGATGACAGACTGAAGGTGGGGGGTGGGGCTCTAGGGGCACCACGGTGTGGAATGGAAGCAGATGAGTCAGGGTCAAGGGGGGCATAACCTAGAGAGAGACACGCTGGACAGAGAGCCTGCCCTCACAGCGCCTGCTCAGCTCAGACCGGCCCTTGGTCACTGCATGGGCCAAACTGTCCCCCCACATCCATGTGCAGAAGTCCCAACCTCCAGGTCCTCAGAGGTGACTAGAGGGAGATGGGGCCTTCAACGAGGTGACTGCATTAAGAGGAAGCTCTTAGAGTGACCCTTCATCCAATCTCACTGCTGTCCTCAGGAGAAGAGGAAACTGGGACACACGGAGGGACACCAGGGGCGCCCCGGGGGTCACGCACAGAAGAAAGACCATCTGAGGCCAGAGTGAGAAGGCAGCCAAGTGTCTGCTGCCAAGGAGGGAGGCTGCAGGGGAAGCCCCCCCTGCCGACACCTCGATCTTGGACTTGTAGCTTCCACAGTGGTGAGAAAATAAATACCCGTTGTTAAGTCACCCAGTCTGTGGCGTTTTGTTGAGGCTGTCCTAGCAAACGAGTACTGTCACTGCCATCAAGGAGCCTCGTTCTCCGATAAGTCTGTCTTCAAGGCGGTTTCTCAAATCCCATATTCACACTATACATATTCATGCCCATGTATGTTCAGTTCAACAGCAAGGTCTGGTCCCTGCGTGAGATGGGAGGAGGGGGGCTCCCTTGCTGGGGAGAGGGAGATCTGACGCAGGGTGGGGGAGATGGTGGGGGAAGAAAGGAGACAGGAGCTGAGGGAGGGCAGGGGCAGCCCAAGCGCCGGGGCCTGCAGGGCCAGTCCAAGGAGGAGAGGAGGCTGAGAAGGGAGGTGAAGGTAGCTGGAGCTAAGGAGGAGGCGGGGCTGGGGGGATGGGGCGGGGGAGGCTAAGGACACCCTCACCTGAATATGTCCTCAAGCTCCTCCACCAGGGACTCATAATTTTCACGCAGGTCCTCCCAAGGCTGGAAGGGCATTCCCTGATTGTACACGAACATTTCCCAACAGTACTTAAAGTCTGAGATGAAGAGGAGAGAAAGCGGTCAGGTCCGGGCCCTGCTGGCCCTCCTGTGCCCTGTGCCCTCCTGCCCCCTCCCTGCCATGTGCGCTCAGTCCTGCCTTGTTTCCCAGGGTCTCCTCCCACTCTCCCTCCCTGGGGGCGATCCTAGGTCCCCCCCCATGCCTCCCACTGCACCACCCCCCATCTCCCAGCCCCCTCTTCTCACCTGAGAAGGACATGATGTTCACTAAGGTCCCCTGGTGGTGCAGCCTGCGCAGCCAGGCCCGGTACTCTGGTTTCCAGAAGTAGTAGAGGCGGGCGGCAAAGATCCTCAGCGTCACATTCCTGTTCTGCCTCAGGAACTCAGCCACCTGCTCTGCACATGCCAAGCAGGGGCTCCAGGATAAGAACCAGGTGACTTCGTATTGCTCGTCAGGGGACAGCATCTCGGCGCGGAACCAAGAGAGGAAGGATATTTCTGCGTGCTGGCGAGTCTGGGGATAGACCTTGAAGAGATGGAGGCGGAAAGGGGCGTTCTTGGCCAGCAGAGCAGGCAGTGAGGCCAGGCTGGGGAAGTGGGGAGGAGGGGTCGGGGGCGGGCATCCCTGAGGCAGGCTGTTCATGAGTTACCCCTTCTTTCCAGCTCTCCCCTCCCTTCTTTTCTTTAGTCATCCTTTCCCTCGTTCATCGACTCATCCATTCATTCCAACATCCAGCTTTCCATTCATTCTTTCTACAAGTATCCTGAGTGCCTGCTCCGGGCCACCCCTCTGGGGTCCAGGCTTGTTCCCTGGGAACTGTCTGCTGGGAGGGCCACAGAGCTGCCCTGTCCCTCGGGGGAGCCACCAGCCACACATGTGCACAGAGCCCTTGAAAAGTGGCTCATCTGAAGGGAGGTGTGTGGCAAGTGTAAAGATACACAGTTCATTTCAGTGACTTAGTATGAAGAAAAAAGAATGTAAACTCTCTCATGAAGAAGTTTTATATGTTATATATTACAAAATATATATGATTTAAAAATTAGATGCACAGTCAGTCCTTTGTATCTGAGGTTTGCTCATCGGCAGACTCAACCAACCACCTATTGAAATGATTCAGAAGAAAAGAAAAATTTGAGAAGGTCCCAAAGGCAAAACTTGAATTTGCCAGGCTGGCAACTATTTACATAACATCTACATTGTATTTACAACTATTTATGTAGCATTTACATTGTATCAGGTACTATATGTAAGCTAGAGACCATCTGAAGTATATGGGAGCATGTGGGTGGGTTATATGCAGATGCTATGCCATCTTATATAAGGGATTTAGTATCTGCAGACTTTAGTGTTCTCCGGGGTCCTGGAACCAACGTCCCCACTCCCATATCTGGGATGACTATATCATCTAACACATTATCAATATTAATTTCATCAGTTTCTCTTAACTTTCTGAACACAGAGTAGCAGAAAAAGTGAGATGACCCCTGGGACTCAGATTATGTTTGATGGGATCATCCTGCTACAGTGCACCCCACCCCCACCCCGCCCACGAGGCCCCTTCCCCACACCCTTTCTGAAAAGGCTGCCTTCTGGGTGGAGGAGGGCAGGCGGGTGGGGGGCTTTCCCCAGGAGTGGTTAGTGGTTGACTAGGGGGCGGCAGGGTGGTGGGCTTCAGTAGTCACTGCTGACGCTGCAGTGCTCCTCCAGGGAGACCTGGCCACGGGCTCAGAGCCAGCTGGGCGGCAGGCAGGATGAGGGCTGTGGGTCTCCCCTGCGGGATCAGAGGCCCCGGACACAGAGGAGGCAGGGGTGTGGAGAGTGAGGACCCGACCAGCAGAGCAGTTACCAGGGCCTGATCGGCACTGGGGCACAATAGACCAGGCTTTCTAAACTCGCGCTTTCCTCCAAGGCTGCTAGAGGCCAAGCCCGATGACACACCCAGACACCCACCACCAGCAGACTCTCTAAACAAGGCCTGCCGGGAGAAGTCAACCACCAACGTGTATCAGGTTCCTGGAGGGTCAAGCAGACACTTCAAAGGGCCAAGAACTTAAGAAAATGTGTGGCAAGATGCATCGACCCCTGAACCCCTGCATGGCAATGAACTTATTACCATTTTTTCCACACCCTGAACTGGTTTATGTGAACCTGAGTAAGACCTCTGACATGGGAGACATCATTTGGGGGATAAAATGTAATTCCATTTTTGAAGCGGGAACTAGATTTGAACTATTACACTGCACAAGGGCATAGGACAGAACCTATCACTTCTTTATTTGCATGTTTTGTTTTTTGGGTTTTCTTTTGTTTTTTTGGCTACGCGAGCGGCATGCGGGATCTTAGCTCCCAGCGCCCCCTGCATTGGGAGCAGGAGTCTTAACCCCTGGACCACCAGGGAAGTCCCTATATCCACATTCTTGTTTAAAAACTGGACACACGGCAAAAGGTATTTTCCTAGTAACTGACATAATATACTTTGAAAACCAATGAATTGCAATTGTAATTCTATCTTCCAATCATAATTTGGGGAAAACAACGTGTGCAGGCATCCTAAAGCTTTGGCAAATTGCCAACCCCACACCCAAAACCACCCCACCCCCCTGCTCCAGGCTTTTTTCCCTTTGGAGGCACAAAATGCAGGGTGCACCTGAATCTGTGCTCCCCACATTGCAATTCTAAGTCACCAATAAATGCTTTGGTTTCTTTCCGCAGCGATGAGAGTATGGCGGGACACATACCTGGTTTACAAAGACCCCAAAGTCAGAGGAGTCAGATGACCAGGGGTTCACTCTTTCCACCCAGAAGCAGAGGTAGGAGCAGTTCCGCCCGTTTGCATAGCGCAGGTTGCGAAAGTGGAAGGAGAAGGTTCTGACATCTAACCACTCCATTGGGTTTCTGGGGCCAAAGAGAGAAAAGGGTCAGTGCAGAGAGGCCCCCTGCGGTTCCTCCAGGCTGGTGTCTCCTGAGTGCAGCCCCCTGGGCGCCCTGGGCGCTGTGCCTCCCAGCAGCCCGCCTGGGCCTAGAGAATTTCCTGCTGCCTTTCCAGGCAGGAAAACCGGGGGAGAGGGAGAGGGGAGGGTGCTGGGCCAGCAGGGGCAGGTGATGTCTCCCACAGGGGCCCAGGCTCTGCCCCTTCAATAGCACACCCCCCACACCCCACTCCAGTGTTCCTGCCCACCCATCCCCAACACATTAGAAAACTATAAAAGAGAAATAAAAGCTCTCCACTCCAAAATAATAGCCTTTAACATTTCAGTCCCATTCATTCCTGACTTTTCACTTGGGCATGGTGGTTTGTATTGTTCTGTTTTGTTTTCTTTTGATTAATTTATTTATTGGCTGCATTGGCTCTTCATTGCTGTGCACGGGATGTCTCTCGTTGTGGTGAGCGGGGGCTACTCTTTGTAGCAGTGCTCAGGCTTCTCATTGCAGTGGCTTCTCTTGTTGTGGAGCATGGGCTCTAGGCACTTGGGCTTCAGTAGTTGTGGCACGAGGGCTCAGTAGTTGTGGCTTTCGGGCTCTAGGGCACAGGCTCAGTAGTTGGGGCACTTCAGCTTAGTTGTTCTGTGGCATGTGGGATCTTCCCAGACCGGGGCTTGAACCCGTGTCCCCTGCATTGGCAGGCGGATTCTTAACCACTGCACCACCAGGGAAGTCCTGTTATGTTTTTTGATGTCAGGTTACCACCTAAATGCACAGGCTCGGGATACTCTTCCCCGTGCTTTCTATGTCTGAACTTATCTGCTCCTCCGCAGTTCCCTCAGGAGTCATGGCACTTTATACAGGAGGAAGCAGGGACACAGAGGAGGAAAGTAGCCTGCCCAAATCCCAGAGCAGTAAGTGATGGAGCTGGGTCCCCTTGACCAGGCCAGGCCATTTCCAGCTATTCCGTTATAGGACCTTGCAGCTGTGTGAAGTCTTGGGCATGGCTTTCTTTTCTACTTAATTTTAAAACAGGAGCGTTTCTCATGATCTTTCCTCTAATTCCAGGATAACTGTGAGTGGTACAGTTATAAACGTGAAGCGCAGTCACCTAGGGTGTGGCCAGGTTTGTGAACAGTCTGTATTTCCTTTTCTCTTCAGAGTTGACATATCCTCGGAAGAGATGATTTGTCTTCTTCCCTCAGAGAACTGTTCTCACACTGTGTTTACAATGGTGTAAATACTATAGAAAATCCATCCGAGTGCTTTAAACAAAAGTCACCAGCGGCTTCAATCCTCTTTTCAGCCAAATGCTAAGGGTTCACAGAGCACAGATATTTCTGACCAATAGCGGGTGCAGCCCCACACAGGCAGGGAGGGGACCGCCTAGCCCCACAGACTTTCAGACAGAGAGTTGGGCCATGCGGACCCTCAGGGCTGGGTGGAGGTATGGGAGGGGCCCGTTCAGAAGGAATAGTGGGGGCCCCCCCAGAAGAGGGCAAAGACCCGAGATGGGAGTGAGCCCTGCAGAGAAGGTGCCCAGAGAGGGAAAGGAACGAGGCTGGGCCTGCAGGGACTGTGGGGAGAAGGAGGCCAAGGATAGGCACAGCTCTAGGGAGGGTTGGAGAGGGCCCAGTGGGACAGAGCGGGTGGGCAGCAGTACCTGATCCAGGGCCTCTGGCTGTAGCCTCCTGTGATGGCTGGTTCCAGCCCTGAACTTCTTCTCGGGTACTGGGGTGCCATTTCCTCTGCCAGGGCTCTTGTGTAGGAAACCCCCTTATCTGTGAGCAACCTCAGAGGCGGTCTCAGCTGAGGCCCCACCTCCTTCCGGCTTAGGCACCAGGGGTGCGAAGTCCCTAGGGAGGTTTGCTTCCTCAGGCTAAGACCTGCTTTCTCTTGGGCCCACCCTCTTGGCCAAGCTCAGTCTCTGATGAAGCCAGGCCCCTCTCTGCTGCAGGACCCGGATGTTATTTCAAAGGGAAAGAGAAAGTAAAGATGCCCCAGAGAGGGGGATGGGACAGAAGAGACAGGACAGAGGCCTGCTCCCATCGGGGGAGGGGCAGGCTGGCCCTCCTCCACCCTCCTCCTGCTTGGCACTTACTTGCCAGTCAGTATCCTGACAAGACTCTGGGCGGGATGGAAAATGAGGGCTGGGGGTCAGTGATCCAGATCTTCCTCGCCAGCCCTGTGATGAGCAGAGCCTGTGCACCTTCTGCCACCCTAGCTCCCCCAGTAGCACTGAGTGGGGAGGATCATTATCCTGACACTTTAGATGTGGCCCCAGCACAGACAGGCTAAGACACCCTCTCGCGGTCACACAGAATGTAAATGGCAGAACGGGAAGGCTGTCCAGGCAGCCTGGCCTGCCTGCCTCCTCCTGCTTCCTCCCTGCTCCATAAACAGGAGTGGGGGAGGGGCACAAGACAAGGGGTAAGCTGTCTGCTTCCCACCAAGACCTGCAGATGAGAAAACAGCTCTGGGGAAAGTAGGGAGGAGGGCTTGGAGCAGTCACGGCCACCTCCAGTCCAGACTGCACACAAATCTGATTCCTAACTTAACTACACTCAGCTTGTCATCCCACTGCTCCCCCACCCTGCACACACCCCCTTCTGCTCCACAGGGCCTGCGATGGCCTCAGGGGTAACACAGCTTGCGCAGGAGGTTAGAGGAGCCACAAGAATGGTGTCTCCTGCACTCCCATCTTTCCTGAAGCCCAGGGCCACAGCCAACAGAAGATTCTAGAATGAGCCGTGTCAACTACAATAGGCATTTGCCATTGGCTTTTGCCATCTGCCTCTACAAAGATGAAATCATGTGCTCCTGCAGCTGCTGACTGTCAACGCCCCCCTGAGTGGTGTTCAGGGTGGAGAACAGAAATGAGGCCCTCTGTGCTCTGGGAAAAACTGGCAGGACAGGTCTTTAGATAGTCACATATTTTCAGAAGCCAACTTTATGGGCCCAGTTCTTGTATCTCCTCATATCTAGAAAAACACTAAAATCCTTCATGGTGATGACTGCACCTTGTGACTGGCAGTAACCTTCTGTAAACAACGTGTGTTGACTGCATGTGTTTCCCTTTCACCAAAACCACATGTATGCTGAGCTTCCCCCCTGCCTCTTTGGAACAGTTTCTCAGTGCTATTTTGGATTCTGTCTCCTGGGCGGCAGTCCTCATTATCCCCAAATAAAACTTAACTTGCAACTCTCACATTGTGTTTTTTTTTTTCCTTAAGTCAACAGCTGGTTCCTTCTGGGAAGAATCCTCAGATTTTCTTTCCTTTTTTTTTTTTTTTTGTCCACAGCAGGTGGCATGCAGCACTTCCCCAACCAAGGATCAAACTGATAGGAATATGATGGGAATATGATAAGCCTATGACAAGTTAGGAAAATTTACGGGCCCAGTTCTATACATCTCATATGTCTTGGAATTTATGACCCTTTCTCCTAATTTTGTAAACAGAACTAGAGTAATGGTCCACAGGTGCAGGGAGGCATTCACTGAACTTTAAAGCTCTTTGGTGATTATCCAAATATTTGTGAGCTTGCAAGGAGAAAATCTGAATCTTGTAAGCTAATTTACTCCTAAAAGAAAGGTATATAATCATGGGGCTTATAGCCTGTTTTGGGGTCTCTCACTACCCCCTTCTGGTGTCTGTGCCAGAAGCTATCGTACTCTTTCTCTACTAAACTGCCACTCTGTGACTTAAACCTGAGCAATGACTTGGTATTGATGCCGAGGAGAAATTCTTTTCTTCCAGAGATCATGAATCCGGTCCCTTAGATGGATTTCACTGGCAACATTTTGGGGGCTCATCTGGAATCGACGAGAAGGTAAGGCTGCTCGGGTTTTTCTAAAGTCTTTCTCTTTTTCTGCTTGCTATGGAGTGCCTGTGTGAGAGAGTGAGATGTCCGATTGAGGACGGAGCGAGTGTGGCGTCCTGATCTGCGGTTCCATGAGTGACCTCGTATGGCTAAGGGCAGCCCGAAAGGGATCCTGTTGGGGGCTTATACCTCACCTGCCAATGCTAAGAGGCACTCTGAGTTCCCGCAAGGGACGTGGCCAGAGAAGGACGAGGTGTTTGAACGTCTTAGACTTTCACTCTCTGTTTCCATCTTTCTGTTTTCCTAGCCTTTTTGAACTGTTCTCGACAACTTGGGGTTCTCTAAAGACTACTCTCACCTTGAAATTATGCAAAGCCCAAGGTCTCTGTTTTCCTTGCTGTTACCGCCTCTTTTTGCGGGCACCCAACTTTGAAGTGCCCTTCATGGGGAATAAGGCCTTTGCCTCAAAGGCATAGAAATCTCCATTTAAGCTGCTTCTTAATCCACTGTCAGGACAAACATGTTGAGGAATTGGGAGGCGCACTGGCTCCTGGCACGGCTCTCAGATTAGACATTACACTTTTGGCAGCTACTTGCCGAGCCTGGCGGAGGAAGGAGTGCTCTCTCTGCTGGCTGTGCCTTGAGACTTTATGGATAGAAGCTCTCCTAACCTGTATGAATTTCCTTTAGACTCTGCAGGGGAGTTTCTGGGAGGATTGGAAATGTAATGGAGTCGTTCCTCTGATATCTTTAGCAAATAGTGGACCACCTTATGCTCTCAGGAAGTTGATCAGATAGTTCATGCTATATTCCTACTGTGACATCTGCTGCTTGGGAATAAGTGCTTTGGGGAGATCGGAGGAGGATCTAGAACTGTCCCCCTCCTCTTTGGTCATCTATATACCATTTCTTTTGCTACCATTTAACGTGGTGTGGCAACCCCAGGGTGTGGCATTATGGAATTCAGAACAGGCCAGTAAAAGTATATCTCTCCCACAGAGATTACCCCCTCCATTTTTGTGTCCTAGAAGGAAAACTCAGGTGCTTTCACTTCTACAGTTAGCATGAGAAGCCTATCGATGGTATGTTAGGCGACGAGGCCATCCGATAAAGGCTTTAATGGTGAGGAACTGGCAACATATCTGGGATGACGCCAGGTCCACTGCTGGCTCCTCTCCACCCCTGCGTGTCGGTGGAACGAGTAGGGACAGGAGGCGAGACACCTGCATCGGTAAAGAGTGGGCAGAATAAGTCCGACCAGAGGAGGAGGAAGCTAGGTGGAAGTCTGCCTCCACCCCGCCCTCTAGGATTAGGAGGGACGCCTCCTGGAGGAACTCTGGCGCTGGAGGCCGTCTTTTTGTCTTACAGATGGGAGCTTCACAAAGGTCCAGTCCCAGCCCTTCGGATTGCTTCCTGGAAAACAGAACAAGTTTGATCCACAGAGTCTAAAAAAGGAGCGCCTGATTTTCTTCTGTAATACTGCCTGCCCTCAATACCCTTTGGGAGGAACACTTAACTATAATTCCATCTTTCAACTTGATTTATTTTGTAGAAGACAGGGAAAATGGGTAGAAGTTCCTTATGCTATGCTGTGTTTTGCCCTGAGGAATAAATCGGAGATACGTGCAAAAAGAAATATTATGATAATGACCCCCTACCCCAATTACCCCCAGCCTGCTGGGACAACATTTTATCAGCCAGTCTGCCTTTTATTAGGCCCAATTTGAGCACTATTTGGTCCATATTTTAGGTTAAAACTAGGACTACAAAAAGGAAAGATGATTTTTGACACTGATGGCCACAATATTCTTTAGACTCCAGAGAAAACTGGTTAAAATAAAACTTCTTTGAAATTGCAAGACCAGTTCTTTTTACACATGCAATTAGAGAAAGGTAGCTTGTGAAAATACTTCTTTCAAAATTCTGACCCTGAGAGAACAAGAATATGCCCAAGAGAAAGCTTGAAGTTAACTCTTATCATGTCCTTGGAATACGAACACAGCCCACTTTGCCAGAGACCTTGGCCTTGGGTTGCTTAGTGAAACTTCACGTCAAGAAAAAAAAGAGGCAAGAGACATTTTAAGTCTCAAGCGGAAACTATGAGATCTCTGTCTGTCTAGATATATGTGTATGTCTCAGTATATGTCTTTGTGTATGGATAATATTGGTGATGTAATTTGTACATGAGCTCTACTTAATTGGCCTGAAAGTAAGTGCTTTCAAATCAAACAATTCTAAACACAAGAGATATTAAGCTAAATAAATTTCAGGTTCACGTGAACTGGGAAATATGCAACATTAACTTAATACCTGGTATTAATGTTTGTTGATCTAATGAACACAGACAGGTCTTTAAAGTCATCAACATTAGTATAACACTTTCATTGTGCCTAGGTTTAATATAAGCTATCTGTTACAAATGTGTCAGCAATAAAAGCTCAATGTGAAGAAACTTCTAAGGAAAGAAAATGCAAATGAGGTAGGAGCTTTGGGTGAACTTTTTAGGGATAAAACAAGACACGGAAACATTAATTACTGAACATTGGCTTCCTTTTACAGATAAACAAAGGTTTAGAACGATTAACGAATATGTTTGGTGCCACACTAAGATATTTTCTATATAAAAGAACATTTTTCAAGAAATTATCTCTGGGATTATGTTCCCCAATCTACAGAATGTTAATGTAAAAGACAGCTCATAATTGCTTACTTCTTAGTTTTCACAAGAAATTAAGGTTTCAAGAGATGAAGATTATACTTTAAACATGTGACTAAAGCTAATAGAAATCATAAAGGAAACACTTCAGTATACAGTAGGAAAGTAGAATGTATGTTTTCAGTAAAGAAGGTATGCGGTATGGAATTACATGTTATTAGGGGAAAAGGAAGTAACTCGGACTTACAGGTGGCTCTTTCTGAATGAAAGTGAATACATTTCTGAATAAAGTGGGTATAGAAAATGAGGAAAGTTTTGTGGAAAGTGGACTCTGAAAAGAGTTTTATGCATGGTCAAGACTGATGGGTTAAAATAAATTTAATTGAGTAAATGAATTTTAAAAGTGAGTGCAAAAACTTGAATTTGGCTTTTCTCTTTCTTAAGAGGATAGAATTTCTTAAAATGTTGAACTGTCTTTGATAACGGATTTTAAGTTTCTTTACCTTTGAAGTGATGTGTTCTGCATTTGCTTTTAAGATCTTTTGTTACTTTGGTTAAGTGAATAAGTAGTATTTCACAATGATCTATGAAGACTATGACATGTGTAGATAAAGTTCATTCTGCTTCTACAAATATTAACCCCTCATTGTCAGACTTTTGCCATCCAGATGTGCTTGTGACATGACAACGGTCTACTCCTAAATCAGGGAATTCGAAATGGGTAAACAGTAGGTGTAAAGGAAACAGTCAGGGCTATGGGAAATCCAAGACGGCCGTTTGGATTTTCCCGGCTCCCTGACAAACCTCATTTTTTTATTTTAAGGGTTAAAGTCTTTCCTGGCTGCAGGGCTGATGCCCTCACAATGAAAACTCACTTCCCAGATAGTTCCTTGCCATTATGTTATACTGTTACAAGACTTAACTGAGTTATTGAAGGGACACTCTAAGTTTGTTTCTGAAGCCTAACTTTGTAATCAATCTTTGGAAGAAGATCAGATGCTCCATAATCTACAACCAGGAGATTAACACCAGTCATTCAAATCTAAAAAAACAAGTAGACTATGCCAAGGATAACCAGCCTAGTGACACACAAAAAATTTTGCTAAATGCCTTATGTACAATGCCAGTGTATACAGTTTCCCTTAAAGACAAAGATTTGCACAGAACAGACTAAGCCAGATGACCTGGGTACATACTAGGCTACACCTAATGCACGTTCTTGACTTAAATTCTTGCCTATGACCTTACGAATACTGCTAGCTACATTGTGTTCCATATTGCCTACTTCAAGAAATCATTATTTCTTACATTACCAAATGTGTGACTGAGCTTCTGATAAAATGATGGTGTTCAGTCCCATATGAGATCAGTGACCATAATGGTGAAACTCTGGATATGAGAAAAAGCAATAAGAGGGAATACTTTCCTGGACCATAAGAGACTATAGTAAGACAGGTGTCCAGAGACTTTTGCTGCAAGAAAGGCCCAGTCCAGTAAACAGCACATGGAGTGGCCTGTCAACGAAACTCTTCGCCAGACCTGGGAATGAGCATTCCTAGCACCGTGGGCCAAATGGCTATGAGATGCCCCCACAAACCATGGTCAAAGCTATGGCCATGAAGGGGTCCTGCTGGCTGCAAACTGGCACTTGCTGTCTGCCTCTGCAAAGATTTAATTCAGGAGCTGCTACAGCTGCTCACTTCAACACCTCCTGAAAGGAAATCAGGGTGGAAATCAGAAATAAGGCACCTGTGCTCTGGGAAAAATAAAACTGACAGAACAGGCCTTCAGATACTTAGATGTTTTCAGGTAAAGGATTTTTATGAGCCCAATTCTTGCATCTTCTCATATCAAGAGAAACACTAAAATCACTAACAATGACAACTGCTTTGGTTTATGTGTGAATACCACATCAAATGTAAATCTAACTTACTATTTCCAGTTCTGTGTGTCTCATTTGCTCTGCACGATAATCATTTTACTTCTACTGTCCCTGATGATCGCCTCGTCTCTGCAGATCAACAGTTCGAACGAGTAAGATCGTGGATCACTGGAACATCATGGTGCAAATCCTTGTTACTTACTGCAACCTTCTTTGTACCATTCTTATTGTTTGCTCCCTGTATCTTTAACTGTGTGGTACAAATGGTGTCAAAGCGACTTAAAGCTTTTAAGCTACAAGTGATAGTTGGAGTCCGCTCTGTGGTTCCTCCAACCTTTCCAGAATATTATCTTGGGCCCTTAGATTGGAATTCCCCTGAGGAAGGTGGAAATAATGCTGCCTTGCCCTAATAACGATGCCCCTTTTCAGCCAGAAGCACCCAGATGAATACGATGCCCCATCTCCCAGCAGCATTATTCTCCATTATGAGAAGGGGGGAATATGAGAGGAATTTGATGGGAATACGATAAGCTTAAGCAGAAAAAAATACCAAGTGAGGAAAATTTATGGGCCCAGTTCTATGCATCTCATATGTCTTGGAATTTCTGACCCTTTCTCCTGATTATGTAAACAGAACTAGAGTAATGGTCCACAGGTGCAGGGAGGCAGTCACCGAACTTTAAAGCCCTTTGGTGATTATCCGAATGCTTATGAACTTGCAAGGAGAAAATCTGAATCTTATGAGCTAATTAACTCCTAAAAGAAAGGTATATAATCATGGGGCTTATAGCCTGTTTTGGGGTCTCTATCCCCTTCTGGGGTCTGTGCCAGAAGCGGTCTCTTCTGGAAGGTATTGTACTCTTTCTCTAACAAACTGCCACTCTGTGACTTAAACCGGAGCAATGACTTGTTATTGATCCCGAGGAGAAATTCGTTTCTTCCGGAGATCACGAATCCACTCTCCTAGATGGATTTCATTGGCAACAGAATCTGTGCCCCCTGGATGGGAAGCGTGGAGTCTGAGCCACTGGACCACCAGGGAAGTCCGAAGAGTGATCAGATTCGCACGCTAACATGTCAGACTCAGAGAGCTAAGTCACCCCTGGCCTGAGAAGCAGAGAGGATGGACAAGAAGGCTGAAACCCTTTGCTGGCCTTTCCCTAATGACAGCAATCCTCCAGCCCTAACTTGGAGATTTCTGCAAGCCTCCTGAGATGGGCTGAGATGCAGGCGTGCTAGGAGCGGGACATATTGAGCTGGCCACTGCGGCCCCTTTTACTGCCCGAGACAATCAGGAGGTGTGTCATCCACATCCGTGTCCCTCTGCCTCCCTCCTTGAAGGAAACACCGACAGGGAGAGCATCAAGGCAGAGAAGCCGAAGAGCCAGAGACCCCTCGGATGCTGCCCAAGACCCCCAGGCAGCAGTGCAAACAGGAAGGGAGAGTGGAGGGACAGGTGTCTGCTGCCACGGACAATTCACACCCAGATGGCCAAGGTCAGTGGGACCCCAGACCTTCTCCACAAGGACTTGAAGGACAGTTTCCAAACTAACAGCTTCCCCTTGCTGTTGTTTCCTCTGCATCTGCCTGCACAGAATCCCACCTCATCAGGCTCTTCCTCCCTTTTCACAGCGCCACAGTCCCAGCCACCCTTTCTAGAATCTCCACTGGGTTCCTCCCCGGCATGTTCACGTGGCAGTTGCCTCTGTGGTCAAAGGGCCAGACGCTGGCTTGCTGACCTACCTTCAGCCACTGAGCTGTGGTCTCTGACCTGACTCTTGGCTGTCCTTCCACTTCCTTATCCTGCTTTTTGAAAAAGTTTCCATAATCTTGATCCTCACGTGGCCAATCCTACTTCTTTTCTAAAAACTTTTATTTAAATGTAAACTTAACCATTAATTTGTTTTCTCCTCGCTCATTCCCCACCCCCACCCCCAGAGGCGCATCCCTGGCAGCAGGTGGGGAATGGGATGAGGGGTGAGCAGAGGGCGGGTGGGGTGTGATGATGACAGACTGAAGGTGGGGGGTGGGGCTCTAGGGACACCACGGTGTGGAATGGAAGCAGATGAGTCAGGGTCAAGGGGGGCATAAGCTGGCGAGAGACACGCTGGACAGAGAGCCTGCCCTCACAGCGCCTGCTCAGCTCAGACCGGCCCTTGGTCACTGCATGGGCCAAACTATCCCCCCACATCCATGTGCAGAAGTCCCAACCTCCAGGTCCTCAGAGGTGACTAGAGGGAGATGGGGCCTTCAAAGGGGCGACTGTGTTAGGAGGAAGCTCTTAGGGTGACCCTTCATCCAATCTCACTGCTGTCCTCAGGAGAAGAGGAAACTGGGACACACGGAGGGACACCAGGGGCGCCCCGGGGGTCACGCACAGAAGAAAGACCATCTGAGGCCAGAGTGAGAAGGCAGCCAAGTGTCTGCTGCCAAGGAGGGAGGCTGCAGGGGAAGCCCCACCTGCCGACACCTCGATCTTGGACTTGTAGCTTCCACAGTGGTGAGAAAATAAATACCCGTTGTTAAGTCACCCAGTCCGTGGCGTTTTGTTGAGGCTGTCCTAGCAAACGAGTACTGTCACTGCCATCAAGGAGCCTCGTTCTCCGATAAGTCTGTCTTCAAGGCGGTTTCTCAAATCCCATATTCACACTATACATATTCATGCCCATGTATGTTCAGTTCAACAGCAAGGTCTGGTCCCTGCGTGAGATGGGAGGAGGGGGGCTCCCTTGCTGGGGGAGAGGGAGATCTGACGCAGGGTGGGGGAGATGGTGGGGGAAGAAAGGAGACAGGAGCTGAGGGAGGGCAGGGGCAGCCCAAGCGCCGGGGCCTGCAGGGCCAGTCCAAGGAGGAGAGGAGGCTGAGAAGGGAGGTGAAGGTAGCTGGAGCTAAGGAGGAGGCGGGGCTGGGGGGATGGGGCGGGGGAGGCTAAGGAAGCCCTCACCCGAGAATTTCCTCAAGCTCCTTGGCCAGGAACTCATAATTTTCATGCAGGTCCTCCCAAGGCTTGAAGGGCATTCCCTGATTGTACACGAAGTTTTCCCAACAGTAGTCAAAGTCTGAGATGAAGAGGAGAGAAAGTGGTCAGGTCCGGGCCCTGCTGGCCCTCCTGTGCCCTGTGCCCTCCTGCCCCCTCCCTGCCATGTGCGCTCAGTCCTGCCTTGTTTCCCAGGGTCTCCTCCCACTCACCCTCCCTGGGGCGATCCTAGGTTCCCCCATGCCTTCCACTGCCCCACCCCCAGCCCCCTCTTCTCACCTGAGAAGGACATGATCTTCACTGAGGCCGCCTGGTGGTACAGCCTGCGCAGCGCATCCCGGTACTCTGGTTTCTTGAAGTAGTAGAGGCGGGAGGCAAAGATACTCAGCGTCACATTCTTGTTCTGCCTCAGGAACTCAGCCACCTGCTCTGAACATCTCAAGCAGGGGCTCCAGGGTAAGTACCAGGTGACTTCGTATTGCTCATCAGGGGACGGCTTCTCCTCCAAGAACCAAGAGAGGAAGGAGAGCTCTGCGTGGCAGGAAGCCTGGGGGATAGAGAAATGGAGGTGGAAAGGGGGCGATCTTGGGTGGCAGAGCAGGCAGTGTGGCCAGGCTGGGGAAATGGGGAGGAGGGGTTGGGGGCGGGCATCCCTGAGGCAGGCTGTTCATGAGTTACCCCTTCTTTCCAGCTCTCCCCTCCCTTCTTTTCTTTAGTCATCCCTTCCCTCATTCATCGACTCATCCATTCATTCCAACATCCAGCTTTCCATTCATTCATTCTACAAGTATCCTGAGTGCCTGCTCCGGGCCACCCCTCTGGGGTCCAGGCTTGTTCCCTGGGAGCTGTCTGCTGGGAGGGCCACAGACCTGCCCTGTCCCTCGGCGGAGCCACCAGCCACACATGTGCACAGAGCCCTTGAAATGTGGCTCATCTGAAGGGAGGTGTGTGGCAAGTGTAAAGATACACAGTTCATTTCAGTGACTTAGTATGAAGAAAAAAGAATGTAAACTCTCTCATAAAGAAGTTTTATATTATTTATATACTAGAAAATACATATGATTGAAAAAATTAGATACAGTCATTGCTTTGTATCTGAGGGTTGCTCATCTGCAAATTCAACAACCACCTGTTGAAATGATTCAGAAGAAAAGAAAAATTCCAGAAAGTTCCAAAAGGCAGAACTTGAATTTGCCAGGCTGGCAACTATTCACATAACATCTACATTGTATTTACAACTGTTTATGTAGCATTTTCATTATCAGGTACTATATGTAAGCTAGAGACGATCTGAAGTATATGGGAGCATGTGGGTGGGTTATATGCAGATGCTACACCATCTTATATAAGGGATTTAGCATCTGCAGACTTTGGTGTTCTCCGGGGTCCTGGAACCAACGTCCCCACTCCCATATCCGGGATGACTATATCATCTAACACATTATCAATATTAGTTTCATCAGTTTCTCTTAACTTTCTGAACACAGAGTAGCAGGAAAAGTGAGATGACCCCTGGGACTCAGATTATGTTTGATGGGATCATCCTGCTACAGTGCACCCCACCCCCACCCCCGCCCACGAGGCCCCTTCCCCACACCCTTTCTGAAAAGGCTGCCTTCTGGGTGGAGGAGGGCAGGCGGGTGGGGGGCTTTCCCCAGGAGTGGTTAGTGGTTGACTCGGGGGCGGCAGGGTGGTGGGCTTCAGTAGTCACTGCTGATGCTGCAGTGCTCCTCCAGGGAGACCTGGCCACGGGCTCAGAGCCAGCTGGGCGGCAGGCAGGATGAGGGCTGTGGGTCTCCCCTGCGGGATCACAGGCCCCGGACACAGAGGAGGCAGGGGTGTGGAGAGTGAGGACCCGACCAGCAGGGCAGTTACCAGGGCCTGATCGGCACTGGGGCACAATAGACCAGGCTTTCTAAACTCGCGCTTTCCTCCAAGGCTGCTAGAGGCCAAGCCCGATGTCACACTCAGACACCCACCACCAGCAGACTCTCTAAACAAGGCCTGCCGGGAGAAGTCAACCACCAACGTGTATCAGGTTCCTGGAGGGTCAGGCAGACACTTCAAAGGACCAAGGACTTAGGAGAATGTGTGGAAAGACGCATTGGCCTCTGAGAGCCTCCCCATAGCAATGGACTCATTACCATTTTTCCACATCCTCAACTGGTTTATGTGAACCTCCGTAACTCCTCTGACATGGGAGACATCATTTGGGGGATAAAATTTCATCCCACTTTTGAAACAGAAACTAGATTTGAACTATTAAACTGGGCAGGGGGTAGGACAGAGCCTATCACTGCTATCTTGGCTTTTTTTTTTTTTTTTGGCCTCAGGTGTGCACGGCCTTTGGGATCTTAGCTCTCAGCGCCCCCTGCATTGGGAGCAGGAGTCTTAACCACTGGACCACCAGGGAAGTCCCTATATCCACATTCTTGATTAAAAACTGGACTCACAGCAAAAGGGATTTTCCTAGTATCTGACATAATATATTTGAAAACCAATAAATTGCAATTGTAATTATCTCTTCCAATCATAATTTTGGGAAGACAACTTCTGCAAGCATCCTAAAACTTTGGCAAGTTGCCAATACCACCCCCCAACCCCCTTGCCCCAGTCTATTTTCCCTTTGGAGGCACAAAATGCAGGCTGCACCTCAATCTGTGCTCCCCACACTGCAATGCTAAATCACCAAGAAATGCTTTGGTTTCTTGCGGCTTCGATGAGAGTATCGCGGGACTCATACCTGGTTTACAAAGACCCCAAAGTCAGAGGAGTCAGATGACCAGGGGTTCACTCTTTCCACCCAGAAGCAGAGGTAGGAGCGGTTCCGCCCGTATGCATGGCGCAGGTTGCGAAAGTGGAAGGAGAAGGTTCTGATATCTAACCGCTCCATTGGGTTTCTGGGGCCAAAGAGAGAAAAGGGTCAGTGCAGAGAGGCCCCCTGCGGTTCCTCCAGGCTGGTGTCTCCTGAGTGCAGCCCCCTGGGCGCCCTGGGCGCTGTGCCTCCCAGCAGCCCGCCTGGGCCTAGAGAATTTCCTGCTGCCTTTCCAGGCAGGAAAACCGGGGGAGAGGGAGAGGAGAGGGTGCTGGGCCAGCAGGGGCAGGTGATGTCTCCCACAGGGGCCCAGGCTCTGCCCCTTCAATAGCACACCCCCCACACCCCACTCCAGTGTTCCTGACCACCCATCCCCAACACATTAGAAAACTATAAAAGAGAAATGAAAGCTCTCCACTCCAAAATAATAGCCTTTAACATTTCAGTCCCATTCATTCCTGACTTTTCACTTGGGCATGGTGGTTTCTATTGTTCTGTTTTGTTTTCTTTTGATTAATTTATTTATTGGCTGCGTTGGATCTTCATTGCTGTGCACGGGATGTCTCTCGTTGTGGTGAGCAGGGGCCACTCTTTGTAGCAGTGCTCAGGCTTCTCATTGCAGTGGCTTCTCTTGTTGTGGAGCATGGGCTCTAGGCACTTGGGCTTCAGTAGTTGTGGCACGAGGGCTCAGTAGTTGTGGCTCTCGGGCTCTAGGGCACAGGCTCAGTGATTGCGGCGTACGGTCTTAGTTGCTCCATAGCATGTGAGATCTTCCCAGACCATAGCTCGAACCCATGTCCCTTGCATTGGCAGGGGGATTCTTAACCACTGCACCACCAAGGAAGTCCTGTTTTGTTTTTTGACGTCAGGTTAGCACCTAAATGCACAGGCTCGGGCTGCTCTTCCCAGTGCTTTCTATGTCTGAACTTATCTGCTTCTCTCCAGATCCTGTAGGAGTCATGTCATTTTACAGAAGAGGAAACAGGGACACAGAGGAGGAAAGTAGCCTGCCCAAACCCCAGATCAATAAGTGATGGAGCTGGGTCCCCTTGACCAGGCCAGGCCATTTCCAGCTATTCCGTTATAGGACCTTGCGGCTATGTGAAGTCTTGAGTGTGGCTTTCTTTTCTACTTAATTTTAAAATAGGAGCATTTCTCCTGATCTTTCCTCTAATCCATGATAACTGTGAGTGGTACAGTTATAAACGTGAAGCGCAGTCACCTAGGGTGTGGCCAGGTTTGTGAACAGTCTGCATTTCCTTTTCTCCTCAGAGTTGACATATCCTCGGAAGAGATGATTTGTCTTCTTGTCTTAGAGAACTATTCTTACACTGTGTTTACAATGGTGTAAATACTATAGAAAATCCATCCGAGTGCTTTAAACAAAAGTCACCAGCGGCTTCAATCCTCTTTTCAGCCAAATGCTAAGGGTTCACAGAGCACAGATATTTCTGACCAATAGAGGGTGCAGCCCCACACAGGCAGGGAGGGGACCGCCTAGCCCCACAGACTTTCAGACAGAGAGTTGGGCCATGAGGACCCTCAGGGCTGGGTGGAGGTATGGAAGGGGCCCGTTCAGAAGGAATAGTGGGGGCCCCCCCAGAAGAGGGCAAAGACCCCAGATGGGCGTGAGCCCTGCAGAGAAGGTGCCCAGAGAGGGAAAGGAACGAGGCTGGGCCTGCAGGGACTGTGGGGGGAAGGAGGCCAAGGACAGGCACAGTCCTAGAGAGGGTTAGAGAGGGGGCCCAGTGGGACAGAGCAGGCGGGCAGCGGTATGTGACCCAGGGCCTCTAGCTGTAGCCTCCTCTGCTGGCTGGTTCCAGCCTGGACCTTCTTCTTGGGTGCTGGGGTGCCATTTCCTCTCCCAGGGCTTTTGTGTAGAAAAACCCTTATCTGTGAGCAACCACCCAGCTGGCCTCAGGGGAGGCCCCACCTGCTTTCTGGTTTGGCACCAGGGGTGGGAGGGCCCTGGGGTGGTTTGCTTCCTCAAGCTAGACCCACCTTCTCTTGGGCCCGCCCTCTTGGCCAAGCTCAGTCTCTGATGAAGCCCGGCCTCTCTCTGCTGCAGGACCCGGATGTTATTGCAAAGGGAAAATGAAAGTAAAGATGCCCCAGAGAGGGGGATGGGACAGAAGAGACAGGACAGAGGCCTGCTCCCATCGGGGGAGGGGCAGGCTGGCCCTCCTCCATCCTCCTCCTGCTTGACACTTACTTGTCAGTCAGTATCCTGACAAGACTCTGGGCGGGATGGAAAATGAGGGCTGGGGGTCAGTGATCCAGATCTTCCTCTCCAGCCCTGTGATGAGCAGAGCCTGTGCACCTTCTGCCACCCCAGCTCCCCCAGTAGCACTGAGTGGGGAGGATCATTATCCTGACACTTTAGATGTGGCCCCAGCACAGACAGGCTAAGACACCCTCTCGTGGTCACACAGAATGTAAATGGCAGAACGGGAAGGCTGTCCAGGCAGCCTGGCCTGCCTGCCTGCCTCCCCCTGCTTCCTCCCTGCTCCATAAACAGGAGTGGGGGAGGGGCACAAGACAAGGGGTAAGCTGTCTGCTTCCCACCAAGACCTGCAGATGAGAAAACAGCTCTGGGGAAAGTAGGGAGGAGGGCTTGGAGCAGTCACGGCCACCTCCAGTCCAGACTGCACACAAATCTGATTCCTAACTTAACTACACTCAGCTTGTCATCCCACTGCTCCCCCACCCTGCACACACCCCCTTCTGCTCCACAGGGCCTGCGATGGCCTCAGGGGTAACACAAGCTTGCGCAGGAGGTTAGAGGAGCCACAAGAATGGTGTCTCCTGCACTCCCATCTTTCCTGACGCCCAGGGCCACAGCCAACAGAAGATTCTAGAATGAGCCGTGTCAACTGCAATAGGCATTTGCCATTGGCATTTGTCATCTACCTCTACAAAGATTAAATCATGTGCTGCTGCAGCTGCTGACTGCCAACGCCCCTGAAAGATGTTCAGGGTGGAGAACAGAAATGAGGCCCTCTGTGCTCTGGGAAAAAGTGGAAGAAGAGGTCTTCAGATAGTCACATGTTTTCAGGAGCCAACTTTATGGGTCCCATTCTTGTATCTCCTCATATCTACAAAAACACTAAAATCCTTCATGGTGACGACTGCTGCTTGTGACTGGCAGTAACCTTCTGTAAACAACATGTGTTGACTGCATGTGTTTCCCTTTCACCAAAATCACATATGTACTGAGCTTCCCCCCAGCCTCTTTGGAACAGTTTCTCAGAGCTCTCTGGGATGCTGTTCCCTGGGCTGCAGTCCTCCTTTCGTCTCAAATAAATCTTAACTCACAACTGTCACATTATGCTTTTTTTTTTTAAGACGGCAGTTTTGGTGACCACAAATGGACCCAGAGTAGACTTCTCTCCTTCGCCCGAACTCTACAAGGAACCGGAACCTTGGTACCAGAAGAGGCCCCTTGCGCTCATCTGCCTTCTCAGAGAGTCCAGATGAATTTGGGTAAGTCTCTCCTGGTTCTTGGATCTCCCGTGTTGGTTGATGATCCTGAGTTTTATTTGGAGGTACAGCAGGTACCTGCCTCCTCCCAGTGGAAATATGCTCCAGTTGGGGGTGGGGCAGGGGCCTGGTTGAAAGATACCAGGGAAATACCAGCCCACTGGCAGAATACTGGGTGGGGCTGGGTTGAAAGATAGGGAGGAATACCCACCAGGTGAAAGATCCGGGGCAGGGGCGGGGGCGGGGCGGGGCTGGTTGAAAGATACCAGGGTTTGCTCAGTCCTAGGAGACTGAGTGGTCTGGGTTGAGTGGTTAGGTAAGAGGCTGATCTGACACTTTTCCTCCATTTGGCTGCCTTAATAGAGTTTGTTGGGGTAAAAGTGAAGATATTACATGAGAGCTTTGCTCCAAAGAAAGGGGCGAAGACTCCTCCCAGCCAGTTACAGCTCTCTCAGGTGACGGGGAAATTGACGGGAGCTGTGGAGGCAGCGTCCTCATAACCTGCATTCTCCCATATGGAAACCCACCAGTTAATGAAAGTACTTGCTCGCCGGGGGTGCCAGTAAGAATTGGCCCCTCAGCGATCTGAGCACCCACTGACGTCTTAGACTCCCGAATGGAGAAATCAAGACCCATTAAGAGAGCTGAAATGACTCTGGGGTGAGCTTAAGGGAGTTAAACTCACAGGCAGCACACTGGCCCACCACACAAGTTCACTAGTGTTTTTCTTTTTTATCCCAGACAAATTCAACTTTAAAATGGGAAACAGAGCCTCTCACAGCAGCAAGGGGCATCAGAAGGCCAGCCTCTTTCGAACACCCTAGCCAGGTTTATGTACGTACAGAAACTCGTACTTGCAAGTACCTGCTTAATGGGGAAATTATGCTAAAGGAGATCTCAGCCTACAATGACCAAGTTGGGGTTATTTTGATATTCCAAAATTGCTCTTTTTCGCACATAGTTAGAAAAAGCGCCGGCCTTACTATCAAACAGACTGAGTGGAATGCTTACATTGATTGGTATCTAAAAACTTCTAAACTAGAAAGGCTGCTACCACTGTCTCTGACTTTTTCTTTCCCACGAATCCTCTTCTATCTGATTGTCTATCTCTCTTTCTTTCCCAGCTCTTCTGTGTCCTGCTGCTCCCCTCTCCCCAGCAAAGGAGGATAACATATTAGAAGTGAGTCTAGTTCCCTTTAAGGAGAAACCTATTACAGGGGTGGTGAACCATCCTCGGTGCTTTTGTACACACCGTGGAACTGAGCAGAGCTTGGAGCCTTGACTAAGGAATTTCCCCATCCAAGTCAGGATCCATTGGGATTTGCTAAGGAATTTCAGTTGACCTAGGAGCCTGGGTTTTTCAGATCTATATCAATTAATACAACTGTTAGGTTCTAAAAGCAAAACAAGGGCATGGATAAATAAAGCAGGGTGAAAACATCCCTTAATGGATTTTGAACCACAGGCTCACACTGAATGCAAGGAATTCACTCAGCAATTACTCGAACTTATCCCAGAGCTTTTTCCAAAAAAAATCCGCACTTCGACACAGATTCAACAGTACAAGCAAAGATCGAATGAATACATTCTGGACTATTACGAAAGGTTTGAGGGGGAAAAAAAGCAACTCATAAGCAACATTCAGGCTTCACATTTGAATCATTGTCTAACCATTAAAATGATCCTTTGCTTAGCACGACCTTTTTAAAAGGCCTAGATGAGGAGTTGGCTACTGTAGTCAAAGGACACAATCTAGGCTGGTCCGTGTTATGTGGAAACACTTGTTATATTGGCCAACCTACATTTTAAAACCATTAAAAAGAAGAAAGGAACAGAGAAAGAAAGGAAGAAAGAAAAACAAAGAAAGAAAAAGAAAGAAAGAAAGAAAGAAAGAAAGAAAGAGAAAGAAAGAAAGAAAGAAAGAAAGAAAGAAAGAAAGAAAGAGAAAGAAAGAAAGAAAGAAAGAAAGAAAGAAAGAAAGAAAGAAAGAAAAAGAAAGAAAGAAAAAGAAAGAAAGAAAGAAAGAAAGAAAGAAAGAAAGAAAGAAAGAAAGAAAGAAAGAAAGAAAGAAAGAGAAAGAAAGGAAGAAAGAAAAAGAAAACAGAAAGAGGTGTGTACGAAAATTATAAACCTTCAATTGCATCAATTAAGTACACAATGCCAGTTGAAGTTTTAATCAACCCTCCCTTTTTTTTAATTCTTCTAGGACATAATCTTTGACCCCCTTTTCATTTCCAACCAGTAGAGAGAGTTGGCTTGAAGAAAAAAAAATGCTCTTAAGAATTCGACCCTGAGGGTATAAGTCCTACTAGGAGATCCTGATTCTCTCTGCCTTTACCTTGAGACCAGAGCTTTCAGGAATAATTTTCTTATCTAAACCATCACCAATTCCTGAGATTGAAAAGGAAAAAAAACAAAAAGGAAACTCAAAACTGGAAGAAGGCTTTTAAAATTGTTCTTATTTCAAAACTAGTGATTTTTATATTATGATATCTGATTCGTGACTAAGTTTAGAAACTGCAGCTACATCTCTTGTTGTGTCTGTCCGGATATATGTATGTCTCACTATGTGTCTCTGTCTTCGGATAATATTGCTGTGGTTAATTTGTAAATGAGCTCTATTTAATTGGCGTAAAGAAAGTAGGCACTTAATTCAAACAGTACTAAATTCAAGACAAATTAAGCTAAATAAATTTCAGGTTCACGTGAACAGGGAAATCTTCACTATTCAATTAGGATCTGGTATTAATGTTTGCCAGTTGATCTCATTAATATAAACATGTGTTAGAACCACCCACATTTTATTATGCCTAGGTGTAATATAAGTGAAATCAATCTTGTTATATCAGTTACAAATCTGTCAGCAAGGAAAGTAACTTTATGTGAAGAATCTTTTAAGGAAAGAAAGTGAAATGAGATCAGAGCTTTTGGAGCTATGAAAAATAATTATGCTCTAGGAATATCTACCGAAAACACTCTCTCCAGATTCCGGACTTGACATTCTAAAATTGTGTTAAGTGATGAAAGCTTATTAAATAGCTAGGTCATTTCCAAATAAAAGAAGATACTGAAACATTAATTATGGAACACTGGCTTCCTCTTACAAAGACACTAAAGATGATTTGGTCTCTTAATAAATACGTTTGGTGCCATGTTCTCTAAAGTAAGCAAATCTTTATGAAATTAGCACTGGTATTGATGTGCACTGGTATTGATGTGCACGGATCTACAGAATGCTGTCGTAAAGGACAGTTCATGGTTGCTTAAGGAAAGTAGGATGTGTGTTTTCAAGAAGGCATGAACAATGGAATTACAGTTGAGGGAAAAGAAAGTAGGTCTGACTTACAGGTGGCTGTTTTTCATTGGGAAAATAAAGTAATGGATATAGAAAGTGATAAGAAGGTTTGCGGAAAGTGGACCCTGAGAAAAGAGTTTTGTGCATGGTGAGGCCTGACTAAGTTTAGAATAAATTTAGTTAGGTAAACAAATTTTACAAGTAAGCTGGTGCAAAACGTGAATTTGGCTTTTCTCTCTGTTAAGAGGACAAGTTTTCTTAAAATGTTGAACTGCCTTTTGAGAACGGATTTTAAGTTTCCTTTACCTTTCAAGTGATCTGTACTTGCCATTGAAATCTTTTATTGTTACTGTGGCTAAGTGAATAACTATTGTTTCACAGTGACCTGTGATCCTATCTGACTGACTGTTCTACACCCTTTTTGATATTTTTGACAAAACTTCCTGTATCAAATGCCAATGAAGTCCTTTGACCTCTAGCTAACTTTGGGATGCTTCAAAGGGCCCCTGAAACATCCCAAAGAGAGATATAAATGAGGTTCATTTGGTATGTTAAGTTACATGGGAAGTATTCTCAAATGAGTAAAAAATCTTCTTAGGTTTTACTGTATGGTAAATGTTATTAATATAGATATTCTAGAAATTATATGGAGTTCCTAAGCTTGTGACATGTCCTGGTAAAATGTTTTCAGTCGTGATTGTAGTTACTGTCTTAAAGTGTTGTATGTCACACCAGTAACCAAGTTTCTTTGACAAAGCAATGAGGTTTTAAACGCGCCTTCTTAAGCCTTATGTCATTATAGACAGTTATGGTTTTATTCTCATGCCTTTCCAAAATGCTTCCTCTTCAAGAAGATTTATAGAAAGGACTTTTGGATAAATACAAGTTTCTGACTTTCAGACCATAATGCTGAACTGGGTAAGAAGTTAAAGAATCCTAACGAGGGCTTCCTAGGTGGCGCAGTGGTTAAGAATCCGCCTGCCAATGCAGAGGTCACGGGTTCAATCCCAGCTCCAGGAAGATCCCACTTTAAGAGAGGGGAAAAAAAAAAAGAATCCTAATGAGAAAGCTGATGGCTTCACAAGCGGTTAACAAAAAGGATTAGTTACATAGGACTAAACAGACTGGTAAATATGGTCACAGATTTGATGGTTCCTATCTGAAAAATTCCTGGTTTAAATGTGTGTTTTCCAGGTGTAAGGAAACACCTCCCCTCAAATTAATTATGACTTACAGTAATTTGGCAAATTATACCTTTGTAAGCAGGATTGAATCATTTATCTTTTCTCTCTATCTGTTCCCTTCAGACACTGGAAACTCTTAGTTTCCCAGAAGCTTTATCAGATAAATTAGAAAGGCTACCTCACTAACAGGTATAGAAAACTCACGGTATTTGGGGGACCTTAAAAAGGGAGGAATTCACCTCGATCTGTTAGGCACTAACTGTGATAAGCCCTTGGCATGACTTTCCTAGCCCTGAGAGGTCTTTTAAAAGTTCAGTTTGAGACTCCTTATAAAAGTTTCAGCAAAGCAAAAAGCCTATATGATCAATTATAGTTACATAAATTCTCAGGCCAAGTTTTTATTTTGTTTGTTTTTGTTTGTTTGTTTTTTGAGACCAGACTTATTTTGCAAACAAATCAGTCTTAATTTGGTAAAAATGCGGGTAGTTTTAGAGAGAAGGAAGATTATGTTGCAATGAATATTAAGCGCCAGTTGTGCTGATGGAGGTCTCTATTTACTAAGATTCCCTTCCTGGATAGTCCCTTGCTGTTACGGTATATTAATGTAAAGCCTGATTGAAATTTTAAAAGGACACTCTAAATTTGTTTCTGAAGCTTCTCTCAGTAATCTATCTTTGGATGAAAATCAGATGTCCCATGACCTGCAACCAGGTAATTATACATACTGGAAAGGACATAATTTAAAGGACAGTCTCCAACTTAGATGGAAGGACACAGAAGAGAAACTACACTCTCACTAGGACGAAAAGAAGCCAACATCAGAAGTAGACAGCTAGCCCAAGACGCTGGACCTGACTCGTGTTAGCATTTATAATGTT
Source organism: Hippopotamus amphibius kiboko (assembly GCF_030028045.1). Lineage (NCBI taxonomy): Eukaryota > Metazoa > Chordata > Mammalia > Artiodactyla > Hippopotamidae > Hippopotamus > Hippopotamus amphibius. Next base: position 9,467,436 of record NC_080192.1, read on the forward strand.
TTCTTGACTTCTTGGAGCTTTGTGTATGAATCCAATGTTTTGCTCTCATGGGCACAATCCTGTGCTAATTTTAAAAATCAATCCAATTGTTGGGTTTGCGGCCAATTACCTATGACTAGTACTTTTGGGTTGCCTTGGTGGATTTCTCCCCTCCAAGGCTCTAATTGGATGGCCCTTAGGAAATTTATTCTAGAGGGAAAAATTACAGTCCTGTTCAGGAGATCCCCTCACCTAGCCAATTAATAATACCTGCCACGACCCTACCCATAGATTCAAATTTTCTTTTAATGTTAAAGCAACCTCAATTAGAGCAACAAGCAATATTTCAGCCAAGGAATAAAACCTCCCATAATTATGGGATGGTGTTCTGTGGTGAACAACAGGCTGTGGTCATTTAAGTTTTAACATCCCCTTTTATCTTGGGAACAGTTAAATTATACTAAGGTTAACCAGCCTCATGACAAGAGGACATTGGGCTGGGGGCCTTATGGGCAGTGTCAAAATATAGTTTCCCTGAATGATAAAGACTGGTGCAAAATAGACTAAATCAGACGACCTGATGATATACTGAGCTACACCTAATGGAAGTTCTTGGTTTAAATGTTTACTTATCACTCTATTCATGTCATTAACTATATTATTTGTATTTTCTCTGTTTTACAAGATTATTTTCTTGTATTACCAAGTGTGTGACTGAGCTACTGACAAAAATAATGATGACTAGGCGACTGGAAGCAGTTGGTCAAATATATAGCTCTGTGTGCGATCAGTGACTGTAAGAGTGTAACTCTAGATATGGGAAGACACAACAAGAGGGAATTTTTCCTGGAGCGTAGCAGACTAGAAATACAGGTGGTCCAGAGACCTTTGACCTTTGTTAGAAGATCTACCAGTAATAGCACATGGAGTGGCGTATCGGCGAAATCTTCGCCAGACCTAGGAATGAGCCTTCCTAGCTCCATGGGACGAAATGGTCATGAAATGCCTCCCAAAGCATGGTGGAATTTATGACCATGAGGAGGCCCTGACCACTACAATTGACATTTGCCAATGGTATTTGCCATCTACCTCTACAAAGATTAAATCATGTGCTGCTGCAGCTGCTGACTGTCAACGCCCCCTGAAAGGTGATCAGGGTGGAGAACGGAAATGAGGCCCTCTGCGAAAAACTGGCAGAACAGGCCTTTAGATAGTCACATATTTTCAGGAGCCAACTTTATGGGCCCAATTCTTGTATCTCCTCATATCTAGAAAAACACTAAAATCCTTCATCGTGATGACTGCTTTTTGTGACTAGGAGTAACCTTCTGCAAACAATATGTGTTGAGTGCATGTTTTTTCATGCAATCACCATGCTTTCACCAAAACCACATATATACTGAGCTTCCCCCACTGCCTCTGTAGAATAGTTTCTCAGAGCTATTTGGGATGCTGTCTCCTGGGCAGCAGTCCTCATTTTTCACCAAATAAAACTTAACTCGCAACTCTCACGTTGCGCTTTTTTTTAATGTCAACAGCTGGTTCCTTCAGGGAAGAGTGCTCAGATTTTCTTTTTTCTTTTTTGTCCACAGCAGGTGGAATGCAGAGCTTTCCCAACCAGGGATCGAATCCGTGCCCCCTGCATTGGAAGCATAGAGTTTTAACCACTGGACCACCAGGGAAGTCCAAAGAGTGATCAGATTCGCACGCTGACGTGTTGGTCAAACTCAGAGAGCTAAGTCACCCCTGGCCTGAGAAGCAGAAAGGATGGACAAGAAGGCTGAAACCCTTTGCTGGCCTTTCCCTAATGACAGCAATCCTCCAGCCCCGGCTCGGAGATTCCTGAGAGCCACCTGAGATGGGCCGAGATGCAGGCGTGCTAGGAGCGGGACATATTGAGCTGGCCACTGCGGCCCCTTTTACTGCCCGAGACAACCAGGAGGTGTGTCATCCACATCCATGTCCCTCTGTGCCTCCCTCCTTGAAGGAAACACCGACAGGGAGAGCATCAAGGCAGAGGAGCCAAAGAGCCAGAGACCCCGCAGATGCTGCCCAAGGCCCCCAGGCAGCAGTGCAAACAGGAAGGGAGAGAGAAGGGACAGGTGTCTGCTGCCACGGACAATTCACATCCAGACGGCCAAGGTCAGTGGGACCCCAGACCTTCTCCACAAGGCCTTGAAGGACAGTTTCCAAACCAACAGCTTCCCCTGGCTGTTGCTTCCTCTGCAGAATCCCACCTCATCAGGCTCTTCCTCCCTTTTCACAGCGCCACAATCCCGGCCACCCTTCCTGGAATCTCCACTGGGTTCCTTCCCGGTGCATTCATGTGGCAGTTGGCTCTGTGGTCAAAGGGCCAGATGCTGGCTTGCTGACCTACCTTGAGCCACTGAGCTGTGGTCTCTGACCTGACCCTTGGCTGTCCTTCCACTTTCTTATCCTGCTTTTTGAAAAAGCTCCCATAATCTTAATCCTCACGTGCCCAATCCTACTTCTTTTTTAAAAACTTATTTAAATGTAAACTTAGGGACTTCCTAAGTGGCACAGTGGTTAAGAATCTGCCTGCCAATGCAAGGGACACGGGTTCAATCCCTGCTCCAGGAAGATCCCACATGCCTGGCAGCAACTAAGCCCGTGTGCCACACCTACTGAGCCCACATGCCACAGCTACTGAGCCCCCTGACATAGTACCAATGCTCAGCAACAAGTGAAGCCACGGTAATGAGGAGCCCACACACCACAACAAAGAGTAAACCTCACTCGCCACAATTAGACAAAGCTGTGTGCAGCAACAAAGACCCAGTGCAGCAATAAATAAACAAAATTAATTTAAAAAATTAGTTATACAAAAAATAAAATAAAAATTATAAACATAAACTTAACCATTAATGTTTTTTTCCTCACTCGTTCTCCATCCCCACCCCCAGAGCCTCATCCCTGGCAGCAGGTGGGGAATGGGACGAGGGGTGAGCAGAGGGCGGGTGGGGTGTGATGATGACAGACTGAAGGTGGGGGGTGGGGCTCTAGGGACACCACGGTGTGGAATGGAAGCAGATGAGTCAGGGTCAAGGGGGGCATAAGCTGGCGAGAGACACGCTGGACAGAGAGCCTGCCCTCACAGCGCCTGCTCAGCTCAGACAGGTCCTTGGTCACTGCATGGGCCAAACTGTCCCCCCACATCCATGTGCAGAAGTCCCAACCTCCAGTTCCTCAGAAGGTGACTAGATGGGAGATGGGGCCTTCAACGAGGTGACTGCATTAAGAGGAAGCTCTTAGGGTGACCCTTCATCCAATCTCACTGCTGTCCTCAGGAGAAGAGGAAACTGGGACACACGGAGGGACACCAGGGGTGCCCCGGGGGTCACGCACAGAAGAAAGACCATCTGAGGCCAGAGTGAGAAGGCAACCAAGTGTCTGCTGCCAAGGAGGGAGGCTGCAGGGGAAGCCCCACCTGCCTGATCTTGGACTTGTAGCTTCCACAATGGTGGAAAATAAATACCTGCTTTTAAGTCACCAAGTCTGTGGCGTTTTGTTGAGGCCGTCCTAGCAAACAAGTATTGTCAACTCCCATCAAGGACCCTTGTTCTCTAAGTCAAGTCTGTCTTCAAAGCTGTTTCTCAAATCTCATTTTCACACTATACATATTCATGCCCATTTATGTTCAGTTCAATAACAAGGTCTGGTCCATGTGTGAGATGGGAGGAGGCGGGGCTCCCTTGCTGGGAGAGAGGGCGATCTTATTGGGGGTGGAGGAGATGGTGGGGTAAGAAAGGAGACAGGAGCTGAGGGAGGGCTGGGGCAGCCCAAGGGCAGTGGGCCTGAGGAGGAGAGGAGGCTGAGAAGGGAGGTGAAGGTAGTTGGAGCTAAGGAGGAGGCGCAGCTGGAGGGATGGGGCGGGGGAGGCTAAGGAAGGCCTCACCTGAGAATTTCCTCAAGGTTTTTGTGCAGCAACTTATAAGTTTTACGCAGTTTCTTCCAAGGCTGGAAGGTCATTCCCTCATTGTACACAAAGTTTTCCCAACAGTAGTTAAACTCTGAGATGAAGAGGAGAGAAAGTGGTCAGGTCCGGGCCCTGCTGGCCCTCCTGTGCCCTGTGCCCTCCTGCCCCCTCCCTGCCATGTGCCCTCAGTCCTGCCTTGTTTCCCAGGCTCTCCTCGCACTCACCCTCCCTGAGGGGTATCCTAGGTCCCCCGCCCTCGCCCTTGGCATCCACCGCCCTGCCCCCAGGCCCCTCTTCTCACCTGGGAAGGACATGATCTTCACTGAGGCCCCCTGGTGGTACAGCCTGCGCAGCGCATCCCGGGACTCTGGTTTCTTGAAGCACAAGTGGGCAGTGAAGATCCTCAGACTCACTTTCCTGTTCTCCATTAGGAACTCAGCCACCCGCACTGCACATGCCAAGCAGGGGCTCCAGGATAAGTACCAGGTGATGTGGTACTGCTGGTTAGGGAACAGCTTCTTGGTGCGGAACCAAGAGAGGAAGCAGAGTTCCACGTGGCAGGAACCCTGGGGGATAGAGAGATGGAGTGGGAAAGGGGGCGTTCTTGGCCGGCAGAACAGACAGTGAGGCCAGGGTGGAGAAGTGGGGAGGAGGGGTCGGGGGTGGGGATCCCAGAGGAAGGCTGTTCATGCGTTACCCCTTCTTTCCAGCTCTCCCCTCCCTTCTTTTCTTTAGTCATCCGTTCCCTCATTCATCGACTCATCCATTCATTCATTCTACAAGTATCCTGAGTGCCTGCTCCGGGCCACCCCTCTGGGGTCCAGGCTTGTTCCCTGGGAGCTGTCTGCTGGGAGGGCCACAGACCTGCCCTGTCCCTCGGGGGAGCCACCAGCCACACATGTGCACAGAGCCCTTGAAATGTGGCTCATCTGAAGGGAGGTGTGTGGCAAGTGTAAAGATACACAGTTCATTTCAGTGACTTAGTATGAAGAAAAAAGAATGTAAACTCTCTCATAAAGAAGTTTTATATTATTTATATACTAGAAAATACATATGATTGAAAAAATTAGATACACAGTCATTGCTTTGTATCTGAGGGTTGCTCATCTGCAAATTCAACAACCACCTGTTGAAATGATTCAGAAGAAAAGAAATATTCCAGAAAGTTCCAAAAGGCAGAACTTGAATTTGCCAGGCTGGCAACTATTCACATAACATCTACATTGTATTTACAACTATTTATGTAGCATTTTCATTATCAGGTACTATATGTAAGCTAGAGACGATCTGAAGTATATGGGAGCATGTGGGTGGGTTATATGCAGATGCTACGCCATCTTATATAAGGGATTTAGCATCTGCAGACTTTGGTGTTCGTGGGGGTCCTGGAACCAACGACCCCACCCCCATATCTAGGGATGACCCTGTTGTCTAACACATTATCAATATTAGTTTCATCAGTTTCTCTTAACTTTCTGAACACAGAGTAGCAAAAAAAGTGAGATGACCCCTGGGACTCAGATTATGTTTGATGGGATCATCCTGCTACAGTGCACCCCACCCCCACCCCCGCCCACGAGGCCCCTTCCCCACACCCTTTCTGAAAAGGCTGCCTTCTGGGTGGAGGAGGGCAGGCGGGTGGGGGGCTTTCCCCAGGAGTGGTTAGTGGTTGACTCGGGGGCGGCAGGGTGGTGGGCTTCAGTAGTCACTGCTGATGCTGCAGTGCTCCTCCAGGGAGACCTGGCCACGGGCTCAGAGCCAGCTGGGCGGCAGGCAGGATGAGGGCTGTGGGTCTCCCCTGCGGGATCAGAGGCCCCGGACACAGAGGAGGCAGGGGTGTGGAGAGTGAGGACCCGACCAGCAGAGCAGTTACCAGGGCCTGATCGGCACTGGGGCACAATAGACCAGGCTTTCTAAACTCGCGCTTTCCTCCAAGGCTGCTAGAGGCCAAGCCCGATGACACACTCAGACACCCACCACCAGCAGACTCTCTAAACAAGGCCTGCCGGGAGAAGTCAACCACCAACGTGTATCAGGTTCCTGGAGGGTCAGGCAGACACTTCAAAGGACCAAGGACTTAGGAGAATGTGTGGAAAGACGCATTGGCCTCTGAGAGCCTCCCCATGGCAATGGACTCATTACCATTTTTCCACATCCTCAACTGGTTTATGTGAACCTCCGTAACTCCTCTGACATGGGAGACATCATTTGGGGGATAAAATTTCATCCCACTTTTGAAACAGAAACTAGATTTGAACTATTAAACTGGGCAGGGGGTAGGACAGAGCCTATCACTGCTATCTTGGCTTTTTTTTTTTTTTTTTTTGGCCTCAGGTGTGCAGGGCCTTTGGGATCTTAGCTCCCAGCGCCCCCTGCATTGGGAGTGGGAGTCTTAACCCCTGGACCACCAGGGAAGTCCCTATATCCACATTCTTGATTAAAAACTAGACACACTACACAAAGGATTTTCTTAGTATCTGACATAATATACTTTGAAAACCAATGAATTACAATTGAAATTATCTCTTCCAATCATAATTTTGGGAAAACAACTTGTGCAAGCATCCTAAAACTTCGGCAATCTGCCAATCCCACCCCCCACACCCCACCCCCACCCCGCCCTGGGCATTTTTCCCTTTGGAGGCACAAAATGCAGGGTGCACCTGAATCTGTGCTCCCCACATTGCAATTCTAAGTCACCAATAAATGCTTTGGTTTCTTTCCGCAGTGATGAGAGTGTCGTGGGACCCATACCTGGTTTACAAAGACCCCAAAGTCAGAAGAGTCAAATGAGCGGTTGTTCAGGCTTTCCACTTGGAAGCAGAGGTAGAATTGTTTCCGCCTGTAGGCATAGCGCCGGTTGCGAAAGTGGAAGGAGAAGGTTCCAAAATGCAACCACTGCATTGGGTTTCTGGGGCCAAAGAGAAAAAAGGGTCAGTGCAGAGAGGCCCCCTGCGGTTCCTCCAGGCTGGTGTCTCCTGAGTGCAGCCCCCTGGGCGCCCTGGGCGCTGTGCCTCCCAGCAGCCCGCCTGGGCCTAGAGAATTTCCTGCTGCCTTTCCAGGCAGGAAAACCGGGGGAGAGGGAGAGGAGAGGGTGCTGGGCCAGCAGGGGCAGGTGATGTCTCCCACAGGGGCCCAGGCTCTGCCCCTTCAATAGCACACCCCCCACACCCCACTCCAGTGTTCCTGCCCACCCATCCCCCAACCCATTGGAAAACTATAAAAGAGAAATGAAAGCTCTCCACTCCAAAACAATAGCCTTTAACATTTCAGTCCCATTCATTTCTGACTTTTCACTTGGGCATGTTTATTGGTTTTGTTTTTTGATGTCAGGTTAACACCTAAATGCACAGGCTTGGGATACTCTTCCCCGTGCTTTCTATGTCTGAACTTATCTGCTTCTCTCCAGATCCTGTAGGCGTCACGTCATTTTACAGAAGAGGAAGCAGGGACACAGAGGAGGAAAGTAGCCTGCCCAAGTCCCAGAGCAGTAAGTGATGGAGCTGGGTCCCCTTGACCAGGCCAGGCCATTTCCAGCTATTCTGTTATAGAACCTTGCAGCTATATGAAGTCTTGAGTGTGGCTTTCTTTTCTACTTAATTTTAAAATAGGAGCATTTCTCCTGATCTTTCCTCCCATTCCATGATAACTGTGAGTGGTACAGTTATAAATGTGAAGCGTGGTCACCTAGGGTGTGGCCAAGTTTGTGAACAGTCTGCATTTCCTTTTCTCCTCAGAGTTGACACATCCTCGGAAGAGATGATTTGTCTTCTTCCCTCAGAGAACTGTTCTCACACTGTGTTTACAATGGTGTAAATACTATAGAAAATCGATCAGAGTGCTTTAAACAAAAGTCACCAGCAGCTTCAATCATCTTATAGCCAAATGCTAAGTGTTCACAGAGCACAGATATTTCTGACCAATAGAGGGTGCAGCCCCACACAGGCAGGGAGGGGACCGCCTAGCCCCACAGACTTTCAGACAGAGAGTTGGGCCATCAGGACCCTCAGAGCTGGGTGAAGCTATGGGAGGGGCCCATTCAGAGGCAATAGTGGGGGCCCCCCCAGAAGAGGGCAAAGACCCCAGATGGGAGTGAGCCCTGCAGAGAAGGTGCCCAGAGAGGGAAAGGAACGAGGCTGGACCTGCAGAGACTGTGGGGAGAAGGAGGCCAAGGACAGGCACAGCCCTAGGGAGGGTTGGAGAGGGCCCAGTGGGACAGAGCTGGCGGGCAGTGGTACCTGATCCAGGGCCTCTGGTTGTAGCCTCCTCTGCTGGCTGGTTCCAGCCTGGACCTTCTTCTCGGGTACCGGGGTGCCATTTCCTCTCCCAGGGCTCTTGTGTAGAAAAACCTTTATCTGTGAGCAACCACCCAGGCGGTCTCAGCCGAGGCCCCACCTCCTTCCTGCTTTGGCACCAGGGGTGGGAGGGCCCCGGGGTGGTTTGCGTCCTCAGGCTCAGACCCACCTTCTCTTGGGCCTGCCCTCTCAGGCAAGCTCAGTCTGTGATGAAGCCAGGCCCCTCTGTGCAGCAGGACCTGGATGTTACTGCAAAGGGAAAGAGAAAGTAAAGATGCCAGAGAGGGGGTCATGGGACAAACCCTGGCTGAAGAGAGCAGGACAAAGTCCTGCTTCCATTTGGCAGGGGCAGGCTGGAGCCCTCTCCCCTCCATCCCAGCACCCAGCTCAAGTCTGCACCTGGCTCTACACATGCCTGTTCAATGAATGGAGGCGATGAGAACGTGTGGACGTTGGATCAGGACCTTTTATTTTCTCCTGGCACAGCCAGAATTGAGGGGACAGATGCGTTTTGCATTTCTATTTCTGTGCTTGGTCCTTTGCAAGAGTCCTCTCAGCCTTCATGTGGCAGAGAGAGGGTGGGCTTGCACAAGGGCTGCCTTTATAAGGACACTAATCCCTTCATGGGGCTCCCAGCCTCGTGACCTCATCTGAACCCCGTCAGCTTAAAAAAAATGCACAATGTGAGAGTTGTGGGTTAAGTTTTATTTGGGGAAAAATGAGGACTGCAGCCTGGGACACAGCATTACAGATAGCTCTGAGAAACTGCTCCAAAGAGGTAGGGGGGAACGTCAGTATATATGTGATTTTGTTGAAGGGGGAAAACATACAGTTGAGCACATATTTTTTTTGCAGAAGGTTTCACGAGGAACAGTCGTCACCATGGAGGATTTTAGTGTGTTTCTAGATAGGAGGAGATACAAGAATTGGGCTCATAAAATAGGCTCCTGAAAATATCTAAGAATCTGAAGACTTGTTCTGCCAGTTTTTCCCAGAGCACACGGTGCCTCATTTCTGTTCTCGACCCTGAACTCCTTTCAGGAGGTGTTGAAAATCAGCAGCTGGAGCAGCACGTGGTTTGCTCTTTGCAGGGGTAGATGGCAAGTGCTAGTGGCCAGTGCCAACTGTAGTCAACAACACACTCACCCCAAAGGCCCCACCTCCAAATTTCATCACATTGGGGGTTAGGGCTGCAGCAGAGAAGAACAAACCTAACCCCATATTGAACCTATTCCTTTAGCTCTAACCCTTGTGCTCTGTTGCTGTGCTTAGTCATGCTGGCTCTGCACGTTTGTGAAAGAACCTTGCCTAGAATATCAGTCCCCAGGCTTTTTGGCACCAGGGGCCATTTTCTTGGAAGACAGTTTTTCTAAGTTTCGGGGAGCAGGGTCGGGGGGGAGAGCTGCGAGGGATGGTTTTGGGATGATTCAAGCACATTACATTTATTGTGCACTTTATTTCTATTATTATTACATCAGCTACACCTCAGATCATCAGGATTTAGATCCCAGGGGTTAGGGAACCCTGGCCTAGATTCTCCCATGGATTCAGGCTCTGGGTCCCACTCTTTATATTTTTAAGAACTTTTATTGAGATATAATTGACATGCAATAAACTGCATATACTTAAATTGTATACTTAAAGTATACAATTTGATTTTTTTCTCTTATTAGTAATGTATATATGGCAATCCCATCTCTCAATTCATTCCACCCACCCACCCCCTGCTTTCCCCCCGTGGTGTCCATATGTTTGTTCTCTACATCTGTGTCTCTATTTCTGTCTTGCAAACCAGTTGATCTGTACCATTTTTCTAGATTCCGCATAAATGCATTAATATATAATATTTGTTTTTCTCTGACTTACTTCACTCTGTATGACAGTCTCTAGGTCCATCCACGTCTCTATTAATGTCCCAATTTCCTTTTTATGGCTGAGTAATATTCCATTGTATATATGTACCACATCTTCTTTATCCATTCATCTGTTGATGGACATTTAGATTGTGTCCATGCCTGGGTCCCACTCTTTACAACAGGAGTGGCAAACTATGCCCCAGGTTAACCACCTGGTTTTTTGTAAATAAACTTTTATTGGGACTCAGAAAAAAGGGGGAAATCAGGGAGTTCACTGGTGACCTAGTGGTTAGGATTCAGTATTTTCATTGCTGTGGCCTGGGTTCAATCCCTGGTCAGTGAACTGAGATCCCCACAAGCCTTGTGGTATGGTAAAAAAAAAAAAAAAAAAAAAAGAAGGGGGGAATTAATCAATAAATATTACTTCAATCACACACACACACACACACACACACAAAAGAATGTTGCCTAGAGACTGCAATATATGTGATAGCTCATTCCCCAGTCTCTGACCTTTAAAGGCACACTTTTCCACTCATATAGAGATAAAAAGTTGCAGAACAGAAAATAACAATTGTCTTGTTGGAGGTTTATGGGAACATTGTGACCAGACCTACCCAGACAGCTGCAAGAACAAAGGATTCCCGCAACAACCAGCCACACCTTTTAGTATTAAAGAAGCCTGAATTCTAACTTGGGTAAGATGGTTCTTTGGAATGCTAGTCCACCATCTACTTGGTCTGCTGGCTTTCCAAATAAAGTCACTATTGCTTGCCCTGACACTTTGTCTCTCAATTTATTGGCATGTCCTGTGGTGAGCAGTACAAGTTTGGACTCAATAACAGGGCTTCAAAGTACAAATTTGCACACAAATGTTCATTGTGCACAAGTGACACAGACTTTCAGCCCACAGCAGGCCATGACCAACAGAATTCCTTTGGTTGCCTCCTGGACAACGATGATTTCTTACTGCTTTCAGTAGGGTAGGTGCTGCCTTTCACCCAGAGCTGACTGTCTGGTGCATCTGCCTTTCCAGAGGTTGTGTTCACTGCTACCCCATGGGAGTCCCAGAACATGGGTAATTTTAGCTGGGTTGTTGCTGCCCATAGCAGGATCTAGATCTCCTTGTGGAAATAAAATGCCATACTTGGCACTCTCTGCCAAATTGCTTTCGAAAGCTCTGTGCCAACAGACACCTCCAGGAGAAATAAAAAGTGTTACCATTTCCCATATCTTCCCCAGGACTGGTATTATGAGACCTCTCACTTTCCCAGCCTGCTAGAATGTGAAAAGCCATCTCACTGAGGTTTTATTTTATATTTTCCTGATTTCTAGTGAGACCAAGTGCCCTTTCTTTTCTTTTTTAATAGATTTATTTGTTTATTTATATGCACCGGGTCTTAGTTGTGGCCAGTGGGATCTTCATTACAATATGCGGGACCTTTTAGTTGCGGCAGGTGGGATCTTCGTTGTGGCATGCAGGCTTTTAGTTGCGGCATACATGCAGGATCTATTTCCCTGACAAGGGATTGAACTCAGGCCCCCTGCACTGGGAGTGCAGAGTGTTACCCACTGCACCACCAGGGAAGTCTCCCAAGTGTCTTTTCATATTTTCTGTCCCTTTGGTTTTCCTCTTTTAGAGAATTGTTGGCTGCATCCTTTGTATATTTTTCTAGTAGGAAGTTTGTCTTTCCTTATTGTTTTATAAGCATTTTTTGATATTCTGTAATATTTTGATATTCTGTATCTGATATTTTGATATCTTGTAATGCTCTGTCAGTTATACACATCGCAAATACTCTCTTCCAAACTGTGACTAGGCTCTTAGTTCATGAAATCTTTCCATACCCAGATGTTTTAATTTTTACTGTTTTCAAACGTATCCATTTTTCCATGTATGTGTTTGGTATGACGTAGATATCTAATTTTTAATTTTGTGTATGGAAAGCCAATATGAGAACAATTTAGTGAATTTCTATCCATGTCCTCCTGTCCTGTGTGTAATGCCAAAAATTTATTTAATATGTATGTGTGTGTGTGTGTGTGTGTGTATAGGCTGTCTCTGAATTCTCTCATTTGCTCCATTGTCTAAGCCTGTGCTACTACCATATCGGTCTCCTTAGGTCTTTCTAGTACTCTTAATATCTGGTATAGAGATCCACCTTGCCTTCTTACTCTTGAAATTGTATTGACCCCTTATAGACTCATATCAATGTATGCACAAACCTTTTCATGTTCCATGAAAAATCCCAATATCAATGTGCAGATCAATTTGGGGGAGGATAGAGCATTAACATGATATATACCTCAATTTATATAGGTCTTCCTTGATGTTTTCAACAAGCCTTATATTTTTTGATAAAGATTTTACACATTTTGTCTGGTTTACTTCTAGTACACCTTTTTTGGAGATATTATAGACTTCATCTACCCTTATACTTTTGTTTGTTGCCATTGTCTGGGAACATTATTCATTTGTTTTTTTAGATACAAACTTGGATCTAACCCAACCTCGCTGAGAACTTGCTTACTATTTCTAATAGTTTCTGTTCTTTTCCAGTCCCTGCAGCTCTTGTTGCTCATTGTGGTCCTGGGGCACGGGCTTGGACCACAGTACAGCGTTAAGAGCAGCAATCATAGGGGTATCCTTGTGTCCTTCCACTTTAGAGGAAATTCTCCTAAGACAGGGAAATAAAAATTACAAGTCTGATATTCTTTGCCTTCCTTGGCTTGGATATTTGTTTGCTAACAGTTTAATTATGACTTTTACATCTGTGTTTATAAATAAATAAAGTTATAATTTTTCTTACCCATGTCCTTTGTATTCAGTTTCAAAATCAAGATTATGGTAACTGCCCAAAATCAATTGGGGGAGGTTTAATGTTTCTCCTATTTTCTGAGACAGTTTAGTTTTGATCCTCACAGGGTTGATAAAACCTCATGGGCTGGTAACATGACATGGTTGTTTAAGCAGACATTTTAACTAATAATTGCATTTCTTTAATGGTTTAGGGTTAATTCATGTGTTCTATTTCTTTTGGTAACATTGCTATCATTTTTTTTTCTAGAAAGTTGTTCATTCTACCTCATTTCTCAGATTTATTGGCGTAAATGTATTCATAGTATTCTCTTCCGACTGTTTACGCCTTTATAAAAAGTTTGGGGACTTCTTACGTGTCTATAGTTATGATCCCACTTTATTCATAATGTAGTTTATTTTTGATTTCTCTTTTATTGCAGTGATTTTTCAGCTTTATCTGCTTCAAAGTACTAGGTTCTGATGTTAATCCTTTTGTTATTCCCTTTTCTGACTTCTTTTTATATATATATAAATTTTATTTATTTATTTATTTATTTATTTATTTATTTATTGGCTGTGATGGGTCTTCATTGCTGCTCACAAGCTTTCTGTATTTGCCGCGAGTGGGGGCTACTCTTAGTTGTGGTGTGCAGGCTCTAGGCGTGTGGGTTTCAGTAGTAGTGGCACATGGGCTCAGTAGTTGTGGCTCACGGGCTCTAGACAGCAGGCTCAGTAGTTGTGGTGCATGGGCTTAGCTGCTCCATGGCATGTGGGATCTTCCCCGACCAGGGATGGAACCTTTGTCCCCTGCATTGGCAGGAGGATTCTCAACCACTGTGCCACCAGGGAAGTCCCCCTTTTCTAACTTCTTGAACTGATCACTTAAGCTTCAATTTTTTCTTTTCTAATACATGCATGTGACACAAATTTTCTCTTAAGTACTGTTTTAGTTATATTCCACAAATTTGCTCTGTATTGTTTTAAATAATCAACGAGTTCTAAATATGCCCAATTTCCACTACAGTTTTGTCTTTAATACATGAATTATCTACCAGTGTGCTGGTCTAAGTGAAAGTAGGGATTCAGTTCAAATCCTGATGACCTAACTTGATCCCACTGGAAATCAGTAACCAGTTGTCTGTGGGTACCAGGGTCAATCAGGGCTCAGCTTTCATCACATCCTGCAGGGAGCAAATACATCTCACACAAAGCAGAATGAGCCTTAAAATTTTACCAATGTTCTTGGAGAGATGAAGGAGGAGAGTAAAACTTCAGGGATGCATTAAGCAGGGATCAGCCAAGAGTCAGAGCACCTATGATACATACATCTCATATAAGGACTTCTCTTTTTTTCCAGCTTTATTGAAGTATAATCGACAAATAAAATTGTACAAGAGTGAGTCAAAAATTATCCGCACTCTGGCTGTAGAATTTACAGAAGTTTTAATATAAGTGGAGTGTGGATAATTTTTGACCCATCCTCATATATAGTTATAATATAAGACATGATGTCTTGATTATACATATACATTGTAAAATGATGACTGCAATCAAGTTGACACATCCATTATCTCACATAGTAACATTCTGTGTGGTGAGAACTCTTAAGATCTACTCTTAGCAAATTGCAAGTCTCAATACAGTATTACTAACCATAGTCACCATGCTGTATATTAGATCTTCAGAACTAACTCATCTTTTTTTTATATATAATTTTTTAACAGGATTAAAGTTCTTTTTAAATTTTTTCTTTTTTATTGGCTGCATTTGGTCTTCATTGCTGTGCGTGGGCTTTCTGTAGTTGTGGAGAGCAGGGGCTCCACTTCATTGCAGTGCATGGGCTTCTCATTGTGATGACTTCTCTTGTTGCAGAGTAGAGACTCTAAGTGCATGGGCTTCAGTAGTTGTGGCTCGCAGGCTCAGTAGTTGTGGTGCATGGGCTTAGTTACTCCACAGCATATGGGATCTTCCCGGACCATGGATCGAACCCATGTCCCCTGCGTTGGCAGGCAGATTCTTTTTTTTTTTTTTTTTTAATTTTTTGGCACACGGGCTTACTTGCTCCGTGGCATGTGGGATCTTCCTGGAGCAGGGACCGAACCCATGTCCTCTGCATTGGCAGGCAGATTCTTAACCACTGTGCCACCAGGGAAGCCCCATAACTCATAACTGAAAATTTTGGTATCCAATGACCTACATCTCCCCATTTCCCTCACTTCCCAGACCCTGGCAACAACCATATTACTTTCTGTTTCTATGAGTCTTACTTTTTAAAAATTTCACATATAAATGATACCATACTTTGTTTTTGTCTTTCTCTGTCTGGCTTATTTCATGTAGCATAATGCTGTCCAGCTTCACCCACATTGTCACAAATGGCAGAATTTTCTTCTTTTTTATGGCTGAATAATATTCTGTGGGCTCTGTGTGTGTGTATGTGTATGCAATATCTTCTTTATCCACTCAATCATTGATGGGTACTTTGGTTGTTTCCATATTATGGCTATTGTGAATAATGGTGCAGTGAATACAGAATGCATCACAAAGCGATCTCTCTCTCTTTGGCATATTGATTTCATTTCCTTTTGATATATACCCAGAGGAGGGACTACTGGATCGCATGGTGCATATAAGGGTTTCCTACAGGACTCTGACTTTCTGCCATCATGGGGGCTGGTTAAGCAGTCTCTGTAAGGTGTTGTCTTCATGTCTGATGCTACAGCTTAAAGTCTGCAAGAAAGCAGTTGGGAAAGGAAGATGGATGTAAAGCGTGGGAGAGTGAGAACAAGCTGGAACCCTCAGTATGAGCTGTGGAGCACACGGACGGAAACCCATACAATCATTCTTGCCTCTGACATTAGTGGTCTGGGTGTCCTGCTGGTGCCCTTCCTCCAGGAGCTAAAGACTCGACACGATGCTAGAGCGGGGTGTGGGGAAAGTCCTGGCAGCTGCAGGCCTGGTTGCTGCTTCACACCAGGGCAATGAGTCGGATCAGCACACCAACACGTGAGCACCTAGAAAAGGTGCAGGGGGCCTGGTCCAAAACTATTGGAAAGGGAACTCTGGAAAATGTCATTTGGCCTGGCCAAGTTCACACATTACAAAGCTACCACAAGGGGGCGGAATCCTGAGAATGTGATTGGGATTGCATTGAATCTATAGGACTGAAGTCTTCACAATAGTGAGCCCTCTGATCCATGGATATAGTACATCCCTCTATGTATTTAGGTCTTCTTTACCTTCTCTTAGTGATGTTTTCAGTGTGTGGGTCTTACACAGCTTTTTCAAGATGATGTTTAATGCTCTGTTTTCAGAGACAGATTTCTAGTAACAGATAACACAAACACTTCTATACTGCTTACTGTGGGTCAGGCACTCTTCATAATACATGTTGATATAAAGATAAACAAATTCACTTAAGCTTCACAGCCACCTATGAGGAAGTTCTACTACTGTCTCCATTTTACACGACAGGACTGAAGCACAGAGGGGTAAGTAACTTGCCATGTGTCATAATCCCGCAGGTGATAGAGACCAGATCGGAACCCAGGCAGCTGGCTCCAGAGCCCCTACTCCCACCTTTACCCTATACTACTTGGTAGTAGCTAGCAAGCTTCACACGAGAGTCCAACAGCACAGAAATCAAGACTGACACTCCATGAATATAAGATTCAATCTTATGTTTAGATTCATTGAACTAGTTCTTTGAACTACTTCTATGACATGGCAAGGTCTCTCTCTCTCTCTCACAATTGCTGTAGAGGGCAAGGGACATTTTCATCTCTGGCTTACATTATTCTGTATTTATGAAGATTTGCAGATTTTTTAGGACAAGTCCATGGAATTCATCTGTGGTAGGAAAACTAGTAGCAGCCTTGTCAATCATTTTATAGGAAGAAAGAGAGTGAGAGGTGATAGGATTTCTCTTAAAAAGAGTTTAAAACAAACACACTGTTTTCATCTTGTCCCCAGTATAACCGAGCAGAACCCCGCCCCCTGCATGTCTTCCACCTGCCTCTTCTTTGTCTGTAGAAAAACTTCAGCCTCCTAGGCCTTCCCCATGTTCCAAAGAATAAATTTAATCAGAGAAGTGAGAAAATGCAGAAAAAAAGGAAAAGAGTCAAGCAAGACAAAATAATATAATAGTTTAGCCATTAAACAAAGTTAAGGACTTTAATTTCTCCTCAAGGGCTATAGATAATATTCTGAGCCATATACTTTGAGCTGTTTTGCAGATACTGAAACCCCTACCAGGTGGAAGAAGTTAACTGCATGCCAACCACAAGCATGTAGACCCCAGACTGGTTGGAACCAGACAGTTGATGATGTTGACTCCCAATTATCTCACTATCCACCAATCAGAAGAATGTTCACAAGCTGATCATGCACCCCATGAACCCCCCCCCCCACCCTGTCCTTAAAAAAATTGTCCATGAAAGTAAATGGGGAGTTGGGTGGGGGGAGCTTTTGAGCACTAGCTGCCTGAAATCCTTGCTTGGTGCCTGCAATAAACACTGCACTTTCTTTCACCACAACCTGTCAGTAGACTGGCTTGACTGTGCCTGGGCCAGTGGACCCAGGTTTGGTTCAGTAACACTAGTAATCAAGGAAACACAAATTAGGACCAATATGAGAGCTCATTCCCACATCAGATTGGGAAAGATTGACAAGATTGATTGAATGGACACACGAGCAATGCTCTGGAGGAAAGAACACAGTTCTGATGAAACCAGGCTCAGGTGGCCTCTGTTCCCCTCATGGCCTCCTGAGCTCTGCTACAGTCACTGTGCCCCTAGCCAGTGCCCATCAACAGCACAGCTGATGAAGAACCTTGTGGGATTCTGTACAGCAATGAGAACTGATGATAAAAAGCAGAATGGATGAACCTCAAGCATAACTGAGTGACAGAAGCCAGGCTCCAAGTGTTCTAGGGTGTGTAATTGCATTTATACAAAGCACAGAAAAAAGATGAACTAACCTGTTGTGTTAGAAATTGGGAGAGTGGTTACCCTGGGGGAGACAGGGAGAGGGAGTGAGATGGGGCAGAAGAGGGGTCCCAAGGAACTGGGCTTTTCTGTTTTATGATCTACCTGGGGCATTCATTTTGGGAAATTGTGCATTTATCTGTCTGTGCACCATATCTTAATTAGAAATTTCCTTGCAACCACAAATTTCAGACAATAATGCATGATAAGATGGCAGATGTATGCAGAACACCACCGCAGATGTGTTTGCATGCACATCTGCCTTAGTTCATGGAGAAAGGTTTGAAAAGGCACACTCAGACATACCAGAGGATGCTGGAGAGGGATGGGTAGGTGGGAGCTGGGAATGGAAGAAGAAGAGATTTTCTTTCTAATTCTCTTTTTTTTCCATAAATTTATTTATTTATTTATTTATTGCTGCATTGGGTCTTCATTGCTGCGTGCTGGCTTTCTCTAGTTGCAGCAAGCAGGGGCTACTCTTCGTTGTGGTGTACAGGCTTCTCATTGCAGTGGCTTCTCTTGTTACAGAGCACGGGATCTAGAGAACAGGCTCAGTAGCTGTGGTGCACAGGCTTAGTTGCTTTGAGGCATGTGGGCTCTTCCTTAACCAGGGATCGAACCCATGTCCCCTGCATTGGCAGGCGAATTCTTAACAACTGCGCCACCAGAGAAGTCCTTCTAATTCTCTTGATTATAAATTGCTTGAGTGTTTTACTAGAAGCCTATAATTTGGTTCATCTGTATAAAATATTTTTTAATATACAAAAATGGATTCCCAATAATTTTAATTTTGTGGTAACTAATATACCCCACCATTATTGTAAGGACTACCCCACCCCACCCCCACCCTTCTACAGGGCCCAGCTGAAATGCAAGGATACAACCTGTGACCAGAGGAGCTGAGCCAAGGGCCAGATGGGCTCAGAGATGGAGTGAGCGGCCGCGTTGAGAGCAGGGTCTCAGGCCACTGTCTCAACAGATGTGCTCCCTTTCCTGAGACAGGCTAGGCTGGTTATCAGACTGCAAAAGGACTGAGGCAGCCTCTCTAGCAGGAGTTGAACATGGGCTTTCTGCTCGAAAAGAGCAAAGATAAACAACAGACTCTAAACTCTGTGGAGGGAGTGGGAAGGACAGCAAGGCACAACGCTCATCTGCGTTGACCCAGGGACTTGACTCAGGGCCCAGGGTGGCATCTCCAAGAAAGGTTTCTTCAGGCCACAGCCATGTGAGATGACTCATGCTGGGTCATCTTGGAGATGAAAGTCCCAGAGGGTGGAAGACGCTAAAGGCCTTGATGCGTGCTAGGGGTGAGAGAAAGAGAAATGAAGCCTAATAATTAGGGAGGAACCTTGGAGGGAAGGAAAGAGGCAGCCCTGAGGGAGGAGAGGAAGATAAAACACTCTGGGCAGATGAAGAGAAGCAAAAGGGACCCAAGAAAGGAAAGAATTGAGGCAGAGAGACCGAGAGATGGAGGGACAAGGAACAGGGGATGAAGCAGGGTGAAGCTGAAGTGATCACACAAGAGGGCAGAAGTGTTACAGCTAAAAACTAGTTTTAAAAAGTTTCCAGGGACTTCTCTGGTGGCTCAGTGGTCAAGAATCTGCCTGCCAATGCAGGGGACACGGGTTCAATCCCTGGTCCCACATGCCGTGGAGCAACTAAGCCCATGTGCCACAACCACTGAAGCCCATGTACCTAGAGCCCATGCTCCGCAACAAGAGAAGTTACCACAATAGAGAAAGCGTGAGTGCAGCAATGAAGACCCAGCACAGCCAAAAAATAAATAAAATTTTAAAAAATAATAAAAAACAAAAACCGGCTTCCATTTTGCTGTTCTGTTTTAGCTCACTCACTCACTCTACATTGCTTTCCACAAATGATTCCTTTCTTGTTAAAGTTATTTCGTGCACCTGCTATTTTTCTCTTTCGAAACACTCCCTAACACTCCCTTCCTTTGTAAGCATTCTTCACTCCAGAGAGACTGTCACAGTACGATAACATCTGGAGACCACCAGAGCCCATCACGGGACCACCGATGCCAGCCTTGATGGTTTTGAAATGTCCTGTGGATGAAGAATGCAGGTCTTGCACCCACCCTGTTCCTTATCAACAGCCCTGTTCCTTGAGGCTGATACTGTAAGACTCCTCACTTCCCTCTCTAAAGGGAGGACACAGACTTGAAGGCATTAGCCCACTGTGGCCTCCTTTGCCGGACAAACAATGAAGCTATTCTTTTCCACTTCACCCAAAATTCTGTCTCCAAGATTCAATTTGGCGCCAGTGTACAGAGGCCAGGTTTCAGCTATAGAAAAGAGGCTGCAGGAGCTTCAGAGAGAAAGGGACACCTACAGAAGTAAAGGTCTTCCCCAGAAAGGGCAGAAGGTCCAGTGATGGGTAAACTGGTAATGAGAGAGGGGCCGAGGGCACAGAGGGCAGCCCAACTCAGGCACCCTCAAGTATCTGTATGCAGACTGGGCCAGGCTCAAAGGCCTTCCCTGGGGGTCCACTAAGTCTTCCCAACATCCCACAAACTGCGATGGAAGAGGAGACAGTCAGCTTCCACGGGGATAGCAGAGGCCCCTGCCCCTACCACATAGACCCTTCTCCAGGACCTCACCCTCACCCAAAGGTCCTTCCTATGTGGACCTCGAATCTTGTCCTCAGTGGCACCTACAGTCTTGACCCAGGCCCCTCCTCCACACTCCCCCTGAGGGCAGACTGGGCCCTTACTGGGCAGCTGACCCCAGAGGCCCTGATCTGGTAAGGTCGAGCCCTGTACAGGGTCCCAGCTCTTGCCATCTGCTGGGACATTGCTGTAGTAGAGCTGGAGCCGCAGAGTCCTCAGGCCACTGCCACTGTGCCCATCAGGAACCTGGCGAGGGTCTGGACACATTCAGAACAAGGACTCCAGGAAATACACCATGGGACCCAGCAGTACCTTTTTGCTTCCAGCTTCTCTAGAATGTTCGAGGAGAATATAAAATATGTTTCTACACGGCGAGATTCCTGCCAGATGGGAGGTCCCCAGGCTCAGCCTTCTGGAACTCTGTTCTCTTCCACAGAAAAAAGAAGGCTGGTTCAGTCATTGATTCCCTCACCTGTTCAACAATAGCTCATTGAGCACCTACTCAGGGACACACTTTGGGCAGGAACCTGGGGTGCTAGGTTGGGCCAGGCATGGTCCCACCCTCAAGGCAATCACAGTCTGGATCCATAGTGACCCCCACTCTCTCCATCCCACAGACCCCCTCCTACATCTGGCTGTGGACACAGCCTTCTGGACTTTTCTGCAACAGCTACACATGGAGGTGTCACCTTGATACCTGCAGTCAAGTTGGGGTGGAACCGGAGGTAGACATCAGTTAGCCATCAATAAATAATAAACTGTAAACTGCCTTCACTGATCAAGCTCACTGTAATTGTTTTTATGAAAACTCGCATGTACTCTAAGCTTAACATAGCCTAAACAATAAGATGTTTGCTGGAGTTGTTATTTTAGGAACTTGGAGTCAGCTGTGTCAGTTTGACTTCAAGCCAGTTAAGATTGGTTAAGACCACTGACCGGGACTTCCCTGGTGGCACAGTGGTTAAGACCCCACGCTCTCAATAGGGGGCCTGGGCTCGATCCCTGGTCAGAGAACTAGATCCCACATGCATGCCACAACTAAGAGTTCACATGCTACAACTAAGAAGCCTTCCTGCTGCAACTAAGACCTGGAGCAACTAAATAAATAAATTTAGGAACAAAAAACAAAAACCACTGAGCCACCCACCGAGGAGACAGGGGCACTGGCAGCAGGGGTTCTGGGAAGTGCTCACTGCAGTGAACCCTCCCAGAGTCCTCCATTAGCCCCACCAAAGAGCCTGTAAGCTCCAGTGCTAAGTAGCCTTAGGCCAAACAGCCAACAAGGTGTGAACACAGCCCCACCCATTAGCAGACAAGCAGATTAAAGTTTTACTGAGCTCTGCCCACCAAATCGGATTAAAGTCTTACTGAGCTCCGCCCACCCAGCCCTACCCACCATCAGTCCCTCCCATCAGGAAGCATGCACAAGCCTCCTAGATAGCTTCCTCCACAAGAGAGCAGACAGCAGTATCAAGCAGTATCAGCAGTATTTCGTCTTGTGAAATTGAAAACCACAGTCACAGAAAGATAGAGAAATGAAAAAGCAGAGGACTTTGTACCAGATGAAGGGACAGGATAAAACCCCAGAAAAACAACTAAATGAAGAGGAGATAGGCACCTTTACAGGAAAAGAATTCAGAATAATGATAATGAAGATGATCCAGGACTTTGAAAAAAGACTGGATGCAAAGATCGAAAAGTTTACCAAAGACCTAGGAGAATTAAAGAGCAAACAAATAGAGATATGCAACACGATAACTGAAATGAAAAATACACTAGAAGGAACCAATAGCAGATTAACTGAGGCAGAAGGGCGAATAAGTGACCTGGAAGACAGAACGGTGAAAATCACTGATGTGGAAAAGAATAAGGAAAAAAGAATGAAAAGAACTGAAGACAGCCTAAGAGACCTCTGGGACAATGTTAAACACACCAACATTCGCATTATAGGGGTCCCAGAAGGAGAAGAGAGAGAAAAAGGACCTGAGAAAATATTGGAAGAGATTATAATTGAAAGTTTCCCTAACATGGGAAAGGAAATAGCTACCTAAGTCCAGGAAATGCAGAGAGTCCCAGGCAGGATAAACCCAAGGAGAAACATGCCAAGACATATAGTAGTCAAATTGACAAAAATTAAAGACAAAGAAATGTTAATAAAAGCAACAAGGGAAAAACGACAAATAGCATACAATGGAACTCCCATGAGGTTAACAGCTGATTTCTCAGCAGAAACTCTGCAAGCCAGAAGGGAGTGGCATGATATATTTAAAGTGATGTAAGGGAAGAACCTACAACCAAGAATACTCTACCCAGCAAGGGTCTCATTCAGATTTGATGGAGAAATCAAAAGCTTTACAGACAAGCAACAGCTAAGAGAATTCAGCACCACCAAACCAGCCCTACAACAAATGCTAAAGGAACTTCTCTAAGTGGGAAACATAAGGGAAGAAAAGGACCTACAGAAACAAAAACAAAACAATTAAGAAAATGGTAATAGGCACATACATATTGATAATTACCTTGAATGTAAATGGACTAAATGCACCAACCAAAAGACACAGACTGGCTGAATGGATACAAAAACAAGACCCATATATATATGCTGTCTACAAGAGACCCACTTCAGACCTAGGGACACATACAGACTGAAAGGGAGGGGATGGAAAAAGATATTCCATGCAAATGAAAATCAAAAGAAAGCTGGAGTAGCAATAGTCATATCAGATAAAAGAGACTTTAAAATAAAAAATGTTACAAGAGACAAGAAAGGACATTACATAAAGATCAAGGGATCCATCCAAGAAGAGGAGATAACAATTATAAATATATATGCACCCAATATAGGCGCACCTCAATACATAAAGCAAATGCTAACAACTATGAAAGAGGAAATGCAAGGCAGAAATAGAGACACAGGTGTAGAGAACAAACACATGGGCACCAAGTGGGGAAAGTGGGGAGGTTTGGGGGGGGATGAATTGGGAGATTGGGATACCAAATTGTACACTCTAAATATATGCTGTTTATTGTCTGTTAACTGTATCTCAATAAAAGTTCTTAAAAAAAAAAAAAAACACTGAGCCTCCAATTGGGCATGCATGAGTGTCCCTTGGGTGACCTTTTGATATCAGAGGTGATGCTGAAAACTCTGCCTCTGTGCACCAGTGCAAAATCAAATCTCGGAGACAGAATTTTGGGTGAAGCAGAAAAGTGTAGCTTTATTGCTTTGCCAGGCAAAGGGTGACATAGTGCTCCTGCCCTTGAAACTGTGTGTTCCAACCTGAGAGAAACTGGTGAGGAGTTTTAAGTCAATAGTTCAAGGGTGGGGTTGCTGACAATATGAGGGTATGTGCAGGGCCTGTACTCCTTCAATCTGGCCTCAGGCAATCTCAAACCAGGACCCTGCCGCAAGGCTGCACTATAATTTCCTGGCTGCACCTCCTTTGTCTCTGCATCCCCTCCCTCCCCTGACTAGCAACTGTTTGAACCTGCCCTTTGGAACTCAGGGAAGGTCATGGAGGCTGAACAGAAAGGTTCCCATGCCCAGGAGCCCCACAGGGTTCTGCTTGGTTTCAGAGGGTCAAAAACCACCCTCAGTGGGAGCTGGTGCTGCCAACTTTGTATGTGCCCCCATGAAGACCCTGTAGCTTAGCTGCATCTGTGCAGAATGATGATTACCTCACCTTGTTCTTGTCTCTAGTCACCTTTCCCCACACACCCCACACCTTAGCTTTATCTCATAAATACCCCAAGCCCTCTCCAGTTCTCCCATGTTTGCTCTTGCATGCCTCCTGAGCAAATCTTTTCTCCGTCCCAAACTGCAGTGTCTCAGCCTTTGGCTTATAGTGCATGAGGCAAGCAAGCCTGGTTGGAGGGCAACCCTTGCCCAGGGACAAGGCAGGACAGAAGAGGGGGTATGTGCTGCAGTTAATTAATTCTTGGAGACAGAGTTTTGGGTGAAATAGAAAAGAATAGCTTTATTGCTTTGCCAGGCAAAGGGGGCCACAGTGTCAGCTCTGCTCCATGGGCCAGAGGGAACCACTCTGGCTATTTTGTGGGCCAGTCTTGGCCACACTAACAATTGTGGGGTGCTCTGAGGGTCACCCTATGTCTCAGATTTTCATCTTTGCTGTCTCCACCCAGCTCCACATTGCCAGAATCTTTGGTCTAAACTTGATGGGAGGAAAGATGTACAATCAAGAAAATCCCACCCAGAGCTTCACCTTTGAAATCATGTAGGACACTGTGGGGCACCTGGGCACGAGCCTTTCTGTTCAGCCTCCATGACCTTCCCTGAGTTCCAAAGGGCAGGTTCAAACAGTTGCTAATCAGAGAAGGGAAGGGATACAGACACAAGGGAGGAGCAGCCAAGAAACAACAGTGCAGCCTTGGGACAGGGTCCTTGTTCCACCTCAAGGGATACACATAACAATATCTTTGAGCTCTTTGCAGAACTAAGACCCCCAACAAATGGAAGATGTAGCATTCTTCATTCCAGAGAAGACCACCTGAGACCAGATTAAAGAAACCAGAGAAATTCATCAAAATATTACCCAAAACCAGGTTAAAGTGGTGTAGGCCTTGCACACACCCTAATCCTTATCAGCAACACTGCCCTTGAACCATTCCTATAAAACTCCTCACCAAATCCTCCTGGATTGGGACACAGTTTTGAGGGCATTAGCCCACTGTAGCCCCCTTTGCCTGGCAAAGCAATAAAGCTATTCTTTTCTATTTCACCCAAAACTCTGTCTCCAAGAATTAATTTGATGTCAGGATACAGAGTCTGGATTCAGCTTCAAATTTGGCACCCAATGTGGGGTCAACTTAGGGACAGCCCCTGGAGGGTCCCCTGGTTTGATTGGATGCTCTGAGGTTTTCTCCACACCATCCTCTTTCAAGGGAGTAGAGGGTTGCAAAATTGCTTTAGAGGCCACATCACCTAGGACACTTGTCTGGAAAGGCCGAGCCCTGGTCATATCCCATCTGCCATCCCGGCAGTTGGAACTCTGAGGCAGGAGTGGGTGACAGAAGAGGGACCATCCTAGCAGCTTCCAAGGCCACCTTTGCCTTGAGGACACTCGCTTCTTCCTCCTGCCTACACCAGTCCAAATTTCCCACACCAAGGAGTTATTTAGGGGAAGGAGAAAGATGGTATCTGACATCGAGACACCTCTGCCATAATCTGGGTAAGTCCCCTGGATGTGCACCCTGGGGCTCCTTCAACTTTGTCCCTCTGAAGAACTTTTGGTTCCATCTGGGGATTTTCCATTGGAAATCCCATCTGTAAGGCACTGCTTGGACTAAGGTCACGGGTTTAGTGGAACTTGGAAGCAGCCACTCTGATCTATATGCTGTCTGACTTTTTCTGTTTTTTGTTTTTGCTTTTGTTTCTGGTGTAAGTCTTCTGTCTGCCAGCGATGGTTCTAGTTTGTTTTCAGTCATACGTGAATGTTTTTTGATTGGATATGGGAAGCATCTCATCGATTCCATCCGATAATTTTCCCTGGGGAAAATTTTGGCAGCTTGATCAACCTACAGTGATAAATCTATGACTAAGATATGAATGAGATTCTATTGTAATTCTGTTTGGCCAATGTACATTCTAGAAAGGGAGGAAAGGTGGCCTGTGACTGGCGGCCTAAGTTATTATCCTGTTCTACAGCTAGAACTGTTTTGTCACAGGAATGGAAAGGCTGGGAATTCTCTCCACTCCATGTGGGCTAGCCATTCTGGATTCAGTCCCTTGTGGGAATTGAGCCACTCTGGGCTCCCTGAAAGCCAATTCTGTGTTTGCTTTCTTTTAAGAACTGAGCCAATCTGTTTGGAGGCCTATTTCGGTGAGTGGAACTGGAATTTTTAAACTATACCCCCTGTGATTTTCTGTCCTTGTGGCCGTAGCTTATCTGCTGTTTGTGTTTTTTCATATATTGTTTTGGGGTGAGCCATTCTGGGAAAATTCTACCCACTCATTGTGTGCCACTTTGAGACCTTGGTCTCAGAGTAGAAATGGAATCTTTGGGCTATTTACCGATTGCAGTATAATCAGATGTTTAACCATGCCTTTTTAAAGTCTTTCTGTCACTTATAGACAGTTATTGTTGTACTCTGGTACCTTTACAAAAGGCTTCATCTTCAAGAAGGTTTATGCAAAGGACCCTTTTGACAAGTACGGGTCTCCGATAAATTTCATATCATACCAGTGAACTGGGTGAGAAATTAAAAATCTTAATGGAGAATCTGATGGCTTCATAAAAAGTTGGAAAAGGATTGGTTACTGAGTGTACTGGTGAATACAGTTATAATGTTTATGGGTTTTTATTACTATTTTTTTGACAGAAAAGTAGGATTTATTGGTGGGCATGAGTAAGGAAGAGGCAGTGCCAAGGCTTTCATAAGTGCAGCGTCCACCATTTGTCCAAGGGGCCACGATTAGGGATGTATTTAACTCCACAGTCAATCAGGATGAGCTGCTTTTCTGCTACTGTATTTTCAGATTCATCCGCATTAAACTTAGTAAATCCTCACTTCTTGGAGATGTGCATCTTCAGTCGGCCAGGGAACTTGAATTTAGTCCTGCGTAGGGCCTCAATCACATGCTCCTTGTTCTGCATATTGGTAGAGATGGACATTATGACTTGGCCAATGTGGGCCATGGCCACTGTGCCTTGGGGCTTTCCAAAGATAATGCACATACCTGTCTGGAGCCTAGACTGGACACAACATGCCAGTCGTGAATGTTCCCTGGAAAGAGCGTCTCCCAGGTCCCTTAGGGCAACCCATACAGGTAACAGGCTGCATACACTACCAAGGAGGCTGCTGTTTACAGCCATTGCACACTGGGGAAAAGAGCATGGTTGACTTAATTGGCTGCAAATTCTTACTGGTTTTGATCTGTGTTTTCTGGACGTAGAGAAGCCCTTCCCCTCAAGCTATGTATGACTTAGAGCAATTGGGCAAATTACAAGTCTGTAGGAAAAATTGAAATATTCTTTTTTTCTCTCTGCCTGGTCCCTCTAGAAATTGCAGATTCTTGGGTTCTGAGCAGCCTTAACAGGTGAATGGGAAAGACTGTCTCCTGGCATGTGCAGGAATCTTGATATTTGGGTGACTTCTAGAAAGGACAAAATCCACAAAGGAAGAATCTGATGGCAGGCTTATGTTTCAATAGATAAAAAATAGTTCTGTTAATTGAAGTCTGTATTTATGAAAAGTATTGTGTTAATCACACTTTTGCCCTGATGTTTAGAAAGAAAGGAAAATTACCTAATGAAGTTAATTATGCATGATTTACCTCTGTTTGCTTTAGGTCTACTGCTAAAAGCATATGTACAATGCTTGTGTGACAATGGGTATAAATGATAAAATGTATGGCCTATAAAACATTTCCTCATTAGCGTATCTCTGAGCTTGTTCACAATACTGGTTTTTCCCCAACATAGATTAACTAGGCAAATACAAAGGAGGCCTAGCACCAAGGGATATGATCTATACCCAGAGCGAACAGCTGAATCATCCCAGCATTGAGGGACAGATATTTTGATTATCAATGTCTTCTATTGAAATACTTGCAATCAAGAGAAGAAATGATGAAAGAAAAAAAAATCTGCACATACTGAGGCATGAGGAAGTCACTCTGGCTTATACATGGTTTAACTTATATTTTGCTGATCAAAGCAGCCTGTTTTGTGGCCTTTCATACATGCATTGTATATCTGCTTTAGCCATCAAGGAGGGGAATGCATTTGAAAGTCAAAAGGGAATAGCTGTGGTTCAGACATCCAAGGTAAAACTAAGTGACTATTGCAGAAGTTGTCACACCTCCTACCTATAACTAGGTCTGTTGCACCAAAATGGCAGACAAATGGATTGAGGTCTCAGTCATACAAGACTCAGATCCAGGACCTGGAAATCAAATATATTTCTAATTTGGTATCCATTCTCCAAAATTTAGGCAGGGGTATGCTCATTTTAGCAGGAAGTAGCCAGAGTGGTTTTCACCCCATTCACTGGAGATTTGGAGAAAGATAAAACTGAAGTGAGGTTTAAGACCAAGTCCCCCTAAAACAGAGTTCCTTTGCCGAGTTTATGATTACCATCTCTATCCAAAACAATTATTCCTTTTTTTGGTCCAACATCTGTTCTCCTCAAGATTGAGGAGTATCAAAGAAAAAGGAAGAGTGAAACCAAGCAGGACCCTGTGGGTCTTCTGGGTGCAGAAGTCTTTCTGTTCAGCCTCCACGACCTTCCCTGGGTTCCAGAGGGCAGGTTCAAACAGTTGCTAATCAGGGAAGGGAAGGGATACAGAGACAAGGGAGGAGCAGCTCAAGTGACACACATAACAATATCTTTGAGCTCTTTGCAGAACTAAGACCCCCCAAACAAACGGAAGATGTAGCATTCTTCATTCCAGAAAAGGCCACCTGAGACCAGATTAAAGGAACCTGAAAAATTCATCAAAAGATTACCCGAAACCAGGTTAGAGTGGTGCAGGCCCTGCACACACCCTAATCTTATCAACAACCCCACTTTTGAACCTTTGCCATAAAGCTCCTCACAAAACTCCCCTAGGTTGGGACACACAGTTTTTTGTGGGGGTTTTTTTCCTGTAGAATTTATTTTAATTAACTTTTAGATAAGACAAATACATCATTTTTTGACATAATCTCCTTGCTTTTCATCCACATGGTCCATCTGTCAACAAGCTTTCGTATACCCTCTTTTTTTTTCTTTAAGAACTTTTATTGAGATACAATTGACATACAATAAACTGCATATATTTAAAGCATACAATGTGGTATTTTTTTTCTTATTAGTAATGTATGTATGGCAATCCCAATCTGGGACACACAGTTTTGAGGGCATTAGCCCGCTATGGTTCCCTTTGCCTGGCAAAGCAGTAAAGCTATTCTTTTCTACTTCACTCAAAACTCTGTCTTAGAGAATTAATTTGGTGTTGGGGTACAGAGGCCAGTTTTGGCTTCACCCTTTCCCTGCATATCAGCCATGTCTGTGCCTGTCCCTGGCTGACAACTGGCTGTGAAGGACATCAATATCCAGCAAGATGTGGTGTCACTGGTCAGTTACTCCAGATGGTAGCAGAGGTAAGTCTTGTGCTGCCCTTTGGCCTGTCATCAGTTTCCATGGTGGAAGTTGAAGACCTCTGGAGGCATCAGGCATCTGGAGCCAGGGCGGGGAGAGAAAAGGAAGGTGCAGAAGGCTCTTGGGGTCCTTGCAGTCACTCGTTCCCCTCTGAGCCCCCAACCACCTGGGACCAGCTGAGAAGATTTTGGTTCCTTTGCTGCTGACCTCCAGGCAACTCTGCCCTGAATTTAGGCTGGTCCATATGACTACATCTCATCCTTTGCTCTATGTCAATGGGTCCATGGTCATCCCTGAGACCCAGGGCTGTCCTCCTCAGTGTGATGACTTCCTCTGTATGATGGCTTCCTTCACTGACTCTCTGGCCTCCTGTCACTGGGCTTCTCCCCACTGCCCATCCCACAGGCACCTCCATCCCCCCAGGTCCCCCCAGACCCCTCCTCCTTTAGAGGGCAGCAGTTGGCCAACATGGGCCTCTAACCAGATGACTCTGCTGAGCCCTGTTGTGTAAGGTCTAGCTTTCATCCAGAGTGACAGAATTGCCATAACACTGGGATTTTGTTCCAGAATAGAAGCCGGGACCTGGTTTGGGGTTGAGCTCCTCTCAGCCTGTAGGTTGACTCCTGTTCTTCACCTGACCTGGGACACCCTGAGATGCAGAGGAGCCAGGAGACGGTGGTCCCACAGGCCCCTCTCATACCCTCCTGAGGGGAGAGGAACTCCAAGAAGATTTTCATAGGAAAGTGTACCTAAGTATACCAAAAGCTCAGTGTCCAGCTCTTAAGAACTTTTCTAGGACCATCTGTCCAAAATGCCAGAGAATTTGTAAAACTCAGTGTCGCTACTTTACTGACAATACTGAAAATTTGGAAACTACCTAAAGGTGCTCCATTAGGGCATTGCTTGGATCAAATAAATTAGGAAATATCCAGACATAGGACATTATACAGCCTTTTGAATATTGATGCCTTTGTTTCTATATTCGAATGTTATGCATTTATGATGAATCTTTAAGACTTGAGGAAATGTTTATGACACGCTATGGGAGGAAAAGCAGGACTCCAACTTGAGGGCACAGTATGGTTTCAAGTGCAGTACAGTTTATGACCTGGGGGCCAGAGGCCTGTGCTGTGCCCAGGGCTGTGCCTGTACTTGTCCATTTAATCCTTTTTCCACCCTGCACTTAGTGCTGAGACGCAGAGAGGGTTAGTCATTCAGCTGAGGTCACACAGCTAGGAGGAAGAGTTGCCAGGAATTGACCCCGGAAATCTGTACCCACAGCCAATGCCTTTGACAGCTATGCTCTATCGTCTTTTTTGTAAACATATTGTGCAGAAAAAAAGTCAGGCAGAAGAAACACAAGAATGTTCCTAGACTTACTTCTGAGCTAGAAGTCAAGCATGAATGATTTTCTTGAATCTTATAGCTGAAGGGATTTGGGGGTGGGGAGGGCAGTGATGGGCGGTTTGTATCTATTTCTTAAGTTGGGGAGTGAGCACTTGGTGGTCACATAGTATCATATTTAAATCTTATCAATAAAAGAATTTCTATATTGGATATGTAATTAAACTTTAAAAAAAGCATTCTAGTGGTGCACTTCTACTTTGAAATGAAAGTGATTTTTATTGTAGATCTTGGAAAGTTCTGTCTGTGAAATTAAAGGACAAGTTGACTTCCTTTCTGAAAAGTAATAGTTTCCTAATAGGAAACTGTATAACCACTTCTTCCTCTGCAAGGAAGGTTTTTTTTTTCCCAGTTGTATCTAGATAAGGAGATTGCTTGTAAAATTGTGTAAATCTTTATATTAAGAAAAATCTTGATTATTGATTTCAGACTTTCTTCAATCATCCCAGGCAAAGTGTTCAAGCACGTAGGCTGAGAGGTGCCAACTGGTGCAGACCAGCTCTACTTTGTGACCTCTGACCCCAAGAGCCTCAGTTCCCTCATCTGTGCAGTGGAGGTGAGAGTGATTGATCTTCACTGATGGGCTGGGTGGAGGTTTAAGTGAGCCAATCACTCTCATGCAAGACAAGAGGGCGAAAATGTGGTGGACAGTCAGCACTCAGTGACTGTTGCTTATTTTCACTTATTTCTGCTTCAGTTTAAGTCCTTAGTTTACAACACAGGAGTGTCATGATAACCCAGGGTCAGCCCCCAGGTTATATGGTCACACACACTCAAGGGCCAACAGCAGCAAAGACAAAAACCAAAGGCAGAACATGGAGGAGAGCGTGAAGCAGTTAAGTATGACAACAGGATCCAGTTCAGGGGCCTGCAGCTGCCCAGCTGAGCTGGGTCATCATATAGCAGGAGAATGAAAACCCCAGGGCCCGGGTGATACCTCTCAAGTATGGCTTCTCTGACACCTTTCTTTCTCCTTTTTCTTTAATTTTAAATTTAGTTTTAATTATATAGATGAGATTATATTTAATGATATTAATGAAAATGGCAATTGAAAATCCCACAACAGCCTGGTGTGTTCACAGATCCAGTGACATCTGAATATACATGTAGGTCACATACATCTGCTTCCTGCAAGCGGAGCCCTGCTGAGCAAGGCAGGGTGCACAGCTGCTGGGGGTCTTGGACCCCCATTCAAAGTTCTGGGCTCACGAACTTCCAGGCACATTTGAAAAGTTAAATATCAAGTTAAAAAATAGAGGCCAGCCATCAAAGTTGAATAAATGAGCTATTCGGGGGACATTATTCAGAGATGAAAAATAAAAGTGTATTCTTCAGGCAAATTTTATGTTATATGTGTAGTGTACCACAATTTTAAAAAGTATACTCTTTTTTTTAAAAAAAATATAGTTCCATGTGCTATGCAGTAGGACCTTGTTTTTTATCTATTTTATATGTAATAGTTTGTATCTGCTAATCCCAAACTCCTAATTTATCCCTCTCTCCTCCCTTTTCCCTTTGGTAACCATAGTTTGTTTTCTGTGTCTGTGAGTCTGTTTATGTTTTGTAAATAAATTCATTTGTATTATATTTTAGATTCCATATATAAATGATATCATATGATATTTGTCTTTGTCTGACTTATTTCACTTATTATAATAATCTCTAGATCCATCCATGTTGCTGGGAATGGCATTACTTCAATCCTTTTTGTGGCTGGGTAGTATTCCAGTGTGTGTGTGTGTGTGTGTGTGTGTGTGTGTGTGTGTGTGTGTGTGAGTGTATTATCCATTTATCTGTCCATTTAGATTTTTTCCATGCCATGGCTATTGTAAATAGTGCTGCTGTGAACATTGGGGTACATGTGTCTAATTCAAATTAGAGTTTTCTCCAGATATACGTCCAAGAGTAGGATTGCTGGATCATATGGTAACTATTTTTAGTTTTTTAAGGGACCACCATGTTGTTCTCCATAGTGACTACACCAATTTTCATTCCTACCAACAGAGTAGGAGGGTTCCCTTTTCTCCACACTATCTCCAGCATTTATTGTTTGTAGGCTTTTTTTTTTTTTGGCTGCATTGGGTCTTTGTCACTGCATGCAGGCTTTCTCTTGTTGCAGCAATCAGGGGCTACTCTTCATTGTGGTGCATGGGCTTCTCATTGCAGTGGCTTCTCTTGTTGCAGAGCATGGGCTCTAGGCATATGGGCTTCAGTAGTTGCAGCGCACGGGCTTAGTTGTTCCATGGCATGTGGGATCTTCCTGGACCAGGGATTGAACCCGTGTCCCCTGCATTAGCAGGTGAGTTCTCAACCACTGCACCACCAGGGGAGTCCTGTAGGCTTTTTAATGATGCCCATTCTGACTGGCGTGAGGTGATACTTTATTGTACTTTTGATTTGCATTTCTCTGATGATTGGTGATGTTGAGCATCTTTTCGTGTTCCTGTTGGCCAGCTGTATGTCTTCTTTGGAAAGTGTCTATTTAGGTCTTCTGCCCATTTGTTGATTGGGTTGTTTGTTTTTTTGTTATTGAGTTGTATGAGCTGTTTGTGTATTTTGGAAATTAAGCCCTTGTAGGTCACATCACTTGCAAATACTTTCTTGCAGTCCACAGGTTATCTTTTTGTTTTGTTTATGGTTGCTTTTGCTGTGCAAAGCTTATAAGTTTGATTAGGTCCCATTTGTTTATTTTTGCAAAGATAAAAATTTCTACTGCCTTGGGAGACTAACCTAAGAAAACATTGGTATGATTTATGTCACAGAATACTTTGCCTATGTTCTCTTCTAGGAGTTTCATGGTGTCATGTCTTATATTTAAGTCTTTAAGCCATTTGAGTTTTTTTGTGTGTATGGTGTAAGGGAGTGTTCTAACTTCATTGGTTTACACACAGCTGTCCAGCTTTCCCAACACCACTTGCTAAAGAGACTGTCTTTTCTCCACTGTATATTCTTGTCTCCTTTGTCAAAGATTAATTGACTGTAGGTGTGTGGGTTTATTTCTGGCCTCCCTATTCTATTCCATTGATCAATATGTCTGTTTTTGTGCCATGCTGTTTTGAGTACTGTAGCTTTGCAGTATTGTCTGAAGTCTGGGAGGGTTAATGCCTCCAGCTTTGTTCTTTTTATCTCAGGATTGCTTTGACAATTCTGGGTCTTTTGTGATTCTGTATAAATTTTAGGATTATTTATTCTAGTTCTGTGAAAAATGTCATGGGTAATTTGAAAGGGATCACAAAATTATGTTCTTCAAATGACATTCAGCCTGCCTAGTGCCAAACAGCTGCCTGTCCAGACAGCGCAAGGAGAGCATGCTGGACTGGACATCTAATAATACAGAAGAAAAACATTTCAGGTACAAATGAATGAGAGCTAAACACCCTCCAAGAACTGGCAGTTCCTGATTGGCCACTGGGTTCAGTACACCTTTCCCATCAGTATCCAAGTAAATGCTTGGTGTTAATGAGGTTGATGTGGAGTTCACATCCAGCTTGTACTTCACCTTCCTTTGCACCAACAACCCAAAATGAGCTCTACAGACATGCTAATTCTTAACCTGAGCCTCTTGCAGCCCAGAAAAAAAGCCAGGTGCTAGATTATTTCAACCATGGTTCCCTGGGGCTTTCTGATTCCCAGTTTCACCCAGAACATGGGGAGGGACATCTGTCCCTGTCTGGGGCAATGTCCAAGCTCAAGCACTCCCCTCCTCCCCGAGTTGGGCCCCTGCTGTGCTTTCAGGCCCACGAGGCCCATGTGATATTAAGCTGCATCACCCTTTGTCGCATGCTGTCTAACTTCTTTCTTTTACTATTTGGGTGGTTTTTCAAGTTCAAAAAAAAAAAAAAACAAAAGCAAAAGCCTATAAACCTGTGGATTTCTATTAATTTGTACTTTACTTTTATTCATTCCTTATTAAATTTATTACAAAGTATTTTCCACGGGTTCTGTCCCTACTATGAATGGAATTAGAAAGTATTCATGTAAGTACACACACCATTACAAAATCAAAATGACAAGGAAACCCAACTAAAAGCAAAGTTGCACTGTCATTCTTGCCAACTCCAAGCCTGCCAAACACCACTGCTCTTAACTACCTCTTCAACTTCCACAGTCATTTCCTTATGGTTCTGTGCTTGTACTTCTGGGTCTTGATCCATCATCTTTTGACATCACTTCTGATCAGCGAGAATATACACTGCTCCACCTTCCCTTCACTCTTCTCTGCCTTTGAAACGATATCACTGTTCTCAGACCCTCAGCTCGTTCCCCTTCAGCTTAAACTCTAATTTTCATTCTGCCAACCATGAACATCTCCCTTGGGTACCATGTTTGTCTCCCTTGGCTACCATATTTATAAAAGGAGGGCTCAGCCTCCCCTGTGTTTCTCCCTGCTGGTTCACCTCCCCTGAAACTTCAGCTTTCATGTTACATTTCAGAGCAAATATTCTGCTGTGTTAAACACCCACCATTTTCTGCAGTTTAAATCTAAAAGTATGCAAATGTTTGTCTCTGCATGAGCAAACAGAGTTATCCTTCCTTTCATAACGTTGCAATGTTGCTTGTGCAATGACACTTGTGCATCTCAAAGTCTCTTAGTGTCATGTTCAAAGGACTTCCCCCTTTTGATATTCCACAACCAGGCAGGAAGTATGCCCCTGTTAACCCGAATCCTGTTTGGAGCACACCAGAAACCATCCTGGGGACAAGACAGGGTGCCCCAAGGTAGCTCATCGGAGGGAAGATTGGGGCCAAAGGACCCCCAGGGAGGATGCGGGACCACCGCTCAGCCAAGCGGGGCTAGGACCAGAATGGGAGTTCCTGTAAATGTCTCCTGCACAAAAAGAGCAGTCAGATCTAGCAAGCAAAAATATAGGACCCCAGTTAAAAGTGAACATATTTTTAGCTAAGCAAGTTCCAAATTATTTATTTATCTGAAATTCAAAGTGAACCGGGGGTGTAGTCTCTGTCATTGGCACTCCTCTGATGCAGCGTTTGTGTCTGGACCTTCTGACGCCTTGACACCGAGCCTGGAACCTTCACAGGGTTCCAGGATGATGAAGATACCTCCCCTCCAGCTCCCTAGATGACAAATGCTCCTGTCCCCTCATTCCGGGCCCCTCCAGCCTTCAGCTCTGCCCCTCCTTTGCCCATCTCCAGACATTTCCCCAGGGATCTGGTCCTGTCTCAGTCCCTCTCCTCTGCCCTGAAGTCTCCTACACGTGCTCCCTGTCTGCCTGGGAGATTACTGAGTAGTAATTCCCTGTTCTGAGATTTGGTAAAGTTAGGATGAGCTTGTGCATAAAAAGGGCTTGGTCAAGGCCGGGAAACATGGTGAGTTTACAACCAAAGGTAGCTGTTAATTTAAAGACAAGTGAGGGACTTCCTGATGGTCCAGTGGCTAAGACTCTGCGTTCCCAATGCAGGGGGCTCGGGTTCGAGCCTCGGTCAGGGAACTAGATCCTCCCTGCCTCAACTAAGACCCAGAGCAGCCAAATAAATAAATATTAAAAATAAAATTAAGACAAATAAAAGGGGTCCCCTCTCAGTCCACCCTCCCTCCCGTGGGCATGACTCCTTCGTCTCTGGGGACTTGCAGACTCCCCGGCACACTGGTACCAGGAGTGGGGAGGAGACACAGAAGTGAGGGCATCAGCTGAGAGCACAGTGGAACCCATTGAAAGAGGCCAGGCCCAGACATAGGGTCAGGAGTGCAGGAAGAGCCCCCAGGAGTCAGGGGAGGAGACCCCGTCAGGGAGGAGGTGAGGCCCCATCAGCGACACCCAGAGGAGCGGGCTCAGGAGTGGGAGCTGGCCTGGCCTGGGTCTTGCCTGTAACCTCTCTGCTGCTGAGGCCCCAACTGCTGCCTGCCCACCTGTCTTCCCCTGCACCTGGCTGCACGCGGTGCCAACCAGAATGTGCCAGAGGACTGGATTCTCTGTAAATTGAGTGATTTAGTACATGAGTGACTTCTCTTTTTTATTGTAACATCATCATTTGTTGAAGAATAACTATGTCAACATCGTGCTAAGCACTTGACGTTTAACTGCACAACAGCCCTCCGTCAGTCAGTATTCGTCTCCATGTGTTACAGGTTAGAAGCCCAAGAACCGCTCTTGTTCCTTCTGCAGCCCAAACTGGGTCAAGTGAAACACCAACAGAAAGTGCGATTTGTGAGTTTTTCCACCAGCCCCCTCTCACGGCAAGACACTGCTAGTATCCATTAAAAGGATGTACAGGCTCTGAAGGTCTGGGGCTTGACCCATTCTCTTTCTTCCCCTCTGGAATGAAATGTGATGTCTGGAGGTAGGCAGCCATCTGGGACCCCAAGGACACCAGCAAGAGGAGACAGTGGTGAGAGCTGAGCTGGGAGAGCAGGAACAGTGGGCACTGTCCTAGCAGCATTGCTGAGCAGTTGAGCCAGGCCCACACCATCTTACCCTCCCCACATGCCTTCTTCTATAAAACAAGCCTGACTTTTAGCCCCTCCAGACAGCTCTGTCCCTGCCCTTCCTCCTGCATCCCAGCATCCTGTCCTTAGGCCCCTTGTCCTCCCTCCCTTGGCCCTTTGTCTCTGCTTTTCTCCACTCCTCTCCTCTCCTCTCTTCTCCTCCCCTTCCTCCCTCCCCTCCCCCTCCCCCATCACACTGTTCTATCAGTCCTTCCCTCTGGGGCACCAGCCCTCCCTGACTTTGTCCTTTCCTCCCTCCTTGGCCATCATCATTACCTGTCCCTTATTTTCTACCCTTCTAGTTCTCAAACCAAGTGATTCTGCTCCCGGTCCCTTACAGTCATTGTGTGAGGCTATGACACAGTTTGGGTTCCTGGCATGTGAGCAGAAGTCTGTGTGGAGAGACCTTGGGAGACCTCACTGCCTGGATGCCTTGTGCAGGACAACCAGCCGCCGCGGGCTGAGTCAGCTCGATTCAGGCCCCACAGAGTCAGTGGCAAGACAGAAATCCAGTGCTTGAAATGGGTCCTGCTTGGGTCCACGTACTGTGCAGGGGCCAGTTCATCATCTGTGCAGGAAAGGCCCTCCCTCTAGCTTCCTCTCCAGGGCAGTAGAATTAGGAGTGGCGTGGGTGCTGGAGTAATGGCTGGTGTTCACCTGACTGCAAATTTGAAAGTTCCCTTCTAGTATTTAGACTCATGCTTTCTCTTCTCTTATCACGTGGTCTGTCATTTCAAAGACAGTATTGCTAGCAGTGTGATAGGTTGTCAATGACTGTAGATTTTTGAATCCTAGATTCCGTCCCTACGAGATTTAGCTCATTTTTACTCACACTAGCAGGAATTAGTGTGACCACTGTACCTCCACCCGACCATGGACCAGATCCACTACAAAAGCCAAAGGCATCTGCACATTTGCAACTTTTAACGAACTATTTGTACTTCATGATACATTTACTGAGGGAAAATAATTGGTGCAAAGTTCTTAAAATTTCATTTCATTGCTTTGGATTTAAAATCAATTAAAATATTCATTTCTCTAAAGATCAAAAACTACTCTTATAGTATTGAATAGAATCTTACTGATGTAGATTTGGAACATAACAGGTTTGAATGAAAAGTAAATCTACCCAGATTTTTTTTTAAAAAACTATTTCTTATAAGCCATTTGCCTTTCGCTCATTTCTTTGGATCAATCTGAAGATGGTAACAAATGACATGTTTATATTTCTTGAAAGAAGCTGTTTTGTTCTGCTGCTCAACAGGGGTCTCCTGCCTTCTTTAGAGACGTTGATGTCCATCCTTCAATTTTGTTGAATCTAGGATGGGAGCAAGAAGTGAGACAGTTGGAAGATGAAACAAAAACTGAGAGGAGGTCTGGCGAATGTTACAAAGATGGGAAAGGAAGGAAGGACACAGCAAGTGAGAAAGTAGAGGGACCAAGTGAAAAGGGAAGAGCGGGATGGAGCTGGAGCCCCAGGAGTGAACCGGTCCCCCAAAGGAGGCTCTGAGAGGAGGAGAAAGCCCAGGAGAGGAGAAGAGAGGAGAGGAGAGGAGGTGGTCCAGGGAAGCAGCAGGGAGGAACCCTCACCTGGAGAATTGCCTTCAGCTTCTTACATAAAATTTGACTCTCTATATCCAGCCCATCCCAGGCCTGAAAGAGTCTTCCCTGGTGGTCCACGAAGTTTTCCCAGCAGTGCTCAAACTCTGGGATGGAGCAGGGGAGAGAAAGGTGAGCTCCAGTCTGGGGAAGGGTTGGGGCCACGGGGCTGAATGACTCTTCCGGACGGACTTTCCCGTCATTTCACAGCCTCCTCTCTCTTTCCTCCTGGGGACTCAATAGCTTATCCCTCCAACTCTTTCTTGCAACTGGAATCTGAGCCAGCCCCATTCTCCTTCTTTCTGGAAACCCCCTAGTCCTTCTTGCATATCCACCCACTCTCCTCCCTCACCTCCCCAAACCAGCTCTGCTCCCCTGAACTCTCTCTTCCCACAGACTCCTTCCAGTGTCTACCATCACCTCTCAAGCAGCCCACCAAGGTCTCTCCACCAGGGATCCCCACCCTTCCCACCCCTTTCTAGCAACTTCCCGCAGACCTCTCCCTGCCACCACCCGGCCCCCAGGAGACCCATGCTGACCCTTAAAGGTCATGATGTTGATTTGGGCGCCAGCCGCCTGCAGTGTGCGCAGCCCAGCCTCATAATCGTTGCGGCTATAGATGCGGGAGGCGAACATGTTCAGGCTCACGTGGCTGTTCTCCCTCAGGAACATAGCCAGTTTCTGGGCACAGGTATGACAGGGGGTCCAGGAGATGAAACAAGTGAGCCGGTAGAGCAGCCTCCGGTCCAGGTTCCAAGAACGGATCCGGTCCAGGAAGAAGAGCTCTGCGTGGCGGGGCTGCCCCGGTTGGTCAGCACCCTACATAAAAAGGAGGAAGAAAAGTGTCCTGTCCTCTACTGTGGATGGGGTGCGGGGGAGGGCGAGGCTGGAGTAGGCAGGTGGGTGAGGCATTGGCCTCCAGTTCTAAATTAGAGTGGGGGCAAGCCTCAGCGCCAAGAGAATGATATTTCAATGCGGGATTGACATGATCCAAAGTAACGCAAAACTCCATGAGAGATACAGTATCCGTGTTTTGCAAAGATCCTGGTGAGCAGTGATGACGCGCTATTGGCCCTCGGCTCCCTGTGTCTCCGCACAGCACTGAAACTGATCCATCTCAGTTTCATTGATGTTTCATTCATCTTAGAATTGCGTTCATTTTGATTTTTAAACTACTGCCTTAAAATATGACCCATCTTGATTTCTGACTTTTCTGGAGCCCCTCTTCTTTAGTGCCCAAGGTAGGGCCTTCAGGAGCCTCACCTAGACCAGCCCTGCAGGAAGCAGGCCAGGGGAGCTTGCACTGGTCTCCTGCCATGGAGGTGGGTGTTTCCTCCTGGAGTGATTCCCTCTGCTCTCCAGCTCCTCCCCTACCCCACCTCACACGCGCACCGAAACATCCACAAGCTTCTACTCTGGGTCTCAGCCTGTGCTGAGGCCAAGACTGAGGGGCGTCCCCGGACTAAGGACAGCTGGCAATGAGGTTGCGGGGATCTGCGCTCTTGCCAGGATCTCTCAACCAGTGGACAGGGGTCCTGCCAGGCATGCCTAAGCCCGTTGTGACTGAGGGAGAAGTCGGGCTCTCTGGCTGGAGCCTGCCCCGGGCAGAATCTAGGGAAGAAGCTGGCCCTTTGTCCAGATGCCTCTCCCCCTGTCCCAACCCCTCCCCAGAGACACAGCGAGAGAGGAGTAGCTGAGTCCTGGAGCCTGGGGTGACACTGGGCTGGAAGTGCCAGGGCCTGGATTGCTGTGACTGGCTTCTGACATGTGGCTCAAAGCTGCCAATCACACAGAAAGGGTCCCCTCCGGATTCCAGGCAGAGCAGCAGTAGCAACGGCAGGGACCAGAGGTAAGAGAGCACAAGCTGTGTGCAACTGACATCCTGTGTGCAACTAACAACCTTCTACCCTGAATGTCCCATGATGGGGAGGCCCTGCCTGCTGCGGGGGGGGCTGGGTCAGTTACCTTGTTGTGCACAATGCCCTTGTCCTCGTCCAGAGGGACCCTAGTGTCACCATCCAGGATCTTCACCTCGTAGCACAGGTAGGTCTTACGAGGCTTTTTCTGATTTGTGAAGTTTTCATTGAAGGTCTCGTCATCCATCAGGCATCTACAGACAAAGCTGGGAGAAGCCTGAAGACACAGGGCTCCTTCTGGGACTGCCCAGTGCTCCTCCCTGCCCTCTGCACCCCTTCCTCCTGTACCCCACATCTCTGCTGGAGCCACCAGGCCTCCATCCCTGACCCCCTCTGGGGGTCCCAGGGAAGTCAGGGTCTTCCCCCAGGAGCAATGCAGGGTGCTCAGAGCCTCGATGAGGACCTGTCCCTCTGCCTGGAGTTGGACTGGGTCATGGACTCTCCCCACCATCACGCCCCTGTCCTAGCTCCTGCTGTCCCACTCTCCTGTGGTGTGGTACCTGGTCTTGGGCTCTGTACTAGCCTCCATGAGTCAGTTTCTTCACCGTCTCAGCTCTGAGTCCTCCACGTCTGTGCTCTGTCACAGACCGTGGCCTCCTCCCTGAAGCTCTTCAAGCACCAGGAACCTTATATACCATCAGAGCGCCTGAAAACTGCTGTGTCAGCAGAGTTGGGCCTCACCCCTTCCTGAACACTGGCCACTTATGCCAACCGTGAACTTCTCTGTCCAAAGGTAACACCCTCATGGACAAGTTTAGGTTTCCATTTCCCTCTTCTGACAAAGGCCCTACCTGGATGCCACCAGTGAGGTCTGGGAGGGTGTGGTCATCTGGGCAGCAGGGACCAGCAAGGCAGGTGGTGAAAGGACAGGTGTCCATACCCTGGAGGACAGCCTCCATGGCGGCCCATTGCTGAGTCTCCTGCAGCAGCCAGCATGGGCCGTGGCCTGGCCCAGGCTCCCTGGGCCCTGCTGGCCTGAGGGGTCTGTGGGGCGCACGGCAGGGAGGGGAGAAGCTGGTCTGACAGGCAGGCAGCCGCCCTCATCCGTGGGGAAGGGAAGGGGACACACATGGGCTGAGCTGTCCTTAGGAGCCCCCGTGCAAGGCCAGCAGAATGGACATGGGGCGTTTTCACCCCATTACACAGAGAAGAGAAAGTCTCCCAGAGGGACCGAGCTTGGCCAGGACCGCACAGGGACAGACGGTTGTGGGATGCACACCCACCTCAGAAAGTGTGGCCCCCGGTGCTCTTCCTGTCCCCCTCCAGGCCTGAGGATTGTGGGGACTGTGTATTCCAGCCCCAAGTGTGCCCCCGGTCCTAACTGGCCCTGTTTGTCCCTGAGGGGCTGCCCCTCTGTCCCACTGACTCCCCATCCTGCTCCTCTTAGACTCCCCTGTCCTGGCCCAGCACTCCCTCCCAGGGGAGCTGGCTACCCCCGAGTCCCAGCCTGGCCGCCTGCACTGGGAACCAGGCTGCTCACCCACATCCTCAGGGTGGAAACTCAGCAAAGCATCCTCATCCTTCTAGGGTGGGAGCTCCTCCTCATGGAGGGTGCCCTCCACCCCCACACCCACCCCTGGGCTCAGGCCCTTCCATCCCCTCTGTCCTCTAGACCTGGTGCCCTGGAGAGCAGACATTGTCCTCTGGGTGGTGACTCTGCCCTCATTTTTGTAGTGGGTGGTTTCTGGGTGAGAGCGGACCTAGGATGTGGGATGTCCTGAGCAGCACCTGCACTTTCCAGGTCAAAGTCTGCACACCCAGCAGACCTCACACACCCAGCAGCCTCCAGTCCTCCTGAGCAGATGGCATCTCTACAAGGACTGGGGTTGTAGAGACCAGGGGGGGTCCCTGAGAATCTCCCCAACAGCATTCCCAAGCTCTTGCCTTCCAGGGAGGGAGGATGTGGTCCTGATGCAGACCAAGCTCTCCTCCTGCACCCCCAATGGCCCCTCATCACTCAACCCACTATGTTTTTCTGGTTCCCCTGTGCACCCATAGGTTTCTGAGGGAGGGTCTCTGGTGCAGGAAGCCTGGGGCTGGGGGCAGAGGGTAACCTGAGGAGCCTGGGAGACCCCAAGCCTGCCCCGCCCCCTCTCAGGTGGCTCCAGCAGCCAGAGTGCCAGCATCTCACAGGGCTCATCCCAGCATCGCTTGCCCTCAAGGCTGTGCTGGAACATTTTATGGGGAGAACAAGGAAGGGGCTCCATTGCAGGGCGAGCACTTGGCTCCCGCATCCCCAGGGGAGGTCTCCCTGCCAGTCTAGCTCCTCATCCAGTAGCTTTGAGGTCTCCTTTTCTGGAATGTTCTCCAACACCTCCTCCTTTGCCACTCCCCATCTCCCGGCCTGGCCAGTCACCCTTGGACCTTCTGCTCCCTGCTGAAGCCCGGCTGTCCCTCTCCAATGCAGAGAAGCCAGCCTAGCAGCCTGTCTTCATATTTATGGGGTCCATGTCGCAGCGATGGACCAGCACAAGCGACTAAGAGAAGTCATGTTCTGTGAAGGTGAGAGGGATGTCACATGTGACGGTGTTTGACCTTCTCCCAGACGTTTTAGGTGTTGAGTCACCTGAGTCACAGTGAGAAAGGATGAGAGGATGAGAAGCTGTCACCTCCAATCTGGGGGTCTCACCCCTCTCTTCTCCTCGCCCTGCCTTTCCCCCCAACCCAGCATCCTCCCACATGCTCTCCCGAGCCCAGTGCACCTCGTCGCCATCTCCCTGAGGCCAGGGAGGACTTGGTTTGGTAAAGGCATCAATAGGACCTAAGGATGAACTCGGGGTCCAAAAGTAGTGCCCG
Source organism: Hippopotamus amphibius kiboko (assembly GCF_030028045.1). Classification (NCBI taxonomy): domain Eukaryota; kingdom Metazoa; phylum Chordata; class Mammalia; order Artiodactyla; family Hippopotamidae; genus Hippopotamus; species Hippopotamus amphibius. The sequence goes on from NC_080192.1 coordinate 9,511,176, forward strand.
GCAGCACTGACGTGATGATGAGACACGAGTGCGCCGCTCATCTCAGTCCATGAGGTAAGAAGAAGGAAGAAAGGAGGTCCTGTCCTTTCTGGGGAATGACAGCCCCTCCCCTATGTCTGCCTCTGTCACATAGAGTGAAAATGTGGGAGAATTCCTACACCTCGCTGGAGTTCTCCACTAAAGTGTGGGAAGGTCCCAGAAGGGAAGGCAGGACCTAGGTCTCCCCAGAAAGGGGAGGGTGCGTGTGGGGAGAGTTGCCCCTGAGCAGGTTCAGGCTGTGCTGGGATTTGTCCCATTCCCTGTCAGGAAAACTGAAAACAAGGCTGGATGCCCTTGGGGAGCCCAGACGGGGCTAAAGGACCCCGGGGAAGGGGCAGGGCCACTCAGCCTGAGTGCCTCGGGGACTAGAATGAATGATCCTGGCAGTTTCTAGAATCCCGGCCAGGCTGCTCTGTGCGAGGTCCCAGCTCTGCCCTCCTGAGGGTGCCTTTCGTTCCCTAGAGAAGTATGGAGGACAGGCTGCCTGTGCCCAGCCCGGGTCCCAGCAGTGTCCCCAGGCTGTGTCAAGACTCCAGCACCTTAGGGTCCCTGTGTCATGGGTGAAGCTCTGAGACCACGGCCTGGGGAGGTGGGCCCCTGGGAGTGGGGGCCCGGGAGGATAGAGGCAGGTCTGTCTGAAACCTGCCCTCTGACGGCACAAGGTGGGGGCCCTTCTCCCAGGGTAAGCCCACCTGTCCACCTGGGCTGCCCCCTTTGCCCAGAGGGACTATACCTTGTGGATTTTGGGGTCATTTCCAGGAATGGGGGGGGTGGGGGGAGCCTGCTGTCAGAGCCCAGAAACCAAAACCAAAGTTGCAGATCTGATGACGAGGTTCTTCCCACAAACCACCCTTGGGAAGTGTAGACATCCTCTGATCTTCATCAGAGCTGAGAGAGCATGGGCGTGTTTGGGGAACCTGAACACGTGTCCTTTTTGTCAAGTCACCTTGTGTGTGTGTGTGTGTGTGTGTGTGTGTGTGCATGTGTAGTGTGTGTGTGTGTAGTGTGTGTGTAGTGTGTGTGTGCGCGTGTATAGTATGTGTGTGTGTGTGCGTGTGTAGTGTGCGTGTGTAGTGTGTGTATGTGTGTGTGTGTGTGTGTGTGTTCCTTGCGGATCAGAGCCATGGTTGGGCCTGTTTGCTCAGGCACAGCTGTGTGTCAGGCCTTATCTTTGTCACATATGCGTTACCTGAGGTCCCACAGGACATCCTGAAGTGGGACCATTAGCTGTAACCAAGCAAATAAGCCAGGAGTTCCAGGCAGGAAGCAGGGCGGAAGGCCAGGGACAGACACAGCTGAGCCAGGCCGACCCCTCTGCAGCCCCAGCACTGTGGTCCATGTCTGCTCCCCGAGCCCCAAGCCCTTCCTACTTCAGGGCTGCGAGCCTCTCACTCACGGGGGCGGGGGTGGGCCGGGGGGTGGAGGGGGTTGGCTCTGCCTCCTGGTGGCTCCCCGCTGCCCCTCTCTCTGAGCACAGCCCTGGACACCCGCCCCTTCCCGGGCTCCTTCCCCAGGAGCTGGCCCTGTCTTGTGTCTCAGCCCAATGGCTCTGCTGAGGCCCCCCCGCCCCCACGCCGTGCACCCACCCCCCACCCTGGTGCCCAGCTGCACACAGAATAAGCCAGAAGGTAGGAGGCCAGGTGGATTATTTGCGGATTGAGTGATACATTGAAGGAGGGAGTTCCCCTCCTTTTTTTAAAAAATAATAACATCATCATTTGTTGAGGAACAGCTATCTCAGACCATGTCCTAAGACGCTCACATGGTCATTGAACTGTCACAACAGCCCCCACAGTTGGTCCCTGTCCTCGTCTCCATGTTTCAGGCAGGGGAGGATCCCAAGGCCCAGAGGTGACGTCTCGTCCAAGGTCCCTGAGCTTCATGAAGGGGGCCAGACCCAGGTCAAGTCCTTCTGACGCTGAAGCATCCCCACTGAGAGACGAACGCAGCTCCTCAGACACCAGGGAAGCAAGAGGAGTAGGAGGAGGGACCTCGGGAAGGAGGGTCTTCCCAGGAGTCTGGGTGGGGCTGCAGGTGTGGGGTATGGCCCGAGCAGGACCAGACCGAGAGAGAAGGACCTGGAGAGAGGAGAGGGTGGGGGGGCCATGGCTGGGGATGCCTAGAGGGAAGGGCAGGCAGGCAGGAGGGCCTCAGAGAGGGAGGAGGACAAGTGGGGTCTCAAAATGAATAGACACTGTAAACCAGTGGATTTCTCATCAGCCATGCTCACAGTAGGTAACTACGCTTTTGGATGGGCAGATGCCAAGGTCCGAGGTTTGCCCTGGGGTGAGACGGATGCCAGGAGATGGGCAGCCATCAGGGAGCCCGAGGAGACCGGTGGGAAGAGACAAGCATGGGGTTCTTTGCTTTTTTTTAATCTTCACCACGAACTTTATTGAACAACGTAGTCACCCTTTTGTTCCACTACCTTCTGCCATTTTTCAGGCAACTTCATAATTCCAGCTTCCCAAAACTTTTTATCTTTTTGAGCAAAGAACTGTTCCAGGTGCCTTTTGCAGTCTTCCAGGGGATTGAAATTTCTTCCGTTAAGAGAATTTTGTAAAGACCGAAATAAATGGAAATCCAAAGGTGCGATGTCTGGCGAATACGGTAGATAAATCAGAACTTCCCAGCCAAGCTGCCACAGTTTTTGCCTGGTCATCGAAGAAGCAAGACATGGGGTTCTGAGCTGGGGGAGCAGGGGAGGTGCCTGGATCCCAACAGCTTTGCTGACTTTATAAAATGAACATTTCTGTGCAGAAGACGCCGTAAGGAAAAGAGCCTGCCAGAGAACACTCGCCAGGCACAGAGCACATGTGCAGGACCCTCGCACTGTTCTGATCAGCAGATACGTTCTCCTTCCCAGAGGCTGGGACGGAAGCCAACTCCTGCTTTCCAACTCCGACCCGTTCATCAACCCCCAAAGTCTTTGCAAAGTGTTGAATTTGCATACACACTGAGTACCTACTGCATGCACAGCAGAGGGAGCTGAGATGGGTCCAGACATCGATCCAGGAGCTCACAGACCTGAGGCCTCGGTCTCCACCCCGGGAGGTGGTGCTCAGCCTCCCAGACCCAGAGCCCAGGGACAGGTGACAGCCACAGCTGTCCGGAACAACATCAGGTTGTCTGAGCCTGAGGAAGAGAAACAGCCTCTGGACGCTTTCCTCAGAGGACTCAGGTGGGCATGGGAGGGCCTGTGGGGGTGTGGGGTGTGGTCAGAATCGTCTCAGGAGCTGAGGAGGCTGGGTACACTGGACAGATCTCTCCCTGACCGCCTGTGTCTCTCTGGAGCAGGTGTACGCCGGTGAAGTGAGTAATACCAATAATACGAGGCGCTTGTCAAGTGTTTACTCTGTGCTGAGGGTCACCTGCTGTATGTGGAGAGTCACAGGGGCGGGCCTGGAACACGCACCGGTGGTGCAGCCCGAGAGGGAGGGTCCTGAGCAGGGAGAACACACCAGTGTAGAAAAGAGAGAGGGACCCAAACGTGTGCCCCATCTCAGCCGACGCCCTTTCCTCCGAGCTGCGGCGAGGCTGGACATCTTGCCTCCATCTCTGGGCTGTGACCTCTGGAGGTTACATCTGGTGGCTCCCTCCTCAGGATGTCCTGGGATCACAGAAACTACAAAAATGACCAAAAAAATAGGCCTTACACACAGCTTGCCTGGCCCAACAAGCCCAGACGTGCCTGGCCCTGACACGTAGCACACATGATCCCACAGTCAGCGAATCGCCAAAAAGAAACCTCCTCGGGGTTTCCCAGACACACCCAGACTATCTCAGCTCTGACCAAAATCAGACGATGTTGACACATCTTAAGCATGGTTTGTGGGAAGAACCTCATCATCAAATCTCCTTTGGTTTTTATTCCTGGGCTCTGACAGCAGCCCCTCCTCTGTTCCCGGAAGCGAGTGTCCAAAAAATCCACAAGGTTTATAGTCCCTCTGGGTAAAGGGGGCAGCCCAGGTTGAGGACAGGTGGGCTTACCCTGGGAGAAGGGCCCCCACCCTGTGCAGATGCTGGCAGACCTGCCCGCCTCAGCCCAGGGTTCCCAATCCCAGGACCCCTTAACCTCAGGGCCCCATCCTCCCAGGCCCTGATCTCAGAAACTCTTAGACCACCCTGTCCTAATAAGGAATTCTCAGGGACACCATCCTGGCAACCTCGGTCCTTGTAGAGATGCCATCTCCTGCAGGCGGCCAGGCTGGGACTCAGGGGGTAGCCAGCTCCCCTGGGAGGGAGTGCTGGGCCAGGACAGAGGGGTCTAAGAGGAGCAGGATGGGGAGTCAGTGGGATAGAGGGGCAGCCCCTCAGGGACAAACAGGGCCAGTTAGGACCGGGGGCACACTTGGGGCTGGAATACACAGTCCCCACAATCCTCAGGCCTGGAGGGGGACAGGAAGAGCACTGGGGGCCACACTTTCTGAGGTGGGTGTGCATCCCACAACCGTCTGTCCCTGTGCGGTCCTGGCCAAGCCCGGGCCCTCTGGGAGACTTTCTCTTCTCTGTGTAATGGGGTGAAAACGCCCCATGTCCAGTCTGCTGGCCTTGCACGGGGGCTCCTAAGGACAGCTCAGCCCATGTTTGTCCCCTTCCCTTCCCCACGGATGAGGGCGGCTGCCTGCCTGTCAGACCAGCTTCTCCCCTCCCTGCCGTGCACCCCGCAGACCCCTCAGGCCAGCAGGGCCCAGGGAGCCTGGGCCAGGCCACGGCCCATGCTGGCTGCTGCAGGAGACTCAGCAATGGGCCGCCATGGAGGTTGTCCTCCAGGGTACGGACACCTGTCCTTTCACCACCTGCCTTGCTGGTCCCTGCTGCCCAGATGACCGCACCCTCCCAGATCTCACCGGCCCATGGTCATTCCTGGTGGCATCCAGGTAGGGCCTTTGTCAGAACAGGGAAATCAAAACCTATTCATACTAGAATCAGCCAAACCAAAGGGCACGGGGAGCCATGGCTGACTGTTGGGGAGGGGCGGCACAGAGCTGGTGATTGTCCTCGTGGGTGGACGGCTGCCTGAGGATGGACAGGTTGTGGGAGGCGATTTCTTCACTTCTTAGAGTGGCACCAGCCTTCAGTGAGCATCAGATGAGCTCCACAAATATAGCATGGAATGAAAGATGTCACTTATAAAGGGTTCATACTGGTTCCATCTGTACGAAGTTCAAAACCAGGCAAAGGCAATCTATGGTCATAGAAGTTTTAAGAATCGTTCCCTCTGGAGGGGGGACAGCTGGGAGGGGACATGAGGCAGTCCCCATCTGGGATTCTAGAAATAGCCCCACCTCAGTCTGGGTGGTGGTTACATCACCTGGAAACCTAAGATTTTGCACTTAACTGTACGTTTCTCTCAAATTAAAAAAGAAAGAAAGAAAGAAAAAGTGACAAAGCCTATATTTTTAATAAGGAAAAGGTTTTACTAAAAAACATAAATATAATATCCCAAATAAATTGATAGACAGAAATGTAAAACAAATACAAAGAGAATCGCCATCATCGCTCTCAGGGGTTTTTTTTTAATGAGAAAAAAAAGGGCTGTTTATGTCCAAATGACAGACTAACCGTGGTTGAAAGTGAAAAAGTGAGGGAGAAATGAGGAAGTGAGTCCGTCCTTGCAACATACTAAAAACTGGAAAAGCTAGAAAGCCACTGGCATCAAAAGAGTGTGTTGTAAGCCAGCACCAGAAACAGAGACGAGGAAGACACCGCACAGGAACACGTGAGTATGTTTGGGAACGCAGCTGATGACCAAGTAGGGTGGCAATCTGGTGGGGGCAAGGTGGGCGTCATTCATTTGATGCTGTCAACTGGACGAGGAATAAATTCTCATGGCGTCTCCACCGTGAAGCGAGATTCCGCTACACCGCTGCTCCACTTAGACTCTGTCAGCCCCCAGCCTTGCGCACCCTCGCCTTCCCTGAGCCCACAGAAGCAGAACGGCCCACCTCCCTTTCACCTCCCCATCTAGAAACCTCCCTCCCTCGGTACCCACTTTCATTCATCCAAATCAAAATTCACTGAGCACCTACAAGGCGCCATGTGCTGTTCTAGGGGATGGATGTACGCTGAGCAAAAGAGACAAGATTCCTGACTCTGTGGTCTGCCACAGTCTGTCCGCCTGTTCAGAGTCCAACCTTCCATCTGCACTCTGGGGCTCATGACCTTCCTCTTCCAGTGGGTTTCAATTCTGGGGTTTTTCCCATCATGCCCAGCACTGCTGGTTATTCCTATCAGCTAACCATATGCTCAGGCATTCCCCACCTTCAAAAACAAAAACTCCTCTTTGAGTCACATCTCCCTCTATGCTCTTCATTCCTTCATGGAGAAAAAAATATGTAAATAAATATATGTCTAGAGAGAAGTATTCTTCAATGTTCTATACTGCAGGTTCTGCTTCCTGCAGCCTGTCTTCTTTCCTCCCATGACATTCACATTCCCTGTCCCCACCACTCCAGAGAACCTCCTCTCGACAAGGTCACCAAGGAGCCCCATGTTGCCAGAAGAAAGGGATACTTCGGGATTTCCGTGGTGGTCCAGTGGTTAACACTCCGCACTTCCACTGCAGGGGGCGCAGTTTCGATCCCTGGTCAGGCAACTAAGATCCCACATGCTGCGCGGCGCGCCCCCTCCCCCCCGAAAAAATGGATATTTTTTCAGTGCTCCTCTTGTCCCTCCACCCAGCAGCAAGTGACACAGCTGAATATGCCTCCTTCTCGAGATGCTCTCCTCTCCCACTGTGGTGACAACCCTGTCCCATGGTTTTCCACCTCCTCCTGCTCACGTCCCAGCTCCTCTCTCCTCCTGGCTGATCTTTGTCCTCCCCCTGTGCATCCCACCACCGTCCCTGTCTCCTAGGAGACTCAGCCTGCTCCCTGGGCACATGGCCCACATGGCCCGTCCTGGTGCTTCTCCAAGCTCGACACTCAGGTACAAGCTTCCTACAGGACATCTGCCCTCAGACATCTGATGAGCACTGCACACTTAACCTTCCCAATGGAACTCTTTATGGGGTATTTCCCCCCAAAGCTCATTTTTCTCAGATTTCTCCAGCTCTATAAAGGACATCACCACTTACCCAGCAAGCAGTGAGCTTGTGCTCAGACCCAACGGCAGATCTTGATTCCTCTCTTCCCTACCATCTAATCCATAGCCAAGTCCATGACCAGTCAATGTTACCTCCAGACTCACTCTGTGAATCTCCATCCCCATGGCCTCCACCGTCACCTCTCACAGGACTGATGGATGAAACTTCCAGCTTCTATCTTCCTCCATCTGTTCAGTGTCCTCAGAGGTGCCAGAGGGAGGCTTTAAACAAGGGGCAGGGTGCCTTGATTCAACTCCCTATCCCCTCAAAACACACACACACACACACACACACACACACACACACACACACACACACAGAGTCTTTTTTTTTTCTTTTTGGCTGCGCCGCACAGCCTGCGGGGTCTCAGGTGCTTGACCAGGGATCGAACCCATGCCCCCTGCAGTGGAAGCATGGCGTCCTAACCACTGCACCGCCAGGGAAGTCCCACAGAGTCTTCTACTTAGTATATGATCTAAACTCCTGCCTGTGACTAGCTCCCATGATCTCCCTGCCCTCACACTTTGTTCCCCAGACACACTTCTCTTCTGCTTTCTTCCTGCGTCAGGGCCTTTGCACTTGACTTATCTCTGCCTGGAAAGCTCTTCCCCCAAGGTCCTCGCAGGGCTATGTTTTTCTCATCCTTTCTGTCTAGGTGCGGAAGGCACCAGCTCTGCACACCCCATGTAAACATCTCCCCACCAGCCGTTAGTCTCTATTACAGCCTCCTGTTGATTCCTTCTAGCAATTGCCTCGATCTGGAATTGTCTTACCCATTCCCATATTTTCTTATTTGTTTTGTGTCTCCCTCCACCAAGACATCATCCCCTTGAGGTCTGGACCCCCCTGCACCTTGCTCAAGTTTGTACCCAGCACCTTGAACCAAGCCTACCCCGCCCCCAGTAGGTGCTCAATTAATATTAGTGACGAGAATGAACGAAAAAATCCACAAATGAATAAAGTGATGGGGAAATGAAACAGAAACCTCTTCTGCCTCCACAGAAGAGGGAAATTAGGGAGGAGGAGGGTTGGTGACGAGAGAGAGATTCTAAGCCTTCCCATGAGCTGTCTCTGTATTACTTGACTCACTTCCTGAAGCAAGCATTTTTTTATATGTTTGTATTTATTTGTAATACCTATTTGTATGGCACTTGAAAGGAAAACAGATGAACAACTTAGTGCCTACCATATGCCAGGCATGCTGGTAGGTATCTTAGTATACATCACTTAAGCAAGCATTTTGTGAATCATTAAATGCTACTAAAGTCGTTGCAGAAGAAGAGGTTCCCAGGCTGACAAAGGCGGGGAGAGCCAGGTTCAGGCTGCCAGGGCCAAAGTCCACCTGTCCATCAAATACCACCTGTAAATACACGGCTGGGAGGAAGAATTCTGGCCTAGAGCCAGCTGTCAGCATCCCACATGGGAAACAGCACAGTAAAGCCTTGTTTCACCCAGTGTGATAGAATAAACCTCGCTCCTGTCCCCAGGTTACAGAAGGAAAAACAAAACAACACAATATAAGGTAAGGAGACAAGGCAGTGGGAGATGAGCCCCTGAAAACTGAGCCTCAAATGATGACGAGTCAGGAGTTGTTTGTTGTCCCAGCAAAGAGTTTTCAGTAAAACCCAGATTAAATTCTGAGCTCTGGAGGGCGTTTCCATGGTAGCATGCCCAAACTCCCAACTCCCCACCCCTCCCTGTGGCTGGTCCCCTGTGTGAGGAGAGGCAGGGAGCAGGAAGTTGCAAAGAAGGGCAAGTAGGATTTATGTATTGGATGTGTTGTAGATTGGATGTTATGTAGAAGGATGTGGCCAAGGATGAGGAGTCTATGGTGAGGCTCAGGTCCTGCCCCCCCACCCCGACCCTCTCAGGACAGTGTCATCTTTTATCTGCTTCCCAGTTTCCCAAGCAGTGAAGTTAGCTCCTCCCCGCAAGGGCTTCTCCTCTCCTCCTGGCCTCTCCCTAGATCTTCTCCAGCACAGCCCTGGACACCCATCCTCCCTTTGGGCACCTTCCCCCCCAGGAATGGGCTCTGTCCCAGGGCTGGCCATGACCGTTATGCTGAGGCCCCCAAATCGGCTTCTCCAGCCCAACGCCCTGCAGTCTCCTGGCTTGCGCTTTGTGTCACCCTGGATTCTTTTCTGCCTGTGGTGTCAAACCCTGTCATTTTCGCCTTTGCAAAGGTTCTGGGAGTCAGTATCTCCCTGATTACTGGACAGACGTGTCTTCACCTTCTAACTTCATAAGCAGATTTCAGGGCTTTCGGAAACCCTTGGACCTGCTAACCCTTCAGAACATTGACTGAGTTGGAACCGCAATTATGTCAAAATGAATTTAAAAGTTCACAATACGTGCAGAGAGAATATCCTTATTTCAGATCTTATGACCAAAAAGCCAGATAGCCAGGGAATTTCACTCTGGTTCCCGTGAGGATGCTGTCACCTGTAAGAGCATCCTATTCACTCTTAAGTCCTGCTTACTGATTATTTCTATTATAACTACAGCCTGCATGAGCAATGTTTTAAAATATAACTGTCATTAAAATGACTCATTCAAAAAAAAAAAACGAAAAAATAAAATGACTCCTTCAATGAGTATCTGATAATATAGAAAATGAGCAAAGTGAAAAGAATCCGAAAAGAAAATCATACTCAAGAAGTCATTGCAGAAACTGAAAAGGAAGAAAGCATGAAAGGAACTGTGCAGGTCCACATCTGCAGCATTCCATTCTTAGAGAACGCCAATATTTCTCAAAATCTCCCAGTGTAGCTTGCCTTTTATTTTATTTTTATAAATTTATTTATTTATTTTATTAGCTGTGTTGGGTCTTCGTTGCTGCACACGGGCTTTCTCTAGTTGCAGCAAGCAGGGGCTACTCTTCATTGTGGTGCACAGGTTTCTCATTGTGGTGGCCTCTCTTGTTGTGGAGCACAAGCTCTAGGCATGAGGGCTTCAGTAGTTGTGACACATGGGCTCAATAGTTGTGGCTCATGGGCTCTTCAGAGCAGGCTCAATAGTTGTGGTGCACGGGCTTAGTTCCTCTGCCGCATGTGGGATCTTCCAGGGGCAGGTATCAAACCCATGTCCCCTGCATTGGCAGGTGAATTCTTAACCAGTGCGCCACCTAGGAAGTCCTAGCTTGCCTTTTAGACATGACTGTTGACCATTTGGTTGTAGCATTTGATACAAGTTTTGAAACATTGTTTCCTCCCACAATGAAAACACTCCCTCCCAGCCTCTGGGGAGACCAGAGCTGCAGCTTTCCTCTTGCTTTGGGGTCCCCAGGTCTGTCTAAACTGCATTTCACTTATGGCTCCTGTGTTTCCTCTCACTCCATATGTGCTTGCAGAGCCTAATGAACTTACTTTACAAGGTTACGGGGCAAAGGCAATGACACAGTGAAGCAGTGGTTGTGCACCCCGCTGCAGAGACGAAGCTGGCACTTCTGCAGACATCTGGGCCTGTGCCAGCTGGCCTGTCAGAGCCTACCTTCCCTGGCTGTGGGAATGGTGCCCAGAGCTGCCAACTCTCACACCTCACAGTATGAATTGGGTATCTACCCACGTCGGTTTCCATCCTAAGGCCTGGGGTACAGCAGTGACACAATGGCCAGGCCCCCTCTTTTATATAATCACAGTGATGAATTCTGTACAAAGGAGTAGCAAGCCTACCTGAATACAGCAAAATGTCAATTTCATAACTAAATCAGAAATAAATGATGGAGAGGTGGATAGATGATAGATGATGATGATAGATAGATAGATAGATAGATAGATAGATAGATAGATAGATGATAGATAGATAGATGGTAGATAGAGAGATAGCTTCAAATGTGAGTCAAAAATTATCCGCACTCTGGCTGTAGAATTTATTTAAATTAACTTTTAGAAAAGACAAATACACCATTTTTTGACATAATCTCCTTGCTTTTCTACACACTTTTTGTCTATCTGTCAACAAGCTTTCGTATTCCCTCATTAAAAAATGTTTTAGGCTGAGCTGCGAGCCACAAATGCACCGCTGTCTTCACTTCTTCATCAGAAGTGAGTCTTCATCCTTGTAGGGCTGCTTTCAGGGGACCAAACAGGTGAAAGTCCAATGGAGCAAGATCAGGACTATAGGGAAGATGCTTTAGTACCTCAAAGCAAAGTTTTTGCAGAGTGTGGACAGTGTGAGCAGAAGTGTGTGGACATGCATTGTCTTGCAAGATTACAGCGCCCTTGGATAGCAGTCCTCTGTGTTTAATCAGAAGTTCAGCCTTCAGCACAAACTTTTCAAAACCTAAATCTGTCATGGATTATTTCATAGGCAGAGCCATGGCTGATTTGCAAATAATTTGCCACATAATCCACTGTCACTCGTCTATTCGACAGAATCATTTCACGTGTATGGTCAACGTTGTCATTAGCTGTGGACGTGGACGGGCGTCCGGCTCCTTCTTGATGGCTAACACTTGTGCAACCTTCCTTGAACTTCTTCATCCATTCATATACACTTCTTCCTGACAAAACACTTTCTCCATACTGTGCACAAAGTCTTCGATAAATAACAGCACCAGGTACAGCCTCAGATCACAAAAAACGAATCACTGCACACTGCTCTTTTTTTGTGCAAATCATAAGTAGGGCATCCATTTTTGCTCACACCACAGTTACAAATGAACTGATGTAACACGTTCACACCTGCACAGCAGTGACTGGGGAGACAGTAGCCTTAAACGGAAAGCGCTGATAAGACAGTGCAGCCAACAGAAATTTTAATATAACCGGAGTGCAAATAATTCTTGACTCATACTCATACATAGATGATAGATAGATAGATAGATAGATAGATAGATAGATGATAGATAGATAGATAGATAGATAGATAGATAGATAGATAGATGATGGAGATAGACAGATAGATGATAGATAGATAGATAGATAGATAGATAGATAGATAGATAGATAGATGATGGAGATGATAGATAGATAGATAGATAGATAGATAGATAGATAGATAGATGATAGATAGATAGATAGATAGATAGATGATAGATTAGACAAATGATGGAGATAGGTAGATTAGATAGATAGATAGATAGATAAATTAGACAAATGATGGAGATAGGTAGATAGATGATAGATAGATGATAGATGATGATGATGATGATAGATAGATAGATAGATAGATAGATAGATAGATAGATAGACAGATAGATAAATTAGACAAATGATGGAGATAGGTAGATAGATGATAGATAGATGATAGATGATGATGATGATAGATAGATAGATAGATAGATAGATAGATAGATAGATAGATAGATGATAGATAAGCAACAGAGTTAGGTGGAAAACAGATGGTAGATGGATGGTTGGTAGGGAGAGAGCACCTGAACGTTAAAGCAAATGGGGAAATGTTTACTGCCGTTGAATTTGGGTAAAGGGTATGTGGATGCTCTTGATATGCAACTTTCTGTAAGTCGGAACTAAAATAAGAAGTTTAAACAAATAAAAAGTTAAATTAAAACGCTATCTCTAGGTGTTACTATGAATCATTTCCTGTGGCAACTTACCTCTGCTTTTCAAATTGCCTACAATGAGCAAGTGTTGTTTACACAGTCACAGAAGTTAATAAGAAAGAAGTGAGAAAGAAAACTCTCAGAGCCATCATTTCTCCACGGGCCCTCTCAAGGGTGGACCTCACCCCAGGCACAGTCTAATAAGGCCCTACCACGGGAGCCACTGCTTCAGTCTACAAAGAGCCCATCAGGGAGGGTAGGGGCCGACCCTCTGCGAAGTGCTGCCCCAGGACAAGATGGCGCCTCCCACGGGCCAAGAAGAGACAGAACACTGAACGTGGCACCTCTAGGTAAACAGCCTACACATAGATTGCAGGAGCCAGAAGTTGAAGAACTGAAGCCACGTTCACCTAGAGACAGCACTCTCCTTTTTTCTACCACCTCGGGTCTTTTCGACCAAGACGGCTTCTGCTTCTGCTTTTAACACCTCAAAGCCCAAGGACAGCGTGTTAGCAACCTGTGCTTCTGGCTGCAGCAGCTGACGGGTGATGACAGCCCAAGCTTGCTGGTCACTGGTTCCTTCAAAACCTGGGGTCAACAGAGTCCAATTTTGCTGGAACCCAAGAGAAGACATGGGCCTGGCTTAGCACCAGATTTCACGCTACATGATTCTACATTCTTTAAACCCTATATCCTAAGATGGCATGGTTTTCTGTTGTTTTAATCTGTTTGGGCTGCTCTAGAAAAGTACCATAGACTGGATGGCTTATAAACAATATAAATGTATTTCTCACAGTTCTGGAGTCTAGGAGTCTGAGAACAGGGTGCCAGCATGGCTGGGTTCTAGTGAGACCCTCTTCTGGGTGGCAGACGGCTGACTTCTCGTAGCTTCCCGTGGCAGAGGGCAGAGAGGACTTTTATAAGGGCACTAACCCTCATGACCTCAATTAATTTAATTACCCCTCAAAGGCTCCACCTTCTAGTACATGACAGTCAGGGCAGGGGGGTGGGGGTCAGTGTTCACCATGAGAATTTTAGGAAAACACAAACATTCAGTTCATAACATCCTTCAAGACTTCCCAGGACCCTGACACCTGGACAGACGAGTCTCACCCCCTCCCCCTTGGAAGGGCTGGGGAGGGGAGGCGGCAGGCAGGGCGTGAGGCTTCGGAACCAAGGGGAAGTTTGCATCACAGCTGCTGGGACCACCCAGGTCCAAGGTAAATGTCAAGAATTCCAGGGACCCCAGAACTTGCCCAGGTGTGTTCGGACTTACTGAATACTTAACTGCAGATGAAAAGGACAGAGAGAGGAGGACTTAGGTCAGGAATGGATTCCCAAAGCTGATTTTCATAAGGCTGTGATTCCCAAGTGTCCTCTTCCTAATTCAGAAAGATGGGGGAGGGTGAGGAGGGCCGGGACTGGACCAAGTGAAGAGGAAGAGGAAGGCACTGCAGACAAGGAGCCTAGCAGAGCAAAGATGTGGAAGCAAGTAGAGGCAAGGGTGGGGGTGGGGTGGTCCAAAGTATAGCTCGCTGATGGCGTTAGGAGGTGACCTGAGGGGCAAGAGGGACTGAGCTGGCAGCGAAGCCAGGACACAAAAGGCTCCTTTGTTTTTTGAAATTGAGGTGAAATATACAGAACATAAAATGTACGTTTTTCTTTCCACAATGCTTTCGGGATCTCGGATCCCCAACCAGGGATTGAACCTGGGCCACAGCAGTGACAGCACTGAGTCCTAAGCACTAGACCAGGAAACTCCCATAAAATTTACCATTTTTAAGTGGACAATTCAGTGGCACTAAATACCTTCACATCGTTGTGCAACCATCACCACCATGACTAGAATGTTTTCAACTTCCCAAACTGAAACTGTGTATTCATTAGAAACTAATCCTCCGTGGTGTCCCTGGTGACCCAGTGGTTAAGAATCCACCTGCCAATGCAGCGGACACAGATTCAATCCCTGCTCCAGGAAGATCCCACATGCCACGGAGCAACTAAGCCCATGAGCCACAACTACTGAGACCATGTGCTGCAACTACTGAAGCCTGTATGCCTAGAGCCTGTGCTCCGCAACAAGAGAAGCCACCACAATGAGAAAGCCACACACTGCAACGGAGTGGCCCCCGCTCGCCATAACTAGAGAAAGCCCGTGCGTAGCAACTAAGACCCAACATAGCCAAAAATAAATTTAAATAAATAAATAAATAAATCTATCTTAAAGAAAAGAAAACACAGTTTAAAAAAAATAAACAACAACAAAAAACTAACCCTCAATTCTGCCCTCCCCTCCAGTGGCAAAAATGTCACCTGTTTACAAAATATGTAGGACAGTTTCTACTTCATATCTGCAAGTCATAATTTACAATAACAAATTCTTTTCTGTCTTTTTTTAATTTGGAAGTCCCTTACAATTGCAAAATTCACTTCCCAATTTCATTCAGCCACCACACAAAATCAGCAAATGACAGTCCCAACACTGCAAATTTTGAAGGATTGAGAGAGTTTGTCTGTAGCAGTTTTGACCTTTTTAGCGTGAAATTTTTGGCTGATTCTCTTAGGAAAAACAAATCTGTTTCGGGTCTAGCTTTGCTAGACAGGGCTCCAGAAGCATAGCAAACAAGAACCACAAATCTGAAGTTCGACAACTTTAAAGTCTGCTGTTGCTTATGCAAACAGAAGACTCCAGAATTTTGCAAGCAGCATAAAGACAATTTTTTTTTGATTTACAATGTTGTGTTAGTTTCTGGTGTACAGCAAAGTGATTCAGTTATACATATATATTATATATTCTCTTTCATATTCTTTCCATATGGTTTATTACAGGGTATTGAATATAGTCCCCTGTGCTATACAATAGGACCTGTTGTTTACCCATTTTATATATAACAGCTTTCACCTGCTAGTCCCAAACCCCCAATCCTTCCCTCCCCCATCCCCCCCTTGGCAACCACGAGTCTGCTCTCTATGTCCGGGAGCCTGTTTCTGTCTTGGAGATAAGTTCATTTGTGTCAT
Source organism: Hippopotamus amphibius kiboko (assembly GCF_030028045.1). Classification (NCBI taxonomy): domain Eukaryota; kingdom Metazoa; phylum Chordata; class Mammalia; order Artiodactyla; family Hippopotamidae; genus Hippopotamus; species Hippopotamus amphibius. The sequence goes on from NC_080192.1 coordinate 9,526,823, forward strand.
ATTTTAGATTCCACATGTAAGTGATCTCACATGGTATTTGTCTTCATCTTTCTAACTTACTTCACTTAGCACGGTAACCTCTAGGTCCATCTGTATTGCTGCAAATGGCATTATTTCATTCTTTTTCATGGCTAAGTAGTATTCCGTTGTATATATGTACCACATCTTATTTATTCATTCATTTGTTGATAGACATTTAGGTTGTTTTCATGTTTTTGTTATTGTAAATAGTGCTGCTATGAACATAGGGGTGCATGTATGTTTTCGAATTATAGTTTTGTCTGGATATATGCCCAGGAGTGGGATTACTGGATCATATGGTAACTCTATATTTAGTTTTTTGAGGAACCTCCATACTGTTCTCCATAGTGACTGCACCAATTTACATTCCCACCAACTGCGTAGGAGGATTCCCTTTTCTCCACACCCTCTCCAGCATTTATTTGTAGACTTTTAAATGATAGCCATTCCGACTCCTGTGAGGTGGTACCTCATTGCAGTTTTGATTTGCATTCCTCTAATGTAGCGATGTTGAACATCTTTTCACGTGCCTATTGGCCATCTGTGTGTCTTCTTTGGAGAAATGTCTATTTAGGTTAAAGACAGCTGTTTGTTCAACGGAATTGAAAAAATCCTGACCCAAGTGGCACTACTTAGTCCAAATGACCAAAGGCTATTTTATAACCAGTTGAAATTTCTGAGAGATGATTAACGTGAGTACTATGCATATTTTATGTGTCAAATTAAGAGTTCAAAAGTATATAAAGTAGGGTCATGCATGACTACCTCTAAGAATATCATGTACAAGATAAACCCCAAGAGCCTATGACAGTGTTTTAGGTGGAAGCAGTCTTATACAAAAAGAATCTAGTGTCTCTGCTGTGTGGGTATATTTCTTAAAGAAATTTGAGGGATTATTGAGAGAAAAAAATCTTGGTCCATTAAAGATTGATAGAAAAGGTCAGTCTGTGGGATTTTAAATGTTTGCTTACGAAAAAAATCCAGAATAAGTCACTTTCTGTACAAAGAAAAATTGCGAACTTTTGGATGACTACATCTGATTGCAGTACATGATTTAGAATGAAACTGTGTCTATTTTTACTTGACACCTTCCTTTAACAGCATTAATTTGTGAGAAATGGCATAAGATTTCATTTCCAAACCAGTGGTATCAATTTTCTTTAAGTGTAGCAGTGCTCAATTTTTAGTAGCAATCATATTTTTAAAAGGTTAACAACTTGTAGGACAAAATTATTTTAGCCATATTTATTTTCTACCTTTTTATTCACTATTTATCAGTTACAATATTTGCAGAACGTTTACTCTACCTACAGGACGATCTTTGTCACTCTCCCATCCCACACCTTATTCAAAGGATTTTCCTCCTACCTCACTTCTAGCCCAGTAGGGGGAAGTGCAGAAATTTTGGAAGAGATACCTGTGTATTTTGGATAGGATTCTAGCTTTCAAGTAAGAATAAAGGTAGAGAGAAGACCAAAAATCCTTAATTCAGAGTACATTGCAGTGCCCCCAAAATTAGTTTGTGGGAAATAGTATCTATCAAGAACTTCGAGAAGAGGGAGTAATCTAAGGTCCCTCTCTGTGCAATTTGATAGGTCTGCAACAGTGGACCATAAGAAAGTAAGCTTACAAAAGGTCACACAGTCAACTAGTCATGCAAACAACACTGACAGCAAATAGTAAATACAACTTCTGATGAAAACTGCCTTTTTGTTAACAATACCCCCCTAAAAGTCCCCAGCTCTACAGAGTTGCATTTTGTGTTAAACTACTTGAGTTTTATTAGAGGAAATAGTCATAGGAGGTAGCAAGTGACAAAATACTAGTTGTGAAAACTGAGGCAAATCAGTTGACAAACTCCTGAAAAGAGCAAGTGAAATCATTTGTCAGAACAAATACTGGACAATACAACACCAGTCCAAATCTGAAACCTGTAAATTAAGATGGTGACCCTATGAAACAAGTTTTGGAATTGATGGAAAATTTCTTGAGGCCCAAGAATGAGCATTTTCACCAGCTCCCCCCACAGAAGGAGTGTTTGAATATGTCAATGCCATGAAAGAGAAAACAGGGGGAAATGTACCCACAAGGAAGTGGATCTGACTTGGAGAGGCCACCATTAGAAAACAAACCACAGTGACTTCCCTGGTGGCGCAGTGGTTAAGACTCTGTGCTCCCAGTGCAGAGGGCCCTCCCTGTTCAGGGAACTAGATCCCATATGCATGCCACAACTAAGAGTTAGAATACCACAACTAAGGAATCCTGGAGCCACAACTAAGGAGCCTGCCTGCCACAACTAAGAACCGGCACAAGAAAACAAATAAATATTTAAAAATTTAAAACAACAATAACAACAACAAACAAACCACAGGCTGATATCAAATGAACCCCTCCCCCCCAAAATTGAATGCGGTGAAGAAAATGACACCCAAAAAAGCACAAGGTGGGAGGCTGGGGCACAGTTAAGGCACGTAAACATTTTTTTTAATCCACATGGTTTTGGCCTATTACAATATTTTACACTTTTTTTTAAGCTCTTTATTGGAATATAATTGCTCTACACTCTTGTACCAGCTTATGAGGTGCACCAAAGTGAATCAGCTGTACTCATACACATATATCTCCACATCCCCTCCCTGCCGCAATTCCACACCCCCCCCCCCCCCCGCCCGGTCCCGGCCCTCCAAGGCATCACCCATCATCGTACACTATTTTTTAAGAGGATTTCAAAGCATCTGGGAAACACACAAATTGTTTGAAATCCCTCTGTGGCAAATTCAGTTTGCAAGTGTCATTCAGGTGTTTGCAGAGGATAACAAAGCCGCTTCTCTCGGCTGAGACTTCATGCTCTCAGGTCCTTAACTCCTCTTACACTCGGGGTAACTCTGAGGTCTGTGCAGTCACAAACAAATGGGCTGCAGGAAAGGGGCGTGGCTTTTGCATTGCTCGAAAACAACTCAGCTCTCGCTTTCCAGATTTATGAGAACTGTGATTGCATCTTCCACGTGGAATCATTCTCCTCTTTGCCACATTCACAGAATTTCCCCAACCTTCTACTATTTCAGGGACGGTAAAAACATAAACATATGTCCTGCGCTGCGTTTATGGGACAAGATCTCGTTTTCAAAACCGTAGCCCCGATTTTCCTGTAGTGTAGCAGCACTCAATTTTTAGCGGCAACCCTATTCTTAAAAGGTCAACACCTTGGAGTCTTGGCGCTGCTCAGATCTGCCCAGGCGTCTCCCTAATTTTCCTTTGACGCCAGCCTCTTCGTAAACCTGCCTTCCGACAGCACATGTTGCGCTGCGGCTCCATCTCCCTGCAGCCGCGCGGTTTCCGGCCTGGATGCGGTGGCAGGTCCCGGGTTCGCTGCTGCTCCGGCCGCCGCCCGAGGGGGGCGATGGCGAGTCGGAGGCGATGGCGAGTCGGGGGCGCGGGCGGCGCGCGGAGGGCGGCCAGACGGGTCCCTGGGATGCGCGGGGGCCGAGGTGGGCTTCCGTCACTCTCCAGCGAGCCCCGGCCGCAGCCGGCCCCCCCACCCCGCCTCCCTCCCCGCGCCCCGCGACATCCCCACCGCCACCAGGGTAGAGCGAGGCTCGCACCAGGCCTGGCGATGCCAGGGACTCGGCCCACTGCGCAGCAGCGCCGCGCCCCGAAAATCTCTGAATATTGCATAGATCCTTGTATTTTAATCACCACGGGAGACTTGAGGCCCAACGTTAGCTTCAGTTTTGTTTAAAAAATGCTGTTGAGATTACTTTTGCTTGTTGAAACCTCATACCAATAAAGTGGTGTAATGAGAGTATTCCTGATTTGGGGTGTGTGATTGGCAAACAAAGAATTAAAGAATGGCGACTAGAATAATGAAAGCTTGAAAATATACGAGTATCCTTCTCTGAAGGACAAAGAAAGCCTTGGGGAGTCGGGCGTGCGGGGGCAGGCCCGCTCATGGGATTCTGCAGGGCGCCAATCAGTGTAAGCTCTCAGAAAGCGAATCTGGCAAAGGGATCCCTGTTCTTTATTTACATGCGCACCCACCTGTTTGGGTCAGAAGAGTCTAGTTATGCTGCAGGAGTAACAGAACATTGTAAATTTCATTTCCTTGTAAATTTCATTTCCTTGTAAATTTCGAGGACGCTCAGTGGCTTAAATCAGTGAAGTCTTTTTTTTGCTTATGTTCACTCTGCATGGTAGGAGGTAGGGGACACGCTATCCCGCCGTCCTCAGCCAGCCTCCCAGATGCAGGCGGATGCCACCGCGCCTCCACCTGATCACTCAAGCAACCTGGCAGAGACATTGCATGTTACTCTTCCGCTCTTAAAGCTTCTGCCAGGAAATGATGTGTCACTTTTGCTAACATCTCATTGGCTAAGGCAAATTACATGCTCGCACCTAACCCCAAAGCTGTCTGAAAGTGAAACTTCCCCAAAGGCTGGAATAAGGATAATGGGAATGTTCTAAAGTAGCCCTGATGGCCATCATATCGTGGTATCACTGTGCTTAGCCAACATTTTTAAATAAATTATTTTATTGAAGTATAGTTGATTTACAATGTTGTTAGTTTCTGCTATACAGCAAAGTGATTCAGTTATACATATATACATTCTTTTTCATATTCTTTTCTATTATGTTTTACCACAAGATATTAAATATAGTTCCCTGTGCTATACAGTAGAACCTGGTGGTTTATCCATTCTATATATAATAGTTTGCATCTGCTAATCCCAAACTCCCAATCCATCCCCAACCCCCTCCCCCTTGGCAACCACTAGTCTGTTCCCAAGTCTGTAAGTCTGTTTCTGTTTTGTAGATAAGTTCATTTGCGTCACATTTTAAATGCCACAGATAAGTAATAACATATGGTATTTGTCTTTCTCTTTCTAACTTACCTCACTTTAAGATGATAATCTCTGGGTCCATCCACATAGCTGCAAATGGCATTGTTTCATTCTTTTTTATGGTTGAACCGTATTCCATTGTATATATGTATCTCATCTTAATCCATTCATCTGTTGATGGACATTTAGGTTGTTTCCATGACTTGGCTACTATAAATAGTGTTGCTGTGAACATAGGGGTGCATGTGACTTATAGTTTTATCTGGATATATGCCCTGGAGTGGGATTGCTGGATCATATGGCAACTCTATTTTTAGCTTTCTGAGTCACCTCCACACTGTTTCCCATAGTGACTGCGCCAATTTACATTCCCACCAGCAGTGTAGGAGGAGTCCCTTTTCTCCACACCCCCTCCAGCATTTGTTATTTGTAGACTTTTCAATGATGGACATTCTGACCGGTGTGAGGTGGTACCTCTGTAGTTTTGATTTGCATTTCTCTAATAGTTTAGCTAACTTCTTTGTGAAAGTCTGAGCCAATAAATAAGTCCAGGAAAGGGAAAGAGGCATGATAATTCGAAAGAGGCTACTTTTGTCACTATTTCTAGATTATTTTTCTATCGTAGCTCCCCTTAAAAGGACAGAGGCCACAGCCTCGTAGAAGTTGGCATCAGTGTCCCAGCTCAGCACAGGTATGAGTCGGAATAGGCATAGGGCATTCACCTGCCTGGCATGTTCCTTACACACCTTACCTACTAGCCACCTCTGGCCAACATAAAAGCAAAATGCTTCTATAGAAAGCTGAGAACTGAGGGAAAGAGACTTAAGACGAGGCATCAATGGTCTCACAATTCTGATATATTTGTTCAAAGACTTGTCTGCTCTAGCTCACCTGCTTCCACCCGTTCCCATCTCTCTTGCTCTCACACACACAACAAAAAATGCCATTATAAAGCTTCAGAACAACAGGAATTAAAAACAAAATCGTAAAAGCGAACAGTTAGAAGAGATATACTGCCAAGAAAGTAACGAGGATCAGACTGTCAGAGGGCTTCTCACTTGCAAGTTTTTGTTCATATTTGCTATTTTTTAATTTCTGTGGCTACTGTTATATCGCATTTTATCTCCAGCTCACAAAAATGGATCAATGGCTCGAAAGAGCTTCTTCAAAATGTAAAATGATGAAAATGGCAGCATAAATCATCAGACGAACACAGTAAGCAAAATGAATAGTTCTCCGGTGTATCTATAAAATATGAAACTGTATATTCTAAGACAAATTCTTGGGTAATGATTTTTACACACGTGGCCATAAGTGAAAATTGTGAGTTTAAGTTCAATGAAAAATATTTGAAAATTTCATTTATTGGACCAGCAGTCTATTGCCCATTGTCCTTAATGTTACCGTTAAAATTAAAACTTTGGCAAATAGTAGTCTGAAGCCATAAAAAAAGGCTCCATTTTATCTTCCAAAAAAGCAACCAATCCAGTTTTTCCAGAACACGTAATAATGCTTTCTAACATAAGACTAATTATTCTTGTTACTAAACGTGCAGAGGAGACCAAAGCTACCAAGGCATTGCTCTAAGCTGCAGCTCTTTTTTAAAAATGCACATAAAAGTCAGTCACACAATTACCAAGAAGACTGTAAACCAGCCGCAAAAACAATGATAAAGACTGTTCTTGGAAAGAGAGCCAAAGGGACTATTGACAAAATTCCTTTATCAGATAACACTGTTGGACATTGCACAACATTAAGAACACACAAAGCAGAAAAGCAATTAGTGTGTATACACGCTAGCAGATACTTTGCTTTTCAGCAAGCCAAAACTGCTCACGTGTGGGGTATGGAGTCAGCCCTTGGCATATATGAAGTTCAAACATGAAGGAAAAATGCTGCCCGACTTGTCATTTTGTTGTCGTGCCAAAGTATGATAAGAGGCTTCTCAATTATAGATTATTTACTTTGTGAGTCATGTGCTAGAAATGGTGCTTTGGGATCGGTGCCAGAGTTGAAGCGGCCATGGCTGCCATATCCAAGGGCTCTGCTCTGTGAATAAAAGAGGTTGCTCTTTTACACGCTGCTTTACCCACAGAAAAGCGTTCATGGTCAAAAAAATGCAGCTGGACCTTGATTCAGGGTTAAAGGAAGTGAAGAAAAAAAGAAAACAAAAACAGATATCATCTAACCCTGGTAAAGTTAAATATACATCTTTTCAGCATATTGTGGGGGGGGGGACAGGTAGTGTACAGGTCAGTATGCTTTATAGTCAGGGACGACAGAAACCCAGTTCCAAGCGGATTAAACAATAAGTGGAACTAATTAGATCGTTTGTGGTGTCAGGGCTCTGGCTCCATTTCACTGCAGGTGCCTTGGCTCTGTCCTCCTCCTTGTATTGGCTTCTTTTCAGACTAGCTTCCCTTGCGGGTAGAGAACGGTTACGGCAGCACCAAGCCCCACACGTTCAGCCCACACAGATCAGATGTTCGGAGTAGCTGTGTCCCAGAACTCCCAGGAAAAGTCCTGAGGTTCACAGTGATTGGGCGGGCTTAGGTCACATGCCCATTTCTGAACCAATCACAGTGTGGCTGGGGGGTGGAACTCACTGATTGCTACACCCCCTAAAGGCAAAAAGCCACCAATGCACAGCAGGAAGGGCGGGAGGGCTGTCTTACAGATACGAAATTATACTTAACATTTAAAATACTGTTTTATCTTGTAATTTAAAATCATTGATGAAACTCTGCTTTTTTTTAGCTACAGATTGATGATGTGCGGTGTGAAACCTTTGAGGAATTGTGCCTTAAAAGGATTCTTCAAGGATCTAACGCCTAACGAATATTCCTTGCAAATCCACGTTCTCCTAAGTAGCAAATGCTTAAGTAATTATTACAAATTCATATCCCCTAATAAAACTCTCCTTCATCCGTTCCCCTCATAGGGAATGCAGTCAGTAAGTGGCAGGGCGAGAGCTGGAAGCGTCAGACCTGACTTTCCGCCGTGCCGTTGTTCCGAACTTTGTGCTGACCTAGCATCAGCCCGGCCATGTCAGTGTTCCCTGCAGTCTGTCCTCACCAAGGCAACGCCTCTCTCCGCCTCTTCCTCTCTGTTTCTGCTTCTTCTGCAGTTCCTTCATTCCATCCCTCATCAGTCTGATTTCTCTTTCTACACAAGGACTGTCATGCTTGTCCCCAAATGGACCGCTCAGCCCCAAGGCTCCCTGACCTTCCAGATTCAGCAGCCAAAGCTCACCTAGGCGAACCACTGCCTCTTAAGTCTAAGTCTCCAGAAGAGAGAATCTGATTGGGTCTGTTTGCATCAGGTGTCCACACCTGGTCCTATTAGCCACGGAAGGCCGAGGGTCCCAACAAGGCGGGGGAAGAGGGAAGATGGCCGCAAAGGGGACACTGTCTCCATAAGTACTTCAAAGCCTGCCTATAGATCCTTTGGAAGACATCCTGACATCCTCCTCTAAGTGAACCTTTTGAAGACAGTTCATAGAGCAGCATGGACTGTGCTGCCCAATTAGTGGAGAGCGGCACCCAACTGGACCAAGTGGGATCAGGATAAGCTCCCTGAAGTCTAGAAAAAACTCCGCTCTCTGGTGACATGAGGTGAGAGCCGGCCTGACACAGATCCACAGTTGGCTGCACCTCTGGATCTGATTGAAGTCTGGGTGACTGACAAGCTGATTCATCCAGGAGCTGGAGACCTGCCTGTAGCTTGGACCAAGCTCATACCACATCATACCACAGCACCTGAGCCATATCTTCCTCCCCTGCCACATCTGCTGTGACTTTATTCACTCTCCTAATGACTTCTTCTGGCATTGGAAGTTACTCATTACTTTTGCTGTTCAAAGCTCGAACATGCATGAGGCATTGAGATAGGGAAAAACCCTGGAGCCCATCCTCTCCCTCCGCCCCCAACCCTAGACCTAAGCTCCTGACCCCAAACCCTGATCAGCAGTAGTTGCTGTCACAAAACCATCTCTCTCACCTTTCAGCACGTTCTCCAGACTTTAAACACGATGCTTGTGCAGATTGCAAGCCCATTTTTCCCTTGTGGAATTTATATCTCTCTCCTTGCATAAGAAGCGATGATGGGAAACACATGGTCTTTGGGGTCAGCAAGACCTGGGTTTGAGCCCACATAGGAGCAATGGGATCTCATTCAGGAGGCTTGCCTCTATGAGCCTGATTCTTGACTGGGAAATTCCTGATATATGTCTCATGAAGATGAAACTAAAGAACCTAATACCAAATGGCTGAAACAGTTGAATCTCAAATATTAGCCCCTTTGCCCTATTTGGGGCAGGAATGAAAGCAAAACATATTCCAAGTATCTAGTTCACACTCTTTCTCTTACACCCAACATCTTATCAACTCATCTAACACCTATCAAACACCTCCCATGTACACTGGCAAGGCAATAAGGGAATCCAGCAAGAACCCTGAACTCCAGGAATTCACAGTCTCATGTCTCTGTCCTCACCTATAAATTTACCATCAGAGGGAAACGATGGGCTCACGTGCTTCCCAATTTCCCAGAGGTCTTGGTGACTGTAAAACTTTGTAAATGACAGTCGCAAGAAATAGTCCCATTTTCTTCTCTCTGGACATGTCTCAGCAGCAGGATCCTCCCAAGGACTCAGTCTGTTTTTCTTCCTCTCTCTATCTCTTACATCCTTGCTCACTTGATTCCCAGTCCCTGGGAGGGGTTGAGCAGGAGTCAGCACTGCCCCAGTGGAAAGTGGAATAACAGTGCAATAAAGACCATCAGCTGTGGTTCAGGACCACGAACAGCACCAGATGGCGCCTCCTGGTCCAGACAGGTGAGTCCTATTAACCCAGGGCCTCACTGCATACAAGCGCCATTCTGACGGTAGAGCTTCCCTGTCTCTCATAGGTGTGGCTCCTGCTGCTGGAGTCACTGGTTCTACACCAGCGCTCATGCTGTGAATTATGATAACCTTCTCTCGGGGCTGGGAGATGGTTCCGAAAACCAAAAATACCCAGGAACACCTTCCATTTGGACCCACGTATGGAGAAAGGGGAGCTCTGATTGTCACCTTCTGGGGTAAGCAGATGTAAAGGCATGGGGCATCTGTGGATTTGCCTAAGAGCAATTCCTAAGCCAAGTTACAGTGCTTCTGCTTTAAGCCTCCTGTTCAAGTTAGTCAATGACTTTCAGGTACAAGAGTTCATGGAGAAGTGCCCTAGCAAGGGGCACCCAGTGCCAAGCCCAAAGGAGGGCTGAGCCTTTTCTGCTGGCCTATCTGTTGCACCTAGAAGGTGAGTTTTCCCTCCCTGAGACTCCACTTTTAGAGCGATGCCTCTCGTAGCAAACCTCCTTGACTGACATTCCTTCCTCCTCCTACCCCCTCACTGAAGGCCTTGAAAAACACAAAGTCTGTTTACTTCATTTACTCTCTATTTACTCTCTCCCTGGCCTCCTTTCCTTCTGTCTCAAGCCTCAGGTCTCACCTCCCTGTCTTTGCCTCCAAAATCCACTTCACCATCCTGGACTCTTAACCGCTGGTCCCTGAGGCTAGCCATGTGGAACCACCTTTGGTTCTTCCTCTCCCTCCTCCTCTGTTGTATCTCCTAGTGAAAACATTTATCCTCTCTTTAGAAAAGTCTCTAAATCAACTATTCATCCAAAATCTGTATAAACAGAACAGGGTTTTCAATTATTTTACAGACTGCCAGTTGAAGTCGATGAGGGGATCACACACATTCAGCCTATTCCCCCCGGAGACCGGTCCAAGATAACAGGAAAGAATAAAAAGGGAATAAACCCATAATTAAGAAGAGAATGAAAGGGGAGTCATAGCGAAGAAAATAATCTGGAAGACTGAAAATAGATGGAGAAGAAAAAACTGATGATGCTTACAGTGTGCACGGAGGGAAATCCAACCAAGAAATGAGCTGATTTGCCCCCAAGGACTGCTTACAGAATGGAAGGCAGGGCCCAGGCTCACTGTTTGAAATCTTGGATCTTGGGTGGATTGTCCCCTGATTGTGTAAAAAAGATCTGGAAGCTGGGGCGGGGGGGGGGGGGGTGGAGAGCGGCGGGGCAGGGTTACAGGTAAGGAGACAGAAACCTTGTGACCAGGCACTGTGCTAACCTCCTGCTGCTCTGTCATTGGATCAGCCATCGCCCAATCGAATAGCTGAACAGTAACCACCTGAGCTACTGCTGTGAAATGGGATCAAGGTTGGGGCCTCCAAGACCGAGCACTGAAAGATGCTGACAGGGAGGGCAATCTAGAGGGAGAGAGGTGAAAAAAGAGAAATAAAAACAAGAGTTTCCTCTCAAAATAAGCCTGCAAGCCAAAATTGCCAACACCTATAAAGAAATCTAATGCTAAGAAAGGAAGCCAACAAAATCAACTGAAGTCACTACAGATTAAGTAATCTCAGAACAATATGACAGTGGCTTTAAAGAAGTATATGGAGGACTTCCCTGGTGGCACAGTGGTTAAGAACCCGCCCGCCAATACAGGGGACATGGGTTAAAACCCTGGTCAGGGAAAATCCCACATGCCTGGGAGCAACTAAGCCACAACTACTGAGCCTGTGCTCTAGAGTCCGTGAGCCACAACTACTGAGCCAGCGTGCTGCAACTACTGAAGCCCACATGCCTAGAGCCCATGCTCCACAGCAAGAGAAGCCACCACAATGAGAAAGCTGCCCACCACAGCAAAGAGTAGCCCCTGGTTACTGCAACCAGAGAAAGCCCTCATGCAGCAACGAAGACCCAACGCAACCAATACATTAATTAATTAAAAAAAATAAAGAAGTATATGGAGAAGACTCAAAGACCTAGATGCCTGCACTGACTCAAGGCTGGGAGACGTGGCAGAGAAGCTTCCTCTGGGATTTCTAGGAGGTGTAGTTACTGACAGACGCTCCCCTTGAACTGGCATACACGGTGTACAATTCCTCTGCCTTTCACCATTTGCCAAACACCTGCCTTTGAGAATATTCCAACAGGCTTCCCAAGGAAGACAACTGAAGCATCTCTGCAATCAGCGGAAGGAAGATCGAGTTGAACAATTAGAACGTAGGTCTAGTGGGGCAGGTTGAATACTGCACCCCCAAAAGATGTCCATGTCCTAATCTCAGAACCTAAAAACATGTTACCTTATATAGCAAAAGGGAGTTTGCAGATGCTATTAAGCTAAGGATTTTTAAAAAATATTTATTTACTTATTTATTTATTTCAGCTGTGCCAGGTCTTAGTTGCAGCATGCTGAATCTTCAGTTGCAGCATGAGGACTTCTTAGTTGCGGCATGAATGAGGGATCTAGTTCCCAGGCCAGGGGTCAAACCTGGGCTCCCTGCTTGGGAGTATGGAGTTTTACGCACTGGACCAGCAGGAAAGTCCCTAAGCTAAGGATTTTAAGATGGGATAGTAGCCTGGATTATCCAGGTGGGCCCAATAAAATCACAAGGGCCCTTATAAGAGGGAGGCAAAAGGTCAGAGTCAGAAAAAGGAGATGTGGCAACAGCACCAGAGGTTAAAATGATGTGCTTTGAAGATGAAGTGGCCGTGAGCCAGGGAATGCAGGTGGCCTTGAGAAGCTGGAAAAAAGCAAAGAAGCGGATTCTCTCCTTAGCATCTCCAGAAGGAACCAGGCTTGCTGACACCTTAATTTTGGTCCAGTGAAACTGATTTTGGACTTCTGGCCTCCAGAACTGGTACGATAACAAATTCATGTTGTTTTAGTCCACTGAATTTGTGGCAATTTGTTACCATAGCAATAGGGAAATAATATACCTAATGAAATACAATCAAAGTGGATCTCATTTTTTAAATTACACACACACAAGATTTCTTGGAGCATAAAACATGGTTTTCAATTTTTAAAAATTCAGCAGGTAAACTGAAGATTATTGATACCCAATTAGCAACCCTGACAGTGACATGCAGGAAATATCTCAAAAATGGGGAGAAGAAAGATCACCCCCCTCAATGTAATTTATAAGGGAAAGCAGACTTGGTGAACAAAACTAGTAGATGTAATGGACAAATAATAGCTGTTCCAGATGGAGACGAATGCAAGCAGATGGGTAAGAAGTCATAATTAAATACTAGAAGAAATTTTTCATGAGCTGGGGAAAATTTGCCTACCGATTTAAAGGCTCACTGAATTCTATCTGGATTGATGAGAAAGTCACATACGAGGGCACATCCTGTTAAAATGCATGCTCTTGGACTTCCTAGGTGGCGCAGTGGTAAAAAATCCTCCTGCCAATGCAGGGGACATGGGTTCGAGCCCTGCTCTGGGAAGATTCCACATGCCATGGAGCAACTAAGTCCATGCGCCACAATTATCGAGTCTGTGCTCTAGAGCCTGTGAGCCACAACTATTGAGCCTGTGTGCCTCAACCATTGAAGCCCACGCAACTAGAGCCCATGCTCCACAACAAGAGAAGCCACTACAATGAGGAGCCCGCGCACCACAATGAAGAGTAGCCCCCGCTCGCAGCAACTAGAGAAAGCCCGTGTGCAGCAACGAAGACCCAACACAGCCAATAAATAAATTAAATAAATAAAAATAAATGTATAAAATAAACAAATAAAAAAAATGCATGCTCTTAGAGGAAAAAGAGAAAATCTTCCAGGCTACCAGGCAGAAAGAACAATTTGAAAGGACGGAGTTCTAGCTTACAGGATGCTGTTTATTCTTTGGGTTAGAAACTGATATATGGTGCTTCCTCTCTCGTTACCAGGATATGAGTCCAGGAATTAAGGGATAGAAATAGGAGTGGGTCCTATCACTATTACACCTAATAACCTGCTTACAGAACTTTTGCTTCTCATCCCCACAACTCTGAACTCTGCGGATTTGGAGGTTGTGTTTCCCAAGAGTTGGGGCTGCTACCAGCCATTTTCAGTCTCCCTGCCACTAAACCAAGAAAAGGATTACTGCCTGGGGTGACTGATCTTGATTATAAGGAGAAACTGGTTTGCTGCTACAGAGCGGAGGCAGGGAGAGCGGTATCTGAAACCTACAGGATGTTCTGGGATGCCCCTTAATACTTCATGTCCAATCATAAAAATTAATGGAGGGGCTTCCCTGGTGGTTCAGTGGCTAAGACTCTGTGCTCCCAATGCAGGGGGCCTGGTTTCCATCCCTGGTCAGGGAACTAGATCCCACGTGCTGCAACTAGAGTTTCTGCATGCCCCAGCAAAGATCAAAGACCCCACATGCCACAACTAAGACCTCACGCAGCCAAATAAATAAATATTTTAAAATTTTAATGGAAAAAAATTTAATGGAAAACTACGGCAATCAAAAAGTCAAGATCAGTAAGAATTCAGAAACTTCAGGAATGAAGATTTAGGTCACCCTATCAGCTAAAGAACCCTAGACAGTTGAAAGCAAAGGATATGCAGAATGAGGAGTGGAAGAAGAAATTATAAGTCAACTACAGCCTCATGACCTGTTACAGAAGCAAAGACTGTATCAACTGTGAATATTTTCTTCTTTGCTTGCTTTATGGAATGTATGTGTATTTCTTTCTTCTCCCTCTCCTTTCCTATTATTATTTTATGTAAGTTTTGTTGGAGGTTAACTTTCTGGTTTTGTATTTAGGTAACAGAATATTCAGGTGGGACTATGACTGGATTTGAGGAGTTATTAACATTGCCCAGAGATGGATACATGCCTGTTGGGACTTTGCATATTTTCATTTGGGGGAGAGACTGAGAAAGTCTTTATTTGCATGAAGGATAGTTGCATCACTTTAAATGGAAACCTAGAATTGTTTTTTGTTGTTGTTGTGTGAAAGTCAAATGCATGTATAATGGTGGACCTGCCCCTTCTGAAGCTATTGCCTCTCAGTTCTAAACCCCCTTCTATATTCTGTGTCGTTATACTGGAGCTGGGACTCCAAACCACATTTCAGCTTGGCCAGATGATGCCATGCTAGACTCTGCCAGTAGGGGGAGCTAGAGGAAAAATAGGATTCCGGGGGCTACTTTCCATCTGCTTCCTATTTGATTCCCGTGAGAGTCGCTTAGCAGTTCATCCTGCAACAGCAGTTGAATCCAGTTTGAAATTTTCCAACACTTGCAGAACCAGCTTGATCACACCCCACACGCACACCCCAGAGACACCAGCACCAGCCAGCCTGTGCTCCCGCCTTACAAGTCGGGTTTCTTAACCGCGTGGGGTACCTCCTCCAAGCTGAAGGTCACCTGCACCAGTCTGACAGTGCCCCCTCATTAGAGGTCTATGTTTCACCTTCATGAGACCCCTCCTTTAAGTCACTAAATTTTAATAATTATAACTTTGTCCCTTTGTTTCCCCAACCCTAGGAGTGGTACCTGCAGCCTGAAGTTGCTAGCTGCAAGTCTTAGAATTATCTTTTTACCCTTTCAGTTACCTAGTTAATGCCTTTATACCAAGTTGACAACTCTTTCCATTAAATTCTCTCTGCTTAAATAGCCGGTGTGATTTTTTTATTTCCTGAGTAGACCCTGACTGATGCACTATTCATTCCATGTATTTAATGGTTATAGGACTATTCATGTTTTCTACATCTTCTTGAGTCAATATTAGTGTGTTATATTTTTCTAGGCATTTGTCCAGTATAAAATTTCAAATATATTGGTATAAGTTTGTTCATAATATCCCACTGTTATCTTATGGATATCTGCAACATGTGGAATTATGTCCTCCTTTTTTCATTCTGGATATTATTATATTATTCATACCTTCCCTCTTTCTCTTGATCAATCTCAGCAGAAGTTTACCAAGTTCATTAGTATTTTTAAAGGTTTATTCTTTTTGTTGATCTGCTCTACTATATGTTTTTCCTTTCATCAATTTCTCCCCTTTATTATTTTTTTCCTTCCCTTTTGGGGGCTTTGTTTTGCTGCATTTTTAACTAAACTTTGTGAGATGGATGAGTAAATCATAAATTTTTAGTCTTTCTTATTTTCCATTGTATGAAATTAGGGCTTTAAATTTCTTTCTAAATACTATTTTACCTGAATGCTACAAGTTTTAACATGTGATATTTTCAGTATTCTTTCATTTTAACATTATAATTCATCTTTGAGTAATGGATTATATAAATGTGACTGCCTTAATTTCCAAATACATTAGTAATCTATTATCTCTGTAGATTTGTAACTTATACACTATAATCATAGAAAGTGATCAGTATAATTTTAATCTTTGATATTTGTTGAGACTTGCCTTTTAGATAACATATGGTTAATTTTCACTACTGTTCCAAATCAATGAAAAACAGACAAATTGAGCTTCATTGAAATTTAAAGCTTTTGTGTTTCAAAGGACACTATCAAGAAAATGAAAAGACAACCCACAGAATGGGAGAAAATATTTGCAAATCATATATCTGAAGCTATTGTCTCTCAGCTCTGAAACCATCATTCTATACTCTGCCTCGTACAGTATCAAGAATATGTAGAATTCTTACAACTCTACAACAGAAAGACAAATAACACAATTTTTAAAACAAAGGGCTTGAAAAGACGTTTCCCCAAAGAAGATATACAAATGGTCAAAAAGCACATGAAAAGATGCTCAACATCATTAGTCATTAGGGAAGTGCTAATTAAATCACAAGATACCATTTCATACCCACTGAGATGTCTGTCATCAAAGACAGACAATAACAGGTGTTGGCGAGGATATGGAGAAATTGAAATTCTTGTACATTGTTGGTGGGTATGTAAAATGGTTCAGCCACTGTGGAAAACAGTATTGCAGTTCCTCAAAAAGTTAAAAAAATTACCATGTGACCCAGCAATTCTACTCCAAGATATATACCCAAAAGAATAGAAAATAGGGGGACTTCCCTGGTGGTGCACTGGTTAAGAATCTGCCTGCCGATGCAAGGGACACGGATTCAAGCCGTGGTCCGAGAAGATCCCACATGCCGCAGAGCAACTAAGACTGTGGCCACAACTCCTGAGCCCAAGTGCTGCAACTGCTGAATCCCATGTGCCTGGAGACCGTGCTCTGCAGCAGAAGAAGCCACACAATGAGAAGCCTGCGCACCGCAATGAAGACCCAACCCAACTCAGCCAATAATAAATAAATAATAAATCTAAAAAAGAAAATTTTTTAAAGACTATAAAATAGATATTCAAACAAATACCTGTGCACCTGTGTTCATAGAATCACTATCCACAGTAGCCAAAAAATGGAAATAACCCAAATATCCATCAATGGATGAACGGATAAACAAATCATAGTATATACATACAATAGAACAACATTTAGCCATGAAAAGGAATGAAGGATTGATACATGCTACTACAACATGGGTAAACCTATAAACATTACCCTAAAAGTCAAACACAAAAAGTCTCGTTGTGTGATTACATTTATATGAAATATTCAGAACGGGTAAATCCATGGAAACAGAAAGCAGATTGGTGGTTGCCAGGGGTCAGGGAGAGAGGAGAATGGGGAGAAACTGCTTAATGGCTATGGGGTCTCCCTTTGAGGTGATGAAAATGTTTTGGAACTAGATAGAGCTGGGGATTGCACAACATTGTGAATGTACTAAATGCCACTGAATTGTTCACTTTAAATGGTTAATTTTAAACAACTCGAATAAAAAATGGGCAGGGGACCTGAATAGACAAATTTCCAAGATATCTTTTTTACTCATATAGTGCTGTATTGTCAATTATATCTCAATAAAACTGGAAGAAAAAAATAATGCAAGTGATAAAAGATAAACAAATAGTGACTTTTATGTTATGTGAATTTTACAGCAATAGAAAAGGCAAGGTTTTTGGTAGGTTTGATATAAAAACAAAATCTAAGTTGGAAAGTAAACAGATGAAAAATATACACTAGAAAATACCCAAAGAAAGCAGGTGTATATATTTTAATTTTCAGAGGAAAAAAAGAGATTTCAGGGGAAAAAACAAATAAAATAACTAATGACAAAGTGAGTCACTTTAGCTCTGATGCAAGTGATACAGGTTTCATCAGGAAGATAGAAAAATTCTAAACTGCATTGCCAATGTGGCTTCAAAATATATAAAGAAAAAATGAACTAGACTACAAATAGAAATTGACAAATAGAAATTGCCAAACCACTGTCAGAGTGAATCATTTTTACACACTTTTCTCCATCCAATTATGCATTCATTCATTCAACAAATATTTTTTGAGTGCCTAATGTGTCCCAGGCACAATTCTCAACAGCTGCTATATAGGAGAGAGTGATCAGATCATCTGTAAATAATGGCAGCTTTGTCTCTTCTCTTCCAATTTTATGCTCTTTATTCATTTTTCCTGGCTCTACTGTACTTTAATGTTGAATAAAAATGGTGAAAGTAGGCATCTTTGCCTTGTTCCTGATCTGAACATGTTATCATTTACTAACATGTTCAATTAGATGTTTTTTTTTAAATATCTTTTATTAAGTTAAGAGCATTTCTTTCTATTCCTAGTTTGCTTGGAATTTTTAAAAATCATAAATGCAGGTTGGATTTTATCAAAAACTTTTTCAGTATTTATTGAGACGATCATATATGGTTTTTCCCCTTTTAACTGTTAATGTGATGAATTACATTGCTTGATTTTCCAATGCGTTCCTGGGACAAATCCAACTTGATCATGATGCATTGTCTTTGATATGTATTGTTGGATTCGATTTGCTGACATTTTGTTTATGAAAAAGATTGGCCTATATTTCCCTTTCTCCAACAGCCTTTGGTTTGGATACCAAGATTAAGCCAACTTCATAAAAAATGAGTTAGGGAACACTGGTATTTTTTTTCTGTTCTCTGAAAAAGTTTGTATTACACTGGAATTATTAAGTCTTTAAATGTTTGGTGAAACTCCTGATTTTTTTAAAAAGTTCAGTTCTGATGTCCTTTGATATATATAAAGATTTTTGGTCACCAATTCAATTTTTTATTTATTTAACTTTTTAAAAGATTTTTTTGATGTAGACCTTTTTATAAAAAAATTTTTTTATTGAATTTGTTACAATATTGCTTCTGTTTTATGTTTTGGTTTTTTTGGCCACGAGGCATGTGGGATCTTAGCTCCTTGACCAGGGATCAAACCCACACCCCCTGCATTGGAAGGCAAAGTCTTGACCTCTGGACCACCAGGAAAGTCCCTCAATGTTTCAAATGGTTACAACATTGTTCACATTTTAAATTTCATCTGGAGCCAAATTTTGTTACTTGTAAATGTAAAAAAATTGTGCACACTCGGTTTAAATTTTCAAATTTTGATTTGATTTAAATTTTCAAAATTATTGGCCAAAAAGTGCTCCTAATATTCTCTTACTATATTTTAAATTTATTCTTTGTCTGAAATCATGTTTCCTTTCAATCCCTGTCAATTGGGTGTCACCTCTCTGTTTCCTATTTAGACTGGCCAGAGTTTTGCCCATTCTCTTAGTCTTTTCAGAGAACCAGAATCTGGCATCATGAGTCACCTCTACTTTATGAATGTTTTCTGTTTCCTTTATTTCTAGTCTTATCTTTTACATTTCCTTCTTCCTACTTCCTTTGAGTTTATTCAGCTGTTCTCTTGTTAACTTCTTGTGTTGAATGTTTGTCTTATTGATTTTTTTCTTAATTATTTATTTATCTATTGGCTGTGTTGGGTCTTCGTTGCTGCACACGAGTTTTCTCTAGTTGCGTCGAGCAAGGGCTACTCTTCATTGTAGTGGCTTCTCTTGTTGCAGAGCACAGGCTCAATAGTTGTGGTGCACGGGCTTAGTTGTTCCCCGGCATGTGGGATCTTTATGGAACAGGGATCGAACCCGTGTCCCCTGCATTGGCAGGCGGATACTTAACCACTGCACCACCTAGGAAGTCCCTGGTTTACTGATTTTTAGCCTTTTTGTCTCATAGAAGCCTCCCATATGTTCTGATGTGTGGAATTTTCATTATCATTTGCTTCTAAGCATATTTGAAAATTCATTATGCTTTATATATATTTATTTATTTATTTATTGGCTGCACTGGATCTTCGATGCTGCACAGGGGCTTTCTCTAGTTGCAGCAAGCAGAGGCTACTCTTCATTGTGGTGCTTCTCTTGTTGCGGAACACGGGCTCTAGGCATGTAGGCTTTAGTGGTTGCAGCACACAGGCTCAATAGTTGCAGCTTTCAGGCTCTAGAGAGCAGGCTCAATAGCTGTGGCGCACGGGCTTAGTTGCTCCACTGCATGTGGGATCCTCCCGGAGCAGGGATTGAACCCGTGTTCCCTGCATTGGCAGGCGGATTCTTAACTACTGCGCCACCTAAGAAGTCCCTATGCTTTCTTTTTACCCATGAATTATTTAAAGAGGGTTTTTTAATTTCCATATTTTTTGTTACTAACTTCTTCTTGAATTACATGGTGGTCAGAAAATGTTATTTGTTCAATCCAAATATTTGACATTAACCAAACATTGCCTTTTGATGAGCTAAATAGTCAATTCCAGCTGCACTTGAAAAGAATGTCACATCTCCAATTACTTGGTGAAATGTTCTAGAAATTCCCATGAATTGACACTTGTAATTCCATGTCTCATCTTCTCTATTCTCATAGATTTTGAGGGGTGGAGGACTACTTGCTCCACCTGAGTTACTGAAT
Organism: Hippopotamus amphibius kiboko; assembly: GCF_030028045.1. Taxonomy (NCBI): domain Eukaryota; kingdom Metazoa; phylum Chordata; class Mammalia; order Artiodactyla; family Hippopotamidae; genus Hippopotamus; species Hippopotamus amphibius. The sequence goes on from NC_080192.1 coordinate 9,547,288, forward strand.
GAGGTAGGTTAGACATGGTGGGAAAAGAGGACAAAAGGACCAGCTGAACTCACATCACGACAAGGAATCAATCAGACAAATCCTGAAGGTAGAACACTCTACAGGACAATAGCTTAGTTCCTTCAATTCACCTTAGAAAAATAGGGACTGTTCTAAATTTTAAAAGATTTACAGATGTAAGTAGATTGGGCCCTGGATCCTAATTTAGAAAACCAGCTATAAAGGATATTTTGGGGATAATTGATTTGGGGCTCTCTAAAGCCCAGGGCCCCCCTTGCCCAGGTCCAAGGGCATCCAAATGTCCTGCCTTCCAGATGGCCAGTGCTCTGGTTGTGCCAGAGAAAGGCTGACATCATCATTAACCTATTCCACTGATGATAAAAGTTCCAGCTGCTGTGATAACAAAATATGGTCCCTAGCACCCAGAAGAGAGTCTGGAAAATTATAGGAACTTCCAAATACTGTTTTGAGTGATTTACCAGTGGATTTTAGAAACAGACTGTGTCTGATCTTGTTGGGAAGGCTTCCTCTAAAGTCTTTTAATTGTGGTGATGGTTTCACACGTTTTATACACATGTCAAAACTCACTGATTGTACACTTTAAATATATATGTTTATTATAGGTCAACTATATCTCAATAAAGTTGTGTTTAAAAAAAAAGAAAAAATGAGTATCGTGGGGTGTTTTTTGCTCTTTTTTTTTTTTTTTTTTTTTTTTGGCTGCATTGGGTGACATGTGGGATCTTGGTTCCCTGACCAGGGATTGAACCCGTGTCCCTTGCAGTGGGAGCACAGAGTCTTAACCACTGGACCTTCAGGGAAGTCCCCAGTGAGTATTGTCTTAAACCACTGAGTTTGGGGGTGTTTTGTTCCATTGCAAAAGCTTACTGACACACCTCCATTGTTTATGTTTTGCTAAAACGTTTCCCCACTATCTCTTCGGACTGAGAAGCAAGGGCCATTTCCCAAAACGTAAAGATCAGCTTATCAGGGCTAACACAGAATGGGTACATGTGAATAGCAGACATCAGACCCATGCGACGTGTGTGTCTAAGTGTGGAGTCATGGCAGGGTAGTCAAAGTCCTGAGAGAGAGCAGAATTCTTTCAATAGTCATGAGAGTTAAGTGGTCCTACCAAGATTTTTTTAAAAAGCAAGATCCCAGGTAAGCATGGGCTCTGAATCCTGAATCCTCTTTTAACCGCCCATGTGACCCTGGACAAATGACCTAATCGCTCTGTCCTTCAGTTTCTTTATCTGTAAAATGGGAAAATTAATAGCACCTACCCAAGAGTTGTTAAAATTGAATGAATTAATAAGTGAAAATCACATAGAACTATTCCTGGCACAGAGTAGACCTCCAATAAACGTTAGCTGCTACTATCATCAATGCAAAGGATTTTAGATATTCTAAGAGGCAAAATAACACAAAATCCAACCAATAATGTAGAAATGAAGGTCAGAGTTACACACTTCCATGAACAGAGGGAAGAATTAGGTAATGATATGATTCAAACCCAGGGATACAGACCAAAGGCTCTGAGATGACCCCACATGGGAGATCTTGGGATAAGCAACTATAAACACATCTCCGAATGGCCCATGAGGACCACAGACAAGAATCCTGGTCTATAGGTCCTGGATCATTATGTGACTTCAAACGGCTGAGTAGGTATCCTCAAAAATTGCTTCAAATGACTAAATGGCTTCCGTAGTGAGTAAATACTTTTTACCCCCAGGAAGATTTAAATTAAGTACAGAAATGTAAAAAGAACAAAAACTGAAGTGTTCATATTTTTATGTGAACGTGGTTTTGCTGTTTTATATCCTTACAATGTTAAAGAGAACTTGGCTTGTTAGAATAATAGGTTGCCTTGTGATTCCAATATAAAATCTGTAATTGAGTAATTGATCAGCACTTCAGGTTTTACACTTTCCTACACAGAACTGGGACAGCTCATCAAAATTCAAAGTTACCATAGTTTTAGGCTAAATGTGTTAGGTTTTTAAGAATTGCTTAATTACCTGAGAAGGTTTGTCAGCCTATTATACTTAGGAAGTGAAGCAAATATATGTGCTGGATAATGCAATATGAAATGTTTAAAGGAGTTTAAGTTTGTAAATGAGACCAAAATTAATCAGAGCCTTCTTAAAAGTGATTGCTAAACTTTGCTAGACCTATAATTAAAATAATAAACTATGTGAGCTGAAATTAAGAGCTTAAAGATGATCTAGGGGTTTTCCTTTTATGCATAACTTTAAAAAATTGAATGTTAATTTTTAAAACCTAAACAAACCCCTGAATAATCTTTTTTGCATGCAAAAACTGCTTTTAAGGGCATCCAAAAAATTAATGTGTATATGTGGGTATGGGTTTGAGTTATTTGAGACAGTCTTATCACCTCTTATTTCTGTTCATATGGGACCAAGAATAGGACAAATCCCAGCAGGCCCCTGAGCTGACCACCTGGCCCTCTTAAATTCACACAGGAACTGGACATGGGTCACGACACTGCCTGCTGTAAACACCCATCATTTGTTACAGGTCCCACAGGACCCAGAGGACAGAAGTGTTCCCAGCCCTCGTGCAATTAAGGGTGTGGCCCACAGTGTTCCCCAGAGGGATGTCCCTTCACTGTTTGAGAGATGGTAACTTGCAGACCTAACCCAGAGTCTGAGGCTGAGGTGCCCCTGGCCTCCTGCTCCCTCCAGGGCTCAGAATAGGAAGATCAGGGTGCAAATTCTCTTTGGCCAGGTCCTCACGGGTATTCCCTCCAGGTGAAGGCCTGTGCCTGACAGCAGGACTGCCCAGGTGGAAGAGAGTCCATCTTACAAATCAGGGTCATACACAGAATACTAGAATACTCTCTGACAGCCCTGGAGGAACGGTAATGCACTTGGCTGGTGACAAAGTCAGGGGCAGCCTCCCCCATCAGGGGACCTCCACCAGAGTGATTGCTTCTAAACTACATAATCAGGCCGACACATTCTTTTGTCCTCTGGCTGGCCTACCTGCTCACCTGAGAACTCACACCCCTGGGAAATCCCTCCCAGTAATGGCTGGAAGGCCCACGTGTGTCCCCAAGTGCGAGAGACCACTCCCCTCCCACTGTATCTGGGCTGTGTAGCTGAACACAGCAGCTTTCTCTGCAGGGTGTGCATTTCAATGAGTCCATCAGAGGGATTCTTTCTAATTTAACCCCCAGAAGTTCATCTTTTATGTATTTATTTATTGGTTGCATTGGGTCTTTGTTGCTGCACACCGGCTTTCTCCAGTTGTGGTGAGTGGGGGCTATTCTTAATTGTGGTGCGTGGGCTCCTCATTGTGGTGGCTTCTCTTGTTGCGGAGCACGGTTTCTAGGTGCACAGGCTTCAGTAGTTGCGACATACAGTTCAATAGTGTGGCACACAAGCTTAGTTGCTCCACGGCATGTGGTATCCTCCTGAGGCAGGGATTGAACCCATGTCCCCTGCATTGCCAGGCAGATTCTTAACCACTGCGCCACCTAGGAAGTCCTTAGAAGCTCATCTTTTAAAACAGATCCAGAACTGCTGTGTCACAGTAAGATTTTGGCCTTTATTAACACTCACCCTCGAGACCCCAGGGAAGGAGGCAAGGAGGAAAAGGCAAAGGTGATGGGACACAGTGAGAGGTTCTCCTTCTCTGGGCAGGTCGGCCGGCTCTGGAGTGACAGCGGTCCCCACTGTGAGCAGGAGCAGGCATGAGGCCGGAATGGTGGGGAGGGCAGGCGGCCAGCAGCAGCGGGGCAGCAGCCAGCCTTCTCTGGCCTTCACGCTGGCCCACTGCTCCAGGGCGGGGACCACGCGCCTTGGCAGAACTGGAGGTATGAAACCAGAAGGAACACCCGCCGCTTGCTTCTCTTTCTCCCAGATGCGGCCTCTCAGCATCACCTGTCAGTTTGCCCTAACCTTTCCTGCAGTGGAAAAGGACCTGGAGAAATTTACATCCCCTCGCAAACAACCCAAAAGTATTTAGGAGAAAAAAAAAAAGTTTCCCAGCAAAACAGGAAGAGCAGGAAGAGGGCAAGTTTGCACAGGGCTGGCTTCACTCTGCTGGGAGAGGAAAGAGAACAGCTGTGAACTTTGCATTTCTTCTCATCTGTTTTGCATTGACTAGAACAGGGAGGGTTCGCCAGGGCCAGGGGGCCCACAGGAACTAGAACCCGCCCTGGATTCTATCTGTAATTGATCAGGAGTCAGCTTCTCCCAATCATGGCCTTGACCATCTCCCCCAGTTCAGTCCTGCTGACCTCGCTGGGGGCCACCACCCTCAGCAAGCCAGATGGTTGCTGAAGAGAGAAACAAATCATTCTACACTGGGCATGTTTGTAGAGAAGCTTAACTAACCAGCAGACCAGGGGAATAGCTTCCTCCCCCTTGCTCACCTCTCTGTTAGAGGGTGCCGAAGCTTGCAGATTCCTGAGACAACTCTTTCCCTTTTTATCTACAGCCCTCTGTCTCCCTTACATCCAGGAGTCTGGGCTATGGCTGATTTGAGAAGCAGCCACTGCTGGGCGCTCAGGACCTCTCCAACCACCCCAAGCTGTGCCAGGCCCCTTCTCTTCTCTCTGTGAGTTCTTTCCTGGAGCTTCCTTACTGCACTCAGAACAACACCCAAGCTCTTCTTCATGGCCTGTAAGACTCTGCACATGGGGAACTTGCCTTCCTGGAAGACCTCAGTCTCCACTTCAGCCCCACTGGCTTCCTTCTGTCCCTCAGATACACCAAGCCTGTCCTTGCCTCAGGGCCTGTGCACCTGCGGCTCCTCCTGTTTGGAAAACTCTTCTCCCAGGTCTATGTAGCTGCCTCCTTTTCCTCGAGCAGGGCTCATCTCAGATATGGCCCCTCAAAAGACCTGCCCTGACCACCCTAGCGGAGCACCCCATCCACCCACCCTGTTCCTCCCTACCATGCGATCTTAGTCTTTTCATAATACGTATCTGGTCTGAAAATCACCTCCTTGTCTTTTGTGTTCAGTGTGTGTCTGGTGCCCTCAAAAGAATCTAACCTTCTTAAGGGCATGGGTCTATCTGTCTTTTCTCTGTCGGATGTCCAGCACCTAGAAGAGTGCTGGGTACATGGGTGACATTCAGTAAATATCAGTTGGCTGGCTGGCCAATGTCAGGGAAGTGAGGGGTATAGGGAACCCTGGCCTCAGGGAGATCATGCTTTATAGGAAGCAATAACAAGTAACCAAATAGAACTTTTCTGTGCTCCTAGAACCCTGCAAATACTCAAATGGGGCCAAGGAAGGCTGGCCAGTTCTACCTGGGGGACCAGATCCAGCTTCATACAGAAGGACACCCCAGGACTGCGTTTTGAAAGATACATAGGTGCTTCCCAGATGAACCAAAGATGCAAAAGTGTAAAAAAGCAGGGGCCATTCAGGAAACAGCAGGTGGTTTGATGAGGCCTAGTGAAGGGGTTGTGCAGGATCGGGGGAGGGAGTGGAAACATCAGGAAGGGCCCCTTCGCCATGAGAAAGAGCTTGGGCTGCCGTCTAGACAGCGATGAGCCACGGAGAGGGTTTTTTTCCCTGTTGATATTTTAGCTCCTTCCAGTGTTGAAAAGTCTTAAATGGAGAAACGACTTGGTCAGAACTGCCTCTCCAAAAGATCCCTCTGCCAGAATTGGCGTTCCCTTTATCCCTTGCCCAATTATGACCGTATTCAGGCATATTTCCAAAAATCTCTACTGCTCTCTTTCTAAAAATAGTTAGCCTTTCTTTGGAGGCACATAATTTCACAGCACAGTATTTCAGAAGGAAGTATACATGTTTCCATCCTTTGGGACGCATATTGTCACCTGACTGCACGTCTTCAGCTTTTTTGTCTGTAGGTTTGTAAGTCAAACGACATCATGTGGCAGATCTCATCTGGTACCGGGAGAAGATGAAGGGCATCAAATGGAGGTAGAACTTAAGTTTTGTTCATCTCAGCATCTTCCAAGTTTGGATAGAAACCCAGTGTCCTCAACAGTGAAGTGGAATAATAGTAGTATCATAGGGTTATTTTGAGGATTAAATTAGTTAATATCATATACAAAGCACTTGGAAGAGTCCTTGAACCATGATGAATGCCATATAAAGTGTTTGGTGTCATTTTTGACCAATAGAGTTTCAGTTTCTAGAACTGATCCAATAAACTGAGTTTCAGTGGAAGAAAAACTTGTAAGTATATACGTGTGTGTGTGTGTGTGTGTGTGTGTATTTCTCTAGCTATGAGCTGGCCTAGAGCATATACATACACTTCTACTATCACACACCTACTATGTGCCGGACAGAGTCCAGGGGTCATACTTGTGTTATCTCATTATCCTCACAATAAACCTACAAGATAGGCATGGTTGTCCCCATTTTACAGATGAAGAAAACTGAGGCTCAGAGAGGTTGACCACTAAAAGTTGCACAGCTCACATTGCATCTATTTGCACCTTCATCTGTCTGTGCACCTCAGTTCCTAGAGCCCAACACAGGGACGTCCAGCGGTGTTTGCTGGATCTGAATCCACACATATATTATAGGGTCAAACTTAGCCTTGAAAAATCCCTTCAAGATGGGGAGGGATAAATGGGAGATTGGGACTGACATATACACACTAGTATATATAAGATAGATAACTAATAAGGACATACTGTACAGCACAGGGAACTCCACTCAACACTCTGTAATGACCTATATGGGAAAAGAATCTAAAAAAGAGTGGATATATGTATATATGTAACTGATTCACTTTGCTGTACAGCAGAAAGTAACATGGCATTGTAAATCAACTATACTCCAATACAAAAATTAAAAACAAAGAAAAATCCCTTCAATGGCCCATTCATGTATCCAACAAATATTTATTGAACGCCTTGTGGCACTGGACCAAACCTCAGACTGTGGAAGAGGTGGAAGGGACTTTCTCTCATGGAAGCTCTTGCTCCACTACCCCTCTACCCAGGGATGCCTTTCTCATTCTTCGCTAGCAGGTAAACTCCTCTTCATCTTCCAAGACCCAAATTAAATGTCCTCACCTCTGAGAAGCCTTCCCAGCCTCCCTTCCTCCAGGCAGCGGGCTGCTCGCTTATCTAGTGCGATGGCACCTTTCATGTGTCAGCTTGCCCGGGCTATGAGATGCTTAGATAGCTAGTAAACATTATTGCTCACGTGTCTGCATTAGATTCAGTACATCAAATAAAGAGGCCCACTGCCACCAATGTGGACAGGCACCATGGTACCCACTGAGGGCCCAAATAAAACCAAAAGGCAGAGGGATAGCAAATTCCCTCTCTTTTTTGAGCCCAGACATCCGCCTTCTCCCGCCCTCAGACTTGGAGTTCCTCCAGCCCTTAGACTTGGGGACTTATACCAGCAGACCCTTGGTTCTCAGGCCTTCTGCTACCGGCTTTCCTGGTTCTCCAGTTTGCAGACAGTGGACTTCTTGGGCTTCTATAACCACATGAGCCAATTCCTATAATACATTTCCTCTTATGTATCTCTACATACATCCTATTGGTTCTGTTTCTCTGGAGAACTTTGACTAATACATCTAGACTCCCAGGGCATCCTATACCTACCGTTTGTGGCAGGTTGAATAACACCCCACCCGCCCAAAGATGTCCACATTCTAATCTCCAGAACCTATGAACATGATACCTATATACCCTATATAATATGTTACCCTATGGTGAAGAGGATTTTGCAGATACGATTAAGGTAAGGATGTCGAGATGCGGAGATTATCCTCGATCATCTGGATGGGCCCAATGTGATCACAAAAGTCCTTATTAGAAAGCAGCAGTTGGTCAGTCAAGCGAAGGCAAAAGTAAATATTTGAGTGATGCAGCCACAAGTCAACGAATGCCAACAGCTTCTAGAAGCTGGAAGAGGCAAGGAATGGATTCTCTCCCTCGAGCCCAGTGACACCGATTTGGGACCTCTGACCTCCAGAACTGCAATATAATACATTTGGGTTGTTTCAAGCCACTGAGGTTGTGGTATCGTTACAGCAACCGTAAGAAATGAATACATTTCTATTCCAGCACTAGTCATACTACACAGCAGGTGCCTTTTGCACTGGAGAGCTCCTGAAGCCTGGGGCACCTTTTCTTTCCTTCTTTTTTCTCTAGTATTTTATTTTATTATATATATTTTTTCTGACTAAGCACGGTCTTTCTCTAGTTGTGGAGATCGGGCGCTCCTCTTGCAGTGTGCGGGCTTCTCATTGCGGTGGCTTCTCCTGTTGTGGAGCACGGACTCTAGGCACGTGGGCTCAGTAGTTGTGACATGTGGGCTCTAGAGAGCAGGCTCCATAATTGTGGCACATGGGCTTAGTTGCTTTGCGGCATGTGGCATCTTCCCAGACCAGGGCTCAAACCCGTGTCCCCTGCATTGGCAGGCGGAGTCTTAACCACTGCGCCACCAGGGAAGTCCAAGTGTCACCTTTGTTTCTGACAGTTTAACACAAAGCCTTAAAAAGGGCTCCCAAAAGCTGCTGAAGGAACTAACAAATGGATTGATGCTCCCTCACTTCATCTGGCTGCCGGTGTCCCTCAGCCTGAGAATACACACACACACACACACACACACACACACACACACACTATCTGTATAGCTCACCTGTCCATCCATCCCCACCACCCCCAGGAGGACAGCTCTATCCTTACAGGGAAGCCCACTTTGGGCTGGCCAGCACATAACTATTTCTTAAGGGGGGTAGGGGGATTTCTCCCAAGGTAATAACTGGACAAATCAGCAGACATGCAGGGATGAAAAGCAGAAATTTTGACGTGGTTGACTTGAAACCACAAGAATTGGTGTTGCACCACAGACATGTAAAAATCCTCCTTTCCAATAAGTAAATAAGGAGAGCCAGAGGCAACCCTGAGCCTTACCACATCCCCATTCCTCTTCATCTCCTGCTCAGCCCCACCACAGCCATTAAAATGATGGGGAAATCTGCACTTCGTGACAGCAAAGGAGGTCCACTTTATATAATTAAGGGAGACAAGTGGAGTCCAGCTAGTGTGAATAATACGATCCCAGTTTCCTAAAAAGAAAGAATGTAAGTATATATCGATACCATCTATATGCAATGTATATACGTGCATAATTACATGGTGTTTATATAGGCATAGGACAGAGGCTGGAAGATCTGCGAAGAGGTTAATGGTTTGATGGAGATTATAAACAGCTGCCTTTTTTTTTTCTTACTTTTTAAGAAATTTACAAAGTACAGCACTGTTGATGATTTTTTTTAATAAAGTTTAAATAATACAAAGTAAAAGAAATGCAGCGTTTTGTGTGGCAGGGCTACTTTGGGTCCCTTCCAAGACAGCGCAGGTCTCCCAGCCCTTCCCCAAATAGGAAGCTGGGCTCTGATCTCCCCTTGAGCAATGGCGGAACCATTAGAAGAACTGTAGGCGGCTGGAGGGTGGCGCGGTCAGGGGGTGGGAATCAGAAAACACACAGACAGGACCGCGAGGGCGGCTTCTGCCAAATGACCCAAGGATGACCCGCTTCGGGCCCAATCTGGTATGTGGGGAGCCCGCTGTCACCTCGCCGCCTCTCTCTTCTGAACCCCCCACAGCCACATCTTCCTCGCGGCGTCTTCACCCGACCTCCCGGGCGAAGGCAGGTGCCGCCCAAGACCCCGGCTGAAAAACAGAAGCAAAGGATCACCCGGCCTTCCTCGGCCCCATTCACCGCCTCCCCCCACCCCACCCCTTTCCTGCGGTGGCGTTTTTGTTTTAATTCATCTGAACTGGTTACAAAACCACACTCCCACGAATACATAAATAATGGATAAGGGGTGGGGGTGGGGGGGGCAATGTTTTAAAGAAATTCCCGCAGGGCCTGGCAAGGCAACAGCAAATGCATTTCTGCTGTATCATTTTTAACTGTTTGCACACTTCTGCTGGGAGGATGAGCAGCGGGTGCAGAGACTCCACCGCCCTTCCCCGCCCGGGGCCAGGAGAGACTTGCGAGGGAGGGTTAAGAGGGAGAAGTTTTCAGCTCTCGGGCGCCGGGAAGATGGAGAGGGGAATGAGAAAGTGTTTGTAAGACTGCGCTGCCCTTAACCCGGATTCGCGCAGGCCAAGCATCTCCCTCGCGGGCTCCAGCCCCAGCTCCCCCAGCCAGACTAGGCTCCTTTAAGAGCCAGCGCGCGCCCCCGCCCCGCGTGCGCTCTCTTTCCCTAGCAACGGCCCCGGGGGAGGAGGAGGTCCTGGCAACGGCGCGCCAGTCCGGAGGGTCACGTGATGGCCCGCAGCTGGAACGCGAGCGCGCGCCCGCCCGCCGAGCCTGTGCGCTGCGGCGCGTGCGCGAGCGGTGCAGCACCGGCCGCGGGAGCAGGGAGTATTATGGGCTGTGGGTGCCGCTGAGCAAGATGGAGCTGTCTGCAGTGGGCGAGCGGGTCTTCGCGGCCGAATCCATCATCAAACGGCGGATCCGAAAGGTGAGGCGCCACCCGGGGCGGGACGCCTCGCCCCGCAGCCAGTGCCCAGATCCGCGGGCCATCGGGGCGAAGCAGTCCCGCTAACCCGGGCTCTCTCGCCCACCCCCGCGCCTTCGCCTCCTCGCGTCCCCGCATCTTCCCCACCCCCACTCCCCCCTTTTTCCCTTCTCTGTTTTTCAGGGACGCATTGAGTACCTGGTGAAATGGAAGGGGTGGGCCATCAAGTGAGTGTCACGGAATCTAGGGGCGAGGGGGGAAGGGAGGCAGCGGACACTGGGGCCTTTTTTTTTTTCCTTGGGGGTGCGCACGTTTGCTCCCTCGCATGTGCCTCTGCCTCTCTGGTTTTCTTTTTTATTTTGTGCATGTGTAACTCGGCAGGTACAGCACTTGGGAGCCCGAGGAGAACATCCTGGACTCGCGGCTCATTGCAGCCTTCGAGCAGAAGTGAGTTTGGGAAGCTGGCAGGGGCAGCGGGGCCGAGGCTCGGCTGGGGCGCCGCGCGGGGAAGCGGGAGAGCCGGGAAGGGCAGCGCGGAGTGGGGCCCGGGAAGGGGCTCTTTTTAACCTCTGGCGTTTCTCGGCCGCAGGGAGAGGGAGCGTGAGCTGTATGGGCCCAAGAAGAGGGGACCCAAACCCAAAACTTTCCTCCTGAAGGTAACCTGGCCCAGCCCCAGCAGCCCCCTCTCGGGCCCCTAGCCCGAGCGCAACACGGGGCCTGGAGGGGAGGGACGGATCCGCGGCCGCCCAGGCGGGCGGGTCTTTCCAGAGGGGCCCCAGCTGGGCAGGGGGTGGTTGTGAGCCCCTGACGAGCCCCTGGCAGCAGGCCCTGGCCAGCTCCAGCTTCAGCAAGAGGGGCCTGGGAATGGAGACAAGGGGGGAGGATGATCCTTGCTGACAAAACCAGGGTCTGGGGAGGCCAGCAGGAAGCGGGTGGATGAGGCAGGTGGGGGCTGCCTACCTGAGGGGGTGGCAGGGAGGTTGCTTCTGCACGTGAGGGCCCTCATTTCCCCCAGCCTTGAGCTGGTAGGGCTCTACCTGGAATTAGAACCCGGGGGGGGGGGGGGGGGGAGTGAATGTGGTCTCCCTCATGGCGCGGATCAGGGAGAGGCTGGGGGCGGGGGCGGGGGGCACGTGCCTCCCTGCCCTCAGCTTCTCTCTCTCAGGATTTGTTCTGCATGCCTTTCCTCCTGACAGAGGAATCCAACTTGAGTTTGACCTTAAATCACTTCACTTTGACTTTTATCTTCCGGACTGGGGCAGTGGTTCTCAGTTTCTCCCACCTCTGGCTGTTTCTGGGGGTTCTGATGAGGCTGGAGAGTGGGAGAGTAAAAGCAGAGCACATCAGCCTTGGCAAGGGAGGGAGATCTAGCTCCAGAGGAAGCCATCTTAGAGGGTTTCTTAGTGTTTATTTTATTTTTTTAGTGAGAAAACAGAGTCTGGGAAGGGAAGGCGAAATGACCCCAGGTGGCAGGAGAGGCTGCAGATGGGCCTCTGTGGGCAACCACAGTCTCTCCTCTAGTGCTACAGTTGTCTCAGGGCCCCTTCCCACTCCGACAGCCTGTGACTTTGTGGCATTTGGCACGGGAAGGGCAGGCGGGATTCTGCAGAAAAGAAGCTGTGCAGAATGCAGAAGCTTAGAATCTACAATTTGTCCTAAAGGCTCAAAGCCCAATTGGGGGGGCTTTCCAGCCCCCCATCCGCCTAAAAGGACTGTGCATGTGTAAAGTTTGCTTTGGACTTAAAGCAGAAGTGAAAGAAATAATGGTTTCCAGAATTACATATTTCTGTGATGTCTTGTCTCCAAATTACACACATCTTAGGGGATCTGTGGAGCAATCTTAACCCTTGACGCTTCTTAGAAGGGATGGGGCAGAGCAGCTAGAGGGCCAGTGGGCAGTGTGACAGCTTCTCAGTGCAGCTGGAGTGCCCTCTAGTGGCGAAGCGAGTAATGACCATGATCATTGACTCACAAAATGCTTTTCTTTTTTTAATAGCTGTAGCTCCTGAGCTGGCTGTGGGCCTAACACAGTGCTGAGCCCCCACATGGATTATCTCCTTTAAATCTCTCAACAACCCTATGAAGTAGGGAATATCCCTGTTTTGCAGATGAGAAAGTCAAGGCCCAGGGAGGGGAAATGATTTACCCGAGCTCCCACCATGCAGCTTCCTGGCTTCATCATGTCTCCTTTTCTTAACCCTGTCCCTCAGAGAGTACATGTCAGGTTAAGGAAGCAAGATTGACACGCACACGTGCGCATACACACACACACACACACACACACACACACACACACACAGGAAACTATGAAGGCTGCAGAGCTGGTGGGGCAGGGGATGGAGAGGCAGATGAGAGAACCTCAATCTGGACCTTAACAACAGGTAGCATGAGAGAGAGAGATTTGCAAGGAGTGATGGAGATGAGCTTGGTCTGAACGCATTACTCTGTGGGCCACCAAGAGGCAGTGTATATAGTAAACAAACTACACTCAGATAGCATGCCCCTTTCTGTGGGGAACTATTCTGAAGAGAACAGGAGCCCCTGAAGTAGGTTGCACTATCCCCATTTTATAGATAGAAAAACTGAGACCAGAGAGGTTAAATAACGTGCCCTTGGTCACAGAAAGTGAGTGGTAGAGTCCAGGTCTGTAACCATCCATATTAGCTATATATAGTACATGCCAAGCCTCCAGAGCTGTGCCTGTCACCCAGTCAGAGTACAATAAATACACTGTGGTTTCCAGTTTTAATCCACAGGCAGACCCAGGTCCCACCTTCAAAGAATTCTCAACCTAGGGAGGGGAGAGGAGGAGGAAGGGTAAACCAGCCCACTGAAAAATAATAATAATGTTTAGACATTATAAAGTAAGAAATGTTTTGGTAGAAAGGTTAGAAATCATACAGTAGAAAAAGATGACTGCTCATAAGCACACTTCCCCCCCCCCCATTGGATAGATAAGTTTAGTATTTCTCGAGTGCTTGCTGTGTGCCAGGCACTGTGCTAAGCAGGTAACATATACTATAGTCAGAGGACGCCCACCAAGCTGGGGTTTCATCCCAGATCTGATGTTTGCCTTGCCTGCACACTTCACCCGCCCCCAGGGACCATGCATTACTGCTGGACTCCAGCAGAACCGTAATTACAGAGGTCCCAGAGCTCAGACGGCATGCAGAGGCAATAACCACTAACCCCTGGGGATCAGAAAGAGTGGGGAATCCCCTAAACTCCCTCGGGGATTAACCTGCAAAAAGCCCTTGTTGCCATGCCAAGAGAAGGCTGGCTTTTCCCTGCCTTTGTCTGGGAAGGGGTGTGAGGGAACCAGTGCCTGGCTCCACTGGCTGGGAGCCAGAGGAGCTGGCAGCCCTGCCACAGGGCAGATCGGGTCTGTGTGTGCTGCCACCTAGTGGCTGGAGGGATTGTTAACTAAGCCACCCCAGGAAACCCCCAGCAGGGCTGGGAGGACCATGTGGCAGTAAAGTGTGCCCCTCCCACATTCTAGATGATATCCTCCCTTATTCAGCATACAAGTCCACCAACACCTCTTCTGGGGGTTGTGGCCAAATACAGTCTGGTCTTGTCTGAGAGGTGTACAGGCCACCTCCCAGGTACTGGTCAAGCATCCAGCACTGTGGGGATGGGGGGTGGAAAGACCCTAAACCATAGGTCCCACTCTTGTGGAGCTCACAGACTGAGTATCAGAATGTGTCCTTCTCAGCCCTCCCTAGTTCACCTGGCTGGAGGCAGTAAGTGCCTAACGGCCTCCCTGCCCACCAGGAGCCAGGGTAGCTGTATAGAATACAGACTGGTCACCCATCTCTACCCTCTGTCCGGCCATTGCTTTCAGTCCCTTGGCCACTCCATCCTCTCCTCGCTGGGCTCTCTCCACCTCCACCATTTGTCTTAGCAGCACCCCTTCAGCAGGCCACCTGGGGCATAGTCAGCTCAGGAAGGACCAGGGTTTTTTCCTACTTCAGTTTCATACTCCACAACTGGGAGCTAATCTGTGCTCCTCTAGACCGTGTACTTTCTCTTGTATTGAATCACCCTGCACCCTAATTGCCTGTTACTTGTCTTGGTGGAGCACAGCCCCCTGGAGGTAGAAGCTGCATGTGGTCGTGGTTGTAGCCCCAAGCGCTGGCATGTGACTCAGTAGTACTTTCTTAGTGAAAGAAGGACTGGCTGTGGAGGATGGCTTATATGACCTTGTGAGTCTCTTGTCCTAGACCTAGGGTCTCTGAGGGCCCTGCCACACACACATCCCCTTCCCCACCCCTGCATCTTCCATGAAGTGGCAGGTGAGCTGCTGCAGAGCCCTGGGGCTTTACAGATTTCACATCTGAGAGTGTGTGCAGCTGGGCCCAGGAGCCTGGGACAGTATCCCTTGCTCCCCACAGAGTTCTGCTCAGCCATCCTGCCCCCAGGCCATCTTGGCACAGAGACTATGAAGTGGTCAATCCCACCTCTCACTCCATCCCCACCAAACCCATGTCTGACTGGGGTGGCTGCCAGCCAGGCTTTAGGTGCTGGCTTTGGAATCTGTTGGCATCAATTTGCTCAGACCCAGGCCCTGAGCCCGACCCTGGGCAGACGGATGAATCAGACCCAGGAGGGGAAGTGCCAGGGGCTGGGAGCGAAGAGGAGGACCCGAGGGTCTGTCCACCAGTTGATGATGAGCGGGAGGCGGAGCCTGTGCGGAGGCAGAGAAAGAGCTCAGGGCATCTGTAAATAGGCCCGTAGGACTGGGGCATGGAGTGAAGCCAGGCGGGATTGCCCTCTACTTTGTGTCACCAAGAATTAGCCTGTGGAGGAGTGCTGGGCTGGGATGCTCCCAGGGCAGGGGTTACCCAGGGCTTTTTTCTGTGCAGTGTCCTGGCTATTGACACTCCTCTGTGTCGGCAAGGGCAGCCACCGACCGACCCGTCTTCCCTCGGACCCACACCCAGACTTGGAAAGTTAGTACTGGAGTTGGGCCTGGATGAGGGTCTTCAACCTTCTGCACTTTGCATCACCTGTCTGAACCGGTTTTCTTTTTATCGCTAAGGCGGGATCATGAGCGCCACTGATTCTATTAAGTGCTTTCAGGATGGGCTCTTGAGACCGTACTCGTGGGTGGCCGGTGCAGGGGTATGAGGAGGTCAGCGGGAAGCCGAGCTCTCAGCCACCGCCTCCCTCTGTCCCGCAGGCGCGGGCCCAGGCGGAGGCTCTCCGCATCAGTGATGTGCATTTCTCGGTCAAGCCGAGCGCCAGCGCCTCCTCGCCCAAGCTGCATTCCAGTGCTGCGGTGCACCGGCTCAAGAAGGACATCCGCCGCTGCCACCGCATGTCCCGCCGCCCCCTCCCCCGCCCAGACCCCCAGGGGGGCAGTCCCGGTCTGCGCCCGCCCATCTCGCCCTTCTCCGAGACCGTGCGCATCATCAATCGCAAGGTCAAGCCACGGGAGCCCAAGAGGAACCGCATCATCCTGAACCTGAAGGTGATCGACAAGGGCGCGGGCGGAGGCGGCACCGGGCAGGGGGCCGGGACACTGGCCCGCCCCAAAGTCCCCTCGCGGAACCGCGTCATCGGGAAGAGCAAGAAGTTCAGCGAGAGCATCCTGCGCACGCAGATCCGCCACATGAAGTTCGGCGCCTTCGCGCTGTACAACAAGCCCCCGCCCGGGCCTCTGCCGCCCTCGCCAGCCGGCAAGGCCGATGTCGCCGCCTCCCCCGGCCAGGGGCTGCTCCTGGCAGCCCCCAGTGCCCCCTACGACGCCCGCAGCTCCAGCTCCTCCGGCTGCCCCTCGCCAACCCCGCAGTCCTCCTCTGACCCGGATGACGCACCCCCCAAGCTGCTCCCCGAGACCACGAGCCCATCTGCCCCCGAATGGCGGGAGCCCGAGGTGCTTGACCTGTCCATCCCTCCCGAGGCGGCGGCCGCCAGCAAGCGGGCGCCTCCCGACGTCACTGCGGCTGCCAGCCAGGCCCTGCCCGTGGCCCCCGAGCCTGCCGGCGCCGCCTCCGAGCCCGAGGCTGGGGACTGGCGCCCTGAGATGTCACCCTGCTCCAACGTGGTTGTCACCGATGTCACCAGCAACCTCCTGACGGTCACTATCAAGGAATTCTGCAACCCTGAGGATTTCGAGAAGGTGGCTGCTGGGGTAGCAGGCGCCGCAGCGGGGGGTGGCAGCAGTGGACCGAGCAAGTGAGGAGGCTCCACCAGGAGGGGGGGTTTGGGGGGCCCTCCTGCCCAAAGTCACACTCTTGCTCCAGCCCCCGCCCCCGCCCTCAGACAACCTTGCCTGTGCTTTGCTTGTTTCAAACGGCTAGGTGTTGACCCCGGGATGGGGCTGGGCAGTTGGAGACCCCTGAAGCCCAGTGGGAGGGGCAGTCCTGGAACGGGGTGGGGCTGGGGTGGGGCGAGGGCACTGGGACGTCCTCCCTCTTGCCTCTTGGCACTCTTCCTGCCCACGCACAGTGGGGCCTGCTGGGTGGCTCCTGGGGAGCCCCAGAACCTGGGGTTCAGCTGCCCCCTCCACATCCCACCCTGCCTCTCCCCGGCTTGCTTCCAGCTCTCGCGCACAGCATCTGATTTCTCGGTGCTAACCCGGCAGCTGCGGGACCCTTTAGGGGACCCCATCCCAGCATGGGCACCGTCCCTCTCCTTCCTCCAGATGCCCGGGAAGGAGGGGCAGGGATGGGAAAGCCCGGACAGAGGTTGAGGTGAAGGCGGCCTTGGCCCCTCCCCCCCACCCCCACGAGGGCGGCCGGAGAAGAGCCCACTTTTGGACGAGATCCAAGCAGGCCCCCGCGGGCCCCACCCACCCGTCTCCTTCCTAAGCCCTCTCTGGAAGGTGGGAGGGACTGGCACAGGCCTCACCTGCCACGGCCTCCCAGTGTCTGAAGGCCCCTCAGTTCTCGACCAAAGGTGCTACAAGAACCTGCTGCGCGGACTTCCGACTGCGCGTGCGCTTGCCGCCTTGGGCGTGTCCGTGTGTATCCGTGTGTGCTTTGGGCACTGGACCCGGCCCTCCAGGCTGTGCCCGTTAGGGTTCCTCGGAATAGGGTCGTCGGATCAAAGGCCTAGACCCTCCCTTGCCATTAGCGGGCGTGGGACTCCTCAGGTCTGAGGAGTTTGTGCTGGAGGCTGATCCTCCCGGCCCGCGTGTGCGGGGCACGCATCCCACGCCCTTCTCTCTTGCGGTGGTCAGACGTGGCATGATGGGGACGGAGACAGAGGCGAGACTCCCGTCTCAAGCTTCCCCTTCCTCCTGGGTGTTTGCGGGAGGAGGAAGTCTGGACATAGTTCTGAGGGTCTCCGGCTTCTGCCGCCCCCTGCCTCTTGCTTCTGACCGCCGAGGCTTTCTCACAGCCCAGCCTGCCCCAAGCAGCGGGAAGCCTCAGGTGCTCGGGGCAGCTTCTTTTTCCCCTGCTGCCAGGGAGCTGAGGTGTCCATGCCAGTGGCAGAGACCAAACCCCCTGTTTTAGGCCAGGCACTGCGAGGGCAGGCTGGCCAAAGCAGGGGACGGAAGAGGGGACCTGTGTCCTCCAGGAGAGCAGGTGTGTGCGGGACCAGGGGTCTGGTGCACACGGGAGGCAGCCCCACTGCTCAGCCCTAGGGCGCTGCCCGGGCTCAGTTTGACATGAGCGGTGGGTCCTTGCACGTGGCTCAAGGTGGCTTCCTGGTGTGTCAGCTCAGAACTATGATGGCAAAAGGAGGCAGAAAGGGAATTCCAGTTTGGTAACAAACGCCTTGGTCCTAAGCGTGGGAGGACTGTTTCTTCCGAATCTCCCTGCCAGGG
Source organism: Hippopotamus amphibius kiboko (assembly GCF_030028045.1). Classification (NCBI taxonomy): domain Eukaryota; kingdom Metazoa; phylum Chordata; class Mammalia; order Artiodactyla; family Hippopotamidae; genus Hippopotamus; species Hippopotamus amphibius. The sequence goes on from NC_080192.1 coordinate 9,565,521, forward strand.
GTTGCAGCAGTGCCCCTGACCCTTCCCGCCCCAGGATGTAGAACAGGGGCCGTCACAGGGTTTGGGGGACTGGCACTCCTGGACCCCTTCCCACCCTGCCCTTTGTGTTGGCTCTGTGGCCGTCCAAGTGCCAATTGGCCTCCTCCCAAATAAGGGCTGGTATTTCTCCTCTGTCCTTAGAGGGGATTTCCCCCCTGACCCCCACCCCAGGTGAGTGTCCACCTGGGTGCCAGTTACAGGTGTTTCCAGAGACCATAGAAATGTGTTTTCCTGAGAGTCCGTGTCATTCGTGACTTTTTTTGTAAAGAAGTTGTGTTTTCAGAGGTGATTTTATGACAGGAAAGTGAAAGAATTAGTTTTGCAAAAAACAGAAAAAAAAAAAAAAAACCAAAAAAAAAAAAAAGAGGGGGAAAAAAGAAATAGAAAAAATATTGTGGGATTCCTATGGGGTTGGGGGGTGGGGAGAAAGATATTTAAAGAAAAACTAGTAACGCAGTGATTGCACAGGTGAGGCGGCAATGTTAGGAACATGGATAGAGGTCCAGGCCCAGCTGGGAGCACCCCCTCCCCTGCCAGCCCCCAGGCACAGGGGCTGCCCTTCTTTGGCCCAAGGCAAGGTAAGCCCTCCCTCCTGCACTGGGCCCAGACTCCACACCTGTCCCCGCTCAAAGGGAATGATGACCCCTGATCCCAAGGGAACTTACCAGAAGCTGCAGGGACCAGGCAAACAGAGCTGAGATTTGGGGAGGTGGGAGTCAACAGGGGTCCCACCATCTCCAGGACCCATTGTTGGTGACTTTCGCCAGGAAGGCTGGTCAGTAGGTACAGTTGGGTTCCTTGCCCCCCTCCATTCCTTGGCCGGCCTGTTGGGCCATCTGGTCCCTCCACCACCACCCCATGGGGGAATCTCCCTCCCCATCGCCCCAATGACCATGACACCCCCAAGCTTCCCTGGCCAGGTAGGGGATGCAGGCTCCAGGAAAACAAGAGCTATGGACTCTGGGAGAGTCTTAGGTGGTGATCTCAGGGGCTTGGGGGTAACCGTGGAGAGAGGGAGTACCTGCCTGTTTGCTTTGCACCCGCACGGTACTGCCCTTGACCCCCAGCTGTGCAGCCCCGCCCCAGCCCGTGCAGAGGCATGCACGCTGCTCGCAGGTGGGCAGCTCCCCTGGGGGCCTGAGTGGGGCACCAGGTCAAGAGCAAGCGGAGTCCTCCTTACCTCTCTTCCAGGGTGGCTCTGAGCGTGGTCCCACAGCCCCACACCACACTCTTGCACAGATCAGCCTCCCATGGGCTCTTCCTCCCCCGTTGCTGCTTTTCCATTTGCCCGATTACCAAGCAGAAGTTGCAGTCTGGTTCCCTTTATTTTTATATGTGAACTACCCCTCAAAGCCGGATTGCCTCCCACGTTCAATATTGGTTGGGGTCATCTCCCCTTAATACTACCCTGTCCCATGTCATAGGAAACAGATGAGGTCTGGTGTCTCTGGTTTGAGGTGGGAAGTTGGGACCAGTTCCTGTCTCATTCCCCTCCCGGATCCTCAGTTTGCCCTTCTGTGAAATGGGTGTATTGGGCGGCAGGGCCTTTTCATAAAGCACTGCTGGTGTCCAGGCAGCTGCTGAGGATTAGGTGGTGGTCGAGGTTGCTGGCACTGGGGCTTCCAGCCTCCCACAGCCATGTTTCATTCTCACCCTGCAAAGGGGTCAGGGTCAAAATGGGCTCCAGCCTTCCTCTGCTCTGGAAAGAGGTGATGATCAAGTCCCCAGCCTCAGTGGGAGGCAGGCAGAGTGGTAGGGGTCACCCCACTTTCAAGACCAGGAAACTGGGGCTCTGAGAGGCAAAGCTGCTTCACTGGAGTGAAGAGCCCAGGTGCTCTGGCCTTTTGGGAAAAACCTCTTTAAAAGGTGGGGATCTGGGCCCTGGAGCCACTGCAAAGCCAGGTGGTACCCCTGAGCTGGGCGGTCCTGGGTGAGGGGTCAGCCCAGAGGAGGACACTTAGCTCGGGGAGCTGGGCTGGCACCAGGCTTTCTAGCCTCTGGGTGGACCCAAGTGGGCGTACTGCCTTTCTACCTTTGGGGGTTTTGTTGGTTGTTGTTGGTTTGTTTTTTGGGGGTTTTTTTGTTGTTTGTTTGTTTTGTTTTTGTTTTTTTTTTTTTTTTTGCACTTGGCCCACGCCGGACAGTGGAACCCCCCCAGTCAGTTCCACTTCCAGGCTCCCATGCACTAGCCCAAGGCAGCCTCTTGGGGGCTTGTATGGTTTAAGGAATCACTTTTGAAAAAAGAAAAAAAAAAGGAAAGTGTTTAAAGGTTTTCATTTTTCCTCTGTCTGCATCTCCTCTCAGATTCAGAAAGCCCAGAATTAGGGGCTAAAACTCCAGGAGAGAGGGTGTCCCCAGCCTGACCCTGTCTTGCTGATAGTCACTGAGACGCCACAATAGAGGGGACAGGCTGGGTAGAGCCTGAGGTACCCACCTCTCAGGCCTGCAGGGTCCCTCCTATCCCGCCTTGAAGGAGTCAGCACCCCACTCCAACAGTGAGTGAGCACCTACTGTATGCAGAGCTTTGGCCAAGCAAAGCGGGGCTGGGGGTCTAACAAGGGACCCCTTGCAAGAGGCCACAGTAGAAGGAACCAAGGGTTCTGGGGCCTCCCCCTGCTGTAGGGTGGAGTGGGGATGGAGACGTGTTGGTTTTAATTTAAAAACACAAAGGCCTAAAGAAATGTATCTTATAATTTTTTTTAATTTTTGAAAAGCTCATTTAATGAATTGTGCACGAATGAATTCTATATATATATAAAATATACATATATAGCTCTATATTTGGGGAGGGGCGCTGTCTCTTTTTTCTCTCTCTCTCTCATTTTAAAAATGAAATGTTGTTGCCTTTGTCTGTGGTTCAACCATCCAGCTCCCAGCTGGCTAAACTTTGCCACCAGTGGTTCAAGAGAGGAAACTAGTAGGGTGAGCAGGAGACCAGAGATGGGAACCCACCCCAGCGTGGGGCTGGGTCTCCAGGCCACCTGCCCCTCTCCCAGCGGTCGTGGATGGAGAAGACGCCTTGTGCTGGGTGTGGGTTCTGGTTCTGTTGTCCCGGACTCGGCTGTTTCTGGGCCGGGAGAGGGGGGTCTGTGCTGATTACTCTCGTCTTGTATGTTTTGTTCTGCTGCTCTTCAATATCGTTATCAATGCCAGGAAGGGGGTGTGAAAAGCCTCTTTTGCGCCCTCCCCCCCAAAATAAATTGTCACATTCCGAAGCTAAGGTCTAACCCCGGGTCTGTCTCATTTCTTCTGGCTGGGACTGTGATCTTTAGAAAGCTCAGGCCGTGCCTCTCCCTGTGCGGCAAGGAGAGGGGGACCCTGGCCCTCCGCGGTGGCAGGCCAGCACTCCAGCCCAATCCAAGCTCCTCGCCTCCCACACCCCCCCACCTTGTAAGTGGGCTGAGCTTGAGGGGCGTCCCCCTACACAGGTACACGGGGGTGCATGCCACTTTTTGGAACCAGGAGCCTACCTGGTCGGTGGGCACGTGGGAGGGGTGGGGGTCCCGCCACTGTCTGCTTCCCAGTTGGAGTCACAGCACCCACAGAGAGGGGGCCCCGGGAGCCTGGATCCCACAGAGCCTGGGAGGGAGCAGACCAGGGTGGGGGGGCACAGGCTACCCTTGCCAGCAGCAGCCCTGGCTAACAAGAAGCTGCTTCCGTTCAGAGAAACATCTGTCTTCTGGGTGCTCGTGTGCCTTCTCTGATGAGACGAGCAGCCTTGAGGGGTGTGTTGGACGCCCATCGTGGTCCAAAAGCCGCAGCCTCCGCCCTCCCCCCACCGCCCCTGCTCAGACTCCCGTGCCTTCCTCAAGGGCTTGCCGCTCCACCCCTGTCTGTGAGCAGCTTCTCCGTCTGCTCACCCGTTTGCCAGGCCTGGAACAGGTGTCGCCCTCCAACACCCCCACCACCCCTCACCTCCTTGTTTTGAAACTCCCAAGGCTCGCCTCACAAATGTCTCCCCACCCTGCACCCCCCCCACCTCGCCTGTCCTTTGGCAAAACCTCCCGGATCCTCAGGTCCCACTCTCCCTGCACCTCCCCCACCTCTTCCACAGGATGCCAGTGCTGCAGGGGACTGCCCTCAGGAAGCCCACTGCCCTCAGGATCGCATCTAAAGTCCCCCCCCCCACTCTACCCAGGGAGAGTGCCCTGCCTGAGCCCCTCCCCAACCCCAGCTCTGGCCTGTGGTCTGGGTCCTCCCATCCCTAAGGGCGGGCTGGGCCTTCATCCCCTGTATTGCTACCCAGGAGTCTCAGCTCGGTGCCTGACACATGGACCCTTGGTTCATCTTCTCTCTGTCACCAGGCTCAGTCCTCCTCGCTTACCGATGCTGTCCATGAGGCTTGGGAGCGGCCGAGCGGTAGGCATGGGACCCCAGTGTGGCTTATCCAGCTGACCCTGGGCACTGGCCCTGGGCCAGCAGGTCAAACAAGAGCATGTCTCTGTCTGAGACTGGTCCAGATACAGAAGCCGGGCATGGAGGTGGGAAAGTGGGTGGGGGGGTGGGACCCAGTGTGAGGTCAGGGCTGGCCGCCTCCGTGACCTCCACTTACTCCACGGCACCCCTGCGTGGCCTCCACCTTGTCATCTCGCCCAGCTCAGTGTTCTGTCCTCCAAAAACCCTCATTCGGTACTTAGGTAAAGGAGAACAACACCCATGAGCACTCTTCCATCCCCCCTTGCATCCCTCCCACCCTCCCCAGCGCCTGGTGTGGCCTCAGTGATGAGCCAGCGTCAGGGAGCAGGGCCAAGGGGGTGAAGAAATTCCTTTGCCCCAGGTGGCACAGTGGAGGGGGCCTTCCCTCCAGCACGTGCCTTTGTCCCCCCCCCCACTGCCCCCACCCATCCCTCTGGGATTGAGAACACGGGGGCCGCGCTTGTGAGGGGGGTCCGCTCAGGGATTAGCATCATGACTGTCCCTTATCACAAGTCCTCCACGCCATCTCTTAGCAGCTACATCTGCCTATTAGTTGCCAATGAATGAATGTGACCACGGCATCTTCTTAAGGGGGATGGGAGGGTTTGTGACAGGACCAGGCAAGACCACGCAGCGTGGCTCAGGGAGCCTGACGTGCCCCACCAGAGTTGAGTCAGGGCACCAGACACATGGTGCTGGTGTCACGGGCTCATCCGCCAGGCCGTGCCTGACAGCCCCCGCCTCTTCCCTCGCCCTGTTCCTGGGTCAGTCATGGGGTGAAGCTTAGGATGTGGGGCAAGGTGTGAGGAGTAGAGGTCAAGATGGAGTGAAAATGACAAGTCTGCAAAATTATTGTCATTTCACAGAAGCTGAGAGGGTAATGGTTTTTCTGTCCATGTTAAGCTGTACCTGAAGTGAAGGGGTGGGTCAGAGGGGCAGCATCTAAATGCCAAGCCCCCCTCAAGCCAGATCCCAAGCCTGTGTGCCCATCTGCACCCTCTTGCTTCAGGCTGCTGGCTCCTGAAGGTTCACATTTCACAAAGGCCTCTGGCTGGGAGAGGCCGCACAAGGACAGCGCACCCAGAGGGCAGGGCCTGGAAGGGAGCAGGCGTCCTGGCCTCCAGACATCCGTGCACTCTGAGCCTCTGAGAGTCAGGGGAGGGGCAAAGGCCGGGACGTGAAATCACCTCGTGAGCTCTAATGAGGCCTGGATGTGGCCGACACAGTGGGGGTGACAGGAAGTGGACGGAGAGATTTAGAATATTGAGGAATAGGTGATGGGCTTTGAGTGCTATGAGAGGGACCCTCTGAAGACCTCCTGGGTATCTGGTGTAGGCAAAGGAGTGGGTGTTAGCATCACAGGCTGGGTAACTGGCAGAGGAGTCAGCCTGGGAGGGAGGTGAGTGCAGTTTGGGCCACCTTGGGTACAAACTAGGCAGAGGGTCTAGGAGGAATTTTCTTCACCCAGAGATTTGAGACTTGGAGTGAGTTCCTGCCCTCCCAGGTGCTACTGGAGAAATCTGTCCCTTCCCTGAGGAGTCTTTGCCCCTAGGTGCACCTCAGCTCTGAGATGACTGGTCACCAGATATCCTAGAAGGACCACTGGGGACTAGGTGCTTAGCTACACAGGCCACTGGGATATCCAGCCCCTGCCTGCCACCCCTACCCTCCCAATGTCATGCCTTTCATCTGGGTGAGGTTGTGAGGCAGGTGGCTGGAGGATGGTGAACCCCATCAGACCGGTGAGGAGGCAGGGCAGAGGGGCTTCCCAGGGCCACTCAGAAGCAGAAGAGTGGAACCCAGGTCTCGGGCATGGTGGATGGAAGTTTCTGAAGACTCAGCTGCTACACAATACTTGGAGATACTAAAGAAAATAGAACATTCTTTTAAATACCCAACTGAGCTTCCAAGAGAGTAAAGAAATCTCCAGGGACAAAAAACAAACAAAGAGGAAGCCAGAATCAGGGTGACAAGCAGATGCTGATTTTTAGGCTGCCCCTCAGGGTGGGTCTGTGGGCGGCACGGGGACAGGGGTGGGGAGGTGTTGGCCTTTACCAATCTTGGTAACCAGGGAGCTTGGATTTTACATCTACGTAGGGTTGGGAGACAAGGCCTTGGGCCCCTGCCAAGAGAGACTTGGAACTAAGACACCTGAGTAAAGCTGGACCCGTATCCTCAGTGAAAGAGCAAACAGGAAAAAAAAAAAATCATCCTTTTGCAAAAAGCAGAAGAAGTTGTCAAAGAAGTTGGCTCATTTTTGGCTCTGTTGGAAAAATAAAAATGAAGTCTCTCTTGAGAAATTATAACGCTAGACCTTCCCTCACACAAAATTTGAGGTTTGGATTTGCATTGTTCACACAGTCCCAAAACGCCTAAGTCTGGAAATTAACATAAAAAGCAAACACGGGGGTGGGTTACACCCACAGAGCAGGTGGCAGTAGCAAAGGCAAGCCTCTCTGAGGGACATTCCCACGGTAAAGTCTGTGTGGGATACTCACATAAAACCCTTGTTAACATGAGCTCTCAATCACAAATTACCAAACATACAAAGAAGCAAGCCACAAACAGCAGAACAACAAACAGCATATATAGAATCCTGCATCTGACATGTTATTCTAAAGCACACATTGAAGATTTCCAAAAATGATTGTGAATATCATGAAACAGGACATAAAGCAAGTCCCAAAATTTTTAAAGAAATTGGTATCACAGATCATGTAAAAGTTAAAAATCAATAGCAAAAACATAACCGAAAGACAAAACCTCATGTACTCAAACAGTAACCCAGATCTCTCATTCACCTACGTCTTGCTCCCTCCCCAAACTTCTGAAATCTCATTAGAACAAAGAGATACCAGGATGGATGTAAAAGTGCTAGTAGACGACAGTCACACAGGAGGAGCACAGCCAGTCTGAGTTGAAGCTGGATGGGAACAGGCCCCCCTCTGGTCTCTAGACCAGATGTGATCATTAGAGCAAAAGACCAAAGTCTTCTCTATCTTTTCCAAAAAATGAGCTCAGCGTGTGACAAAGACATGAGCCTGCACTTTAATGACAGCCATCAGCAATCAGCCTTTAGGAGCCAGAGGGTCTGGGAAACATTTATGCAGAGCCAGAGTGGGCTGATGGAAATGGGACAGAGCAGGTGGCGGGGGTTCGCACTGCTGTGTCATAAAGGCAAGCCCCCCTGCCCCCGCTGGTGAGCGACATGCTCTTTTGGGGTGGATTTGGAGGTCCCTAGGGGTTCTCTGTTAAGGCTCGGATACTTCCATCTGCGAGCAAGGAAATAGGACACACTTTGGAAGAGGCACATGTGGACTCTGTCCCCCATGGGGACTCATTAAAGCAATCGTCATCTCACTGGCTCCCTGGGCAATCCCTGTGGGCACTCGCAGCTCGGTTTCCATGCAGGAGCGTCCTGATGGAGGCTTGCTGCCCTCACCATCCCTGGCCCCCTCCCTTGTTCATCCACCTGCCTGCCTTTCACCACTCAGACACCATAAAATGACCCTTGTCCGGGTTCAGGTGGCCAGGTCGCTCCCCTCTCAAGACCTTGGTGCTCCTCAGGAGGAAAATAGGACAGGATTCCCTGCTTGGCACGGTGACTTGCGAGGACTGAATGTGATGGGTGAGAAAGGGTTTTGTTCAAGCACTGCATGGGTAAGAAAGAACATCTTCCCTATCTATGTAGCCAGAGTTGACCACTCCTCTGACTTCCCGTCCCGGAGTTCCAGCCTTCTCACCAATTCTTGATGCCCTCCTCCCATGTAATGGCTCAACAATGATAGAAAAACAGGGGATGAGTCTGAGCTCTGCCAGCTGTGTGATCTCAGGCTGGTCAGTCACCCTCTCTGGGCCTCTGTAACCTCTTCTGTAAAATGGAGGAGAGGGCCTCCTCTGATGATCTTTTCCAACTCAGACTCTAAGGATACCTAATGTGTACAGAGTGGACTTTACAAGGATTGACTCATTAAATCCTCACAATCCAGAGAGCACAGCACCCACAACATATAGATGAGGGAACTGAGGCTCAGAAAGGCAAAGTAACTTGCTCAAGAATTCCTATGTGGTGGAGGTGGGGTTTGAACCCATGCAGTCATACTTACCACCGTGCCAGCAACCTCCCTGCGTAGCCTGGTAGGTGAGGGCTCAGTCACTGGAGCTGGACTGCCTGCTGGAGTGGGACTCGAGGTATACTGCTCATCTCTTCTGTGCCTCCATTTCCCCAGACCCAGCAATCCCACTACTGGGCACATACCCAGAGAAAACCATAGTTCAAAAAGACACATGCACCCCAATGTTCATTGCAGCTCTATTTACAATAGCCAGGACATGGACGCAAATGTCCATCAACAGATGAATGGATAAAGAAGATGTGGTACATACATACAACAGAATATTACTCAGTCATAAAAAGGAACGAAATTGGTCATTTGTAGAGACATGGATGGACCTAGAGGCTGTCATACAGAGTGAAGTGAGTCAGAAAGAGAAAAACAAATACCATATATTAACACATATGTGGAATCTGAAAAAATTGGTATAGACGATCTTATTTACAAAACAGAAATAGAGACACAGATGTAGAGAACAAACATATGGATACCAAGGAAGAAAGGGGGGTGGTGGGATGAATTGGGAGATTGGGATTGACATATATACACTATTGATACCATGTATAAAATAGATAACTAATGAGAACCTACTGTATAGTTCAGGGAACTCTACCCAGTGCTCTGTGGTGACCTAAACGAGAAGGAAATCCAAAAAAGAGGGGATATGTGTATATGTATAGCTGATTCACTTTGCTGTACCGTATAAATTAACACAATATTGTAAAGCAACTATACTCCAATAAAAAAAAATGGGGGATGAGAGAAACACTCCCTTCTTCATGGGACTGCAGGGAACTCTGCTGAGGGCTGCATGGCCAGGCTCTGAGCTGCCCACTCAGTCTGGCCTTAACCCTCCCATAGTGCAGCCAAGGAAACTGGAGAGACAGGTTGAGTCACTTGCCCCAGGTGGTACTAACTTGTGGAGCTGGGATTGAAATCCAAAAGCCCTGACTTCAAAGTCTGTGCTTTCAACCACTCTGCCCCACCTCTACCTGAAGCCCTCAAACTCCGCATTCAAAACCGAACTCCGGACTGCAAATTGGCACCCCCCACCGCTGCCTGACTCACCACCCTCCCCGCCTGAGCCCTGCACCTTGTCTTTGACTCATCCCTTGCCAGCTAGTCCCCAGCATTGTGACTCACTGACCCCTGAATGGAAAAGCCACTCCCATCCCTCCCTTCCACCTCAGCCCTGCTGCCTGCCCCAGTCCAGACTCCAAAGCTGGAGACAAGGGAATACCAAGTACCCCGTTCCAAAGTGTAGACTTGCAAAGGAGCTGGACAAAAATGCGCCTGGTCCCTCAGCCCTCCCAGGCCGTGAGGCTGAGAAGCCCTGTGAGAGGTGGGACTGGAGAGGGAGCTGTCTTTAGAGACAGTTGGCATCACTCCCCAGCCTCATGCCAAGTGAGGGGGCTTCAGAGAGCACGAGAGTGTGGCACGCATCCACTGGGATTTGGGAGGTGAGGCGACTAGGGACAAAGGTGAGAGGCTGGCTTGAGTCCCCTGTTTCCACAAGGCAGGCAGGGACTGAGCTGCTTTGGGGACAGTCTGCACTCCCAGCATTTGGGGGCCAGAATGCAAGAATGTTTCTTGGGGCCCCAGGGGGAACCTTGCAGAACATGGCTGGTTTGAGGTCATTTTTGAATTAGGATGCAGCCCCAAGAGAATTGGGGGCGGGGAGAAACAAGGAAGGAACACTTGATCCTATCAGAAGACTTCATGTTGGGTGGACCCCCCCCCATGACAGATGCTGAAGGGGGGTTGTGAGTGCCAGCCAGGGGATGCTCTGCCCAGGTAGGAGCTTCAGGTGGGACATCCCTAGTGATGAACCCACAACAGTGCCCCTAATGAAAAAGAGCCAGCTCCCAGGCACTCACCTGACACCTGAGAACATGGACTCTCCTGGGAACACCTGAACCAGCCAAGCCACACTTACCTTGTGACCTCTCTCTCCTCCCTGCCCCAAGCTCCAGCCCTGGAGAAACCAGAGGCACCCTGTGGGGGAAAGGGCAAGGGGAGAGCAGACCATATTGGGGTCTTAGAGGAGAAGCCCACCGTGCCTTCCTCCCCATTATGTAGGTCTTTGAGTTTAAGGCAGACTTGAGCTGGGGGAGAAGAGAAACTTTGACTAGAGCTTGGAGCTTTGCTATTAGACTCAAATATTTTAACATCTAAAAAATAAGATAAAGCCCAAAAGTGACTGAGCAAGCTATGAGATCTCATCCAGAGGTAGGGAAGTTTGGGTCAAGGGAACAGGTTAACAAGGCAGCCACAGAGAGAGAGTAAAATTCTTTCTAACCTGAAACAAGTTGCTTAACATCTCTGTGCTTCCGCATCACTGTCTGCAACATGGGGACCATGACAGCAGCATGCCTATTCTACTGCAGTTTTGTGAGGCTTTGAATGATTACATACAAAGCCCTTAGGAACATAGTAAGAAGCCTCCGTGTTAGCGATCATCATTCTTTTCAAACGCTTCTTCCTTGCTGTGTTATCTTGGGAAAGTCCCTTTCCCTCCCTGCTTCTCAGTTTCTGTATCTGAAAAATAAATTGCGTGTGGGTACAATTTGCTTGTGGCTGCAGCTCACGCTGGTGGCAGGCAAACTTCAGTGAGGAGAGAGACCTGAGCCTAGATCCACCCCAAGGTGGGCTGAGAAGAGGGCTGTCTGGCTCGGCAGGCAGGAGTGGGAGGGGTCCAGCAAGCAGGACTGCCCACTCTACCCTGGTCTCATGCCTTCTGCCTTCTTCTAGCCTCTGGGAGAATCTCCCCAACCTGCCCCCCACTTCCCCTAGGGACCACCTTGGGTACCCTGAGCTAGATCAGGAAATAGATGGTATTTGAGGAGTAGCTGCCAGCACCCTTGGTTCCTTGCTAGACACCCATGAACAGCCATCCAGGTGAGGTCCCAGGTACCCACCCCCTTGGCCTCTAGCCCCATCACACACCTCTGCCTGACCCTGCAGTGTCCACTTGCCCCTGACCCTCCTTTATCAGGAAGTCTTTCATCTTTCATCATATCTGTAGGCTGCACAGGACTGCCCATAGCCATTTTACAGACTAAGAAAGGAAGATTCCCTAAAACTCAGCTTCCCTGCCTCCACATGCAGTATCTGCAAAATCCTAGGAGTCATCAAAACACTGCCTTTTCTAGAGGAGCTAGAGTAATGGCCACTGGCCCTGAGGTTCCATCTTGCATGAAACAAATACATCCTGAACACAGGCTGGGTGCCAGTGACCCAGATATGAAGCAGACCCAGTACCAGACCTCAATAAGCTCTCGAACTTGAGGGGAAGGCAAGTTACAGATCAATGCAATGGAAACCGGCGCTGGGACCACTGGTGAGGGCAGGAGGGGTGCTGCGGAGGCTGATGGGTGTAGGAGGGCTCCTGGGGTTGCGGCAATGCCAGGGAAAGGGGGTGGGACTAAGCCCAGGGCAGAAGGAAGCTCCCAGGATGTACTGCTTCCTCGCTGGACAGGGGCTAATCAACTCTTAGAACGAGAGTGTACAACGTGGAGTCTGAAAACTTCTGGGTGTTTCAGGTGTACACCCACTGGCCAGGGGATCCTGACAAGTTACTGAACCCCTCCGATTTCAGCTTTCTTCTCTGTGAAATAGGCATGATTACAATATGGAGCTCCAAGGCTGCCACAGGTGGGGATCTGGCAGAGTAAAAAGTACGGGGAGGAGGATGCTGGTGAGACAGTGAGAGCCCCGGCCCCAGCCCTTACAGCCTCAGACAGAGGATGCAGCCGTATTAGGCAGCCACTCCTTTTGGTCCTTCTTGGCTGGGCCTGGACTCAGGCACACACGCTCCAGCCAACTCCCAGGCCCCCCACAAGGAGGACACCGGTTTCCTCTTTGGTTCTCAGCCCCTCCCAAGCTGGGAACAGATGTCCTCGCTTCCTGCCCAAGCCTGAGAGATGGGTTGGCTCCTTTGGCTGCTTCCAGGGAAGTAAAAACCCTGGATGGAAATCTCTGGGCTTCCCCAGAGAGGAAAGCTCTCTCTTCCCTGGCTTCTTCCTCTCCTCTCTGGTTAGGCTCCCATCCCAGCATCTGCTGCTAAAACACAAATACTTCTGGGCCCTACCTGAGCCCTGCTTCCCCCTGGAAGGCCCCAGGCTGAGGTATGTTGACGGAACACGTATATGAGCCTTAGTCTGAATGATTCCCCAACTCTGCTCAGAAGGGGATGGGAGGGGAACCAAGAAAGGACAGAGCAACTATGGAGGAAGGCACTGTAGGCACCTGAGGAATCAAGGTAAAGAAGTAAAACAGGAAATTAACATTTACTGAGCATCTAATACATTCTGGGAATAAACAAGGAAGGGGGTAGCAGGTATTGGGCCTCTACTGAGTGCTAGGCATACTGAGTGCCCTTGAAATACAAAGCAGCACAAGAACTGGTCCCTGCCCCCGAGTCCCTGGGTTTTCACCTACGACATCTCATCTTGTCTTCTAATTCTCATTACAATCCTATGAAGTAGGTACGCTGGCTCCACTTTATAGATGAGGAGACTGAGGCGGCTCTGGTTCAGGGACATCCCATCCCGGGGTGGAGACTGTACCCTTTGGATGGGGATTCCAGGATGGGCACAGGCAGCTCTCTTTGTCCCCAGACTCCACCTCCACACCCTTTGGGGCGAGGAAGTTCTTTGGCTAAGGAGCACAGCCCAAAAGGTGTTGTCTCCATTCACTGAGAGTTTGAGTGTCCACAAGTGCTGGCCCCGGAGACCCAGAGATGAGGATGATGCAGCTGGTCCCTGCCTTTGAGGAGCTCACAGTCTTTCAGGAGACAAGGGGAGATGCTGTAGTGGAGGGAACCCCGGGGGGCTGAGGAAGCAGGAAGAGGAGTCATGTGTTGCTGAATGTCCACTATATACCAGCACCAAGGGAGTGTGATTTGGCCATAGTTAGGGTGACCAACTGGCCAGATCTGCCCAGGACTGAGAGGTTTCCTGGGACACAGGACCTGCAGTGCTGAAACCAGGTGAGTCTGTCACCCTAAGCCCTAAGTTCAAAGTCTGGCTCTGCCGTGTGCCTATGACAGAAACTAGTTACCTAACTAGCACCCACTCCCCCGTTATTTAGAAATGACTGTATTATAGTCTGAAGTTGCCTCTACATGATTCTACTTTCTCCTTCCCCCACTTGCAGATATGTTGTACATGGACTTTACTAGGTTAAGGAAGAAAAGAATATTCTTCCCCCTTTTACTCAGCAGAGGTAATAACAGAAGGCGGGGGGATTTAGACTGGGTGGCGGAAGAGGGAGACAGTGAATTCCTCTGTGACCAACTGTGACCAACCCCTACCTCTCAATGTCCCTTCAGGAACAGAGGCCCAGGGGACCTCGGAGGGGCTGCTCCCTGCCCATGTGTGAAGATGTGTATCTTCACGGGGCAACGGGTGGGCTGTGACAGCCTTGGAGGGCACCTTCGGGATGCATCACAGCTTTTGTTGGTTTATTGGTTGATTGGTTGGTTGGTAGGTTGGTTGGTTCACAGCATACTTAGCAGAAGGTATAGAGGTTTCCCCTACACCCCCTGCCCCTATATATACTCAGCCTCCCCCGTTATCAACATCCCGCAGCAGAGTGGTACATTGGTTAAAATCAGTGAACCTACCCTGTCATATCATTATCACCCATGTCCGTAGTTTACATTAGGGTTCCCTCTTGGTGGTGTACATTCTATGGGTTTGGATAAATGTATAATGACATGTGTCCACCATTATGGTATCATAGAGAGCTTCACTGCCGTAAAAATCCTCTGTGCTCTGCCTATTCATCCTTCCCTTCCCCCTAATCCCTGGCAAACACTGATCTTTTCATCCTCTCCACTGTTTTACCTTTTCCAGAATGTCAGTTGTTGGAATCGTACAGTATGTAGCCTTTTCAGACTGGCTTCTTTCACTTAGCAATATGCATTTAGGATATCTCCTTGTTTTTTCATGGCTTTATAGCTCATGTCTTTTTATTGCTGAATAATAATCCATTGTCTGGATATATCAGTTTATTTATTCATTCACCTACTAAGGGCATCTTGGTTGCTTCCAAGTCTTGGCAATTATGAACAAAGCTGCTGTAAACTTCCACATGCAGATTTTTGTGTGGCCAACACCCCAAATTTTTAGCTGAAGCCACCCTCTTCTGGGGCAGCACCCAATTAATGGCTGGGCATGAAATGGGTACTAGGGACTGGGAATTTCTGTCCAATGCAAAACTTCCCTGTTGGCAGTGTTGGCCCTGGAGCACCCTGTTAAGTTGGCCAAGGCTTTGTCAGATCTGCAACCTGAGGTTCAACCTGCCCAATTTGGCTTTCTCCTCTTTTTTTTTTTTTTGGCACACGGGCTTAGTTGCTCCATAGCATGTGGGATCTTCCTGGAGCAGGGATCGAACCCGTGTCCTCTGCATTGGCAGGCAGATTCTTAACCCCTGCACCACCTAGGAAGCCCTGTCTTTCTCCTCTTTATCTTTCACAGGCCTTAGACCCCAGTCAGTCACTTGCAGGTGTAACGCCATCTCAGTACCTGCTTCCTGAAGGACCCGACTAACAAACTACCTCTAAAATCAATCCAAAATCCACCCAATTCTCTCCATCATCATGACCTCCAAACTCCCCATTCCTCTCACCCTGATGTTTTCATGGCTCCTACCTGGTCTCCGTGTTTCCTCTCCTATCCCTTCATGACCCAGCCTTCACACAACTACCGTTGATCTTTTATGAACACAAACCACATGGTGCTGCTTCCCTGCTTAAAGCCCTCCAGTTGGGCTTAGAAACAAACCCATTCCATTCCCCTGGCCTGTAAAGGCCCACAAGAACGCGCCCTGCCTTCCTTTCCAGCTTCCTTTCTCCCCTGGAGTTCACTCTGCTCCAGTTCCCTTGGCCTTCTTTCTGTTCCTGGAATATATCAAACTCATTTCTGCCTCAGGACCTTTGCACGAGCTGTTCCCTCTGCCTAACACACTCAATCCTTCCCCAGGTTTCTACATGGCTAGTTTCTCAGGTCATTCATACAGGTCTCAGCTCAAATGCAGGCATTTACTGACAACCTTATGAGTGATGCCCATCTCCCAACTCCCCACACCCCCCACACACTACCTATAACCTTCTATCGTTACTTTTTAAGTTTCCTTATAGTTCTCATTACTATTATAAATTAACTTGTTTATTTAATTATTCATTTATTTACTGCCTGCCTCCCCACTAGAACGTAAAACTGTGAGCTTGTCTTGTTTCCCAGTGCCTGGTGCTATGCCTAGTCCAAAGTTGGTCTCAAAACATATATTTTGAATGAATGGCTGTGTTTGTTCATTTAGGGCAGAATTCCCTTTCCCTAAGGATGGAATGAAAGTGAAGAAATAAAAAACCTCAGAGCTGTGAGCTTCAGAGGGAAAATGTGAGGACTATTGCAGTCTTACGGAAGTTCCCCTGAGAATCCTGTTTGGACCATCTCTTGAGGAATTCTGTGTTAGGATCAGAGGGGTCTCTCCCAGGGCCCCAGAGAGATGGGTTTCAAGTCCTCCCTGTCCTAACCTCCCCTCTCTGCCTCCAGCAGCAGCCAGTGTTGCCTGTGGGGGAACTAGTTCTACAAATGCGCACCAAGAATTGGCCCCATGCTGGATGCTAGGGGTAGAGATGAATCAGGAGGAAGGAGGGATGGCCTTCCAGGCAGGCAACAGCATGGACAAAGGCAGAGATAGAAGACATTCTGGCGTTTGGGGGGAATTATGCACAATTAGATACTGCTCCAGGCAGTGAGGATAGGAGATGAGGCTGAAAAGGGTGAGCAGTGTTTAGATTACCAGCAGTCTTATAAACCAAGAGATGCTAATATAATAAAGCTCAACATTTATTAAGGCTTTATACCTACTACTGTTATTCCCCCACTTTACAGATTGCAGAACTGAGGCACAGAGAGGGTGTCAGGAACTGTCAAAGACCTGCGACTTCACCCTCTTTGCAAACTAGGTCACACAACTGGTAACAGGTAGAGGCAGGGTTTGAACTAGGTCCTCTGGCTCCAGAATCCATGCCCTTGACCACTAGGTAATATTGCCTCAAGGAATTTGGACTTTATTCTGTAAAGGGATAGGGATGGGGAGCTACTAATAGATTTATAAGTAGGAGAATGACGTGTTCATATCATAGGTTTAAAAAGTCACTCTAGGGGATAAACAGATCAGTTTAAACAAAATTTGACTGCAGCCTCTGGACCCACTTATCCAACTGTCCCAACTCTCACAGAGCAGCTCACATAAAGTTCACACCATTTGGTGTGCAAACCACAGCAGCTCTGCTGCTCTTGTCAGCAGCCCCCTCTCTTGGCCTCCTCTGTCCTTCCAGGATGTAATGTGTGTGCTCTGCCTTCACAGAACACATGTAGATGCACCAGGAGTCCCAATGCCTCACGCACCTGCAGGACTTCACGGCCCCCCTACTGCCTGCCTTCACCTTCAAAGAGCCTGGCCCACCCCTCCATCAGAGAGATGCTTCCTCCACACTGCGCTGCTTGGCAGGTTTCCAGGTCACTCCTCCAACGAGTATTAACTCACATCCATGCACATATGGCTCTGGGGGTTCATCGTATTCAGAACTGGCACTTAATTTGCTGCTACTTTACATCTCAGGTAACCCTCGATTCCCAGAGATCGGGTACGCAGGGCAGGCATTATCCTGAGGCTGGGGGTGGGGTGGGGTGTGTGGAACACGTGCCAAGGGACCACTGGGCAGGATCCCAGAGAACAAACAGGGTCTCCCGGGGCTGTTGCCTCCTGAGAAATGTCTGGTCTCTCTCCACCACTCTGCCGAGACCACGCGGTAGTCATGGTGGCCCAGAGTCCCAGCGTGAAGCTTCCCTTCAAGTCAAGAATGCAGGCTTGGAAGGGAGACAGGCCTGGGTATGGCCTTGGCTCAGGACTGGCCTGGGTGTGGCCTTGACGGGTGCTCCCATGTACCACAGCCCCTCTCCTCTATCCCAGCCTTCAGAACACCCTTCCAGCCCTGGGAACCCATGCTGGTCAGGCAATGCCTCGTGGAAAACTGGAGATGGAGCTGGATGGTAGAATTTTTTTAAACATTTTTAATTGCAAGTTAATTTGCAACAATATATATTTATAGACATTTTTTGACAGGAGAAAGTAAAAGGCTCCTGCATCACCCCCACACCACAGCCTACTCCCACACCTGCTTGTTCCTGCCAGTGCCTGGGCCACATGCCCACCAGGGTCTTGCCACGCTATCACAGACCATAGTAGGGAGAGGGGTCGTCTCTGGGACCCTTGATGTTCTGTGCTCCCAAGGATTCGGAGAAGGGAACTTCTGCTACCCTCCGAGGGTAGCAGGAAGATTTTTTTTTTTTTTTTTTTGGATAGGGGTAAAGGGGAGTGACCTCTCCTCCTTCAAGGGGTTAGGGGTGGGAAATGACAGGCAGGCGGCCATAGTGTAACTAGAGGTTGGGTCAGAATCTCCAGTCCCTTGCCCCCAGCACTGGCCTCTTTGCTTGCTCTCCCCACGCCCACCCCAGCTCCACTGCATGGTCTGGGTCCAGTCAGAGGGGCCGGAGCTCCAATGCTGTTCCAGCGCATGGGAGCCCCGTGACCTTGGACAGCGACCTGTGGGGCCTCAGTTTCCTCATATGTACCGTGAGTGTGTCCACGGTGAGGCGTGACTGTGATCAAGCTCCTGGCTCCCTCAGCGCAGAGCCCGACGTGGAGAAAAGCTCCCCGCAAGGTAGCAGACGGCCTGACGGGTTCGGGGAGGGGGCCAGGGCACAGGCGGGGTGGGGTGGGGGTCGCCCAGGAGTCCCGCCGCCCGGCCACCGGGTGGCCGCCCTCTGCGCGGTGAGGGCGGCGGGATAAGGCTCTCGGCGCCGCCCCCGCCCCGCGCCGCATCCCGGGCGGAGTCCCACTCGGCTCCCGGCACGGAACGGGTGCGGGGCTGGGCCAGGGCCGGCCCGGGGGAGCCGGAGGGGCGGGGCCGCCGCGCCCGCTCCCCCTCCCCCTCCCCGCCGCCCGCCGCCTTCTCCTCCTCGCACCGCGCGGGCTCAGAGCGGCGGCAGCAGCGGCCGCGGCAACAGCTCCGGCTCTTCCCGCTCCGGCTGCGGCCCCGCTCGGCCCCGCGCGCCCGGGCCCCGCGCCCCGACCCCGCCGCCGCGCCTGCCGGGGGGCCTCGGGCGCCCCCGCCGCCCGCCGCCTCACGCTGAAGTTCCTGGCCGTGCTGCTGGCCGCGGGCATGCTGGCGTTCCTCGGTGCCGTCATCTGCATCATCGCCAGCGTGCCCCTGGCGGCCAGCCCGGCGCGGGCGCTGCCCGGCGGCGGCGACAACGCCTCGGCCGCCTCGGCCGCCGCCGCCGCGTCCCCGGGCCCGCAGCGCAGCCTGAGCGCGCTGCACGGCGCGGGCGGCTCGGCCGGGCCCCCCGCGCTGCCCGGGGCGCCGGCGGCCAGCGCGTACCCGCTGCCGCCCGTGCCCCTCTTCAGCCGCTTCCTGTGCACGCCGCTGGCGGCCGCCTGCCCGTCGGGGGCCGAGCAGGGGGACGCGGGGCCCGGCGAGCGCGAGGAGCTGCTGCTGCTGCAGAGCACGGCCGAGCAGCTGCGCCAGACGGCGCTGCAGCAGGAGGCGCGCATCCGCGCCGACCAGGACACCATCCGCGAGCTCACCGGCAAGCTGGGCCGCTGCGAGAGCGGTCTGCCCCGCGGCCTCCAGGACGCCGGGCCCCGCCGCGACGCCATGGCCGACGGGCCGTGGGACTCGCCCGCGCTCATCCTCGAGCTGGAGGACGCCGTGCGCGCCCTCCGGGACCGCATCGACCGCATCGAGGTGAGCACCGCGCCGCGCGCCGTCGGGGACCCGGCCGCGGGTGGCAGGGGCCTCCCGGAGGGCGTGGAGGGCGTCCCGGGGTCCCGCCGCCACCACCGGCTGAGGGACCCAGGGGAGGCCCCTCCGAGCCTCTGAGCTTCAGGTTTCTGGCTGTGCGAAGGGGATGGTTGGTCCTACCTCCCAGGGGAGAAGGGAGGAGTCCGGTAGGGCACACAGGCTGGAGACTGACACTGTGACTGAAGCACAGGAGGCGCGAAGAAAGGCTTGCTCCCGATCCTTTTTCCTCCAGGCACCCCTGTAAGCCTCAGTTTCCGAGTCTGCAAAATGGGTATAACGGTGTCCACCTGCAGTGTGGATTGATGAAAATGTAGGTACGTGAAAATGCTTGGCACGTACCGGGACCCCGTTAAATGTCCGTTTTATTTCCTTCTTTCAGACATCCCCAAAGCAGCACCAACCACACACTCAGTCCCTATGGTCAGGAGATAGGAGTGCCCGGCCAAAGGACTCGGGGTCCTCCTCTCCTAAGGAAGAATGGGGAACAGTGACTCATAAGCCAAACCTGGGTGCCCCTCACCGCCCCCACCCCTAAGTCCCCCACCTGGGCTTGGACCATGGACTTGACAGCAGGAACTCAGATGGCGATCACCCAGCCAAGATGCCGGAAGCTCTGGGGTGGAGGCTGAGTGGAGAATAGGGCCTCACCTGGGTTTCCCCCACTCCACTCACCTTTTTCAGATGTTCCTGGCTCAGGCTCAGGGTCAGACACAAGGGGCCCAACAGGGGGAGTGCACTCTTGGCTGTCCTGTGATCCTGGGCCAGCCATTTCTCCTTTGAAGCTGCCAGACCCCTATCTCCCTGTGAGAACCTATTTGGGGCCACCTGGAGGGGAAGCTGGACAAACTAGGCAGGACAGACATCCGGGAGACACTGACCACCCCCAGCCATCCACGACTTCCAGACTGCAGGGAAGCAACAAAACTGGATCCGTGGGAGGAGCGGAGAGAAAGAGGGCAAAGCATCAGCTGCCCCCTTTATTACCTCCCCCTAAACCGAGTGCAGCTGGCAAAGGGAAGGGACTGGCTGGAAGGAAAGGAAGGCAGGGACTCCTCCCTCTCCATGGCTCTCTCAGTTAAATCCCTGGCGAAGGATCACAGGAGATGTTGCTGGTGTGGAAGGTTGGCCCAGTGGTCCTCCAAAAAGTCCGTGTTGGTGTCAGAGCATGGCCAGGCAGCTATCACAGCCGACCGCAAACCTGGGGCTCACCTCCTAAAGTGAGTGACAGAGACAGGAGGAAAGCCTGGAGTCTTGCCTGCCAGGAGCATCCCTTTTCCCACTCCAGCTCTGGGGATTTCTAGGATGAGAGATGAGAGCAGGAAAATAATCAGGGAAACACTGAAAGTCAACAGTGAAGGGGAGTCTCAGTTTCCTCATCTGTAAAATGGGGACAGTAATAGCACCTGCCTCGTTGGAGTGTAAGCAGGATTGAATTAATCTTTGTGAACGACCCAGAACAGTATCTGGCAGAGGTATCTTCAATCAATTTGAGTGATTTCTATTTTTATCATTAAGCTCTAATAGTACTAATTTTTTGAAAAGCCAAAATTTAAAATGGGAAGAAATTCTCCTTTTAGGAAATAGATTTTATTAATATATATTTTAAAAAAAAGATCTGGTCTTCAATAAACTTCCTCTTGCCTGCCCTAGCCCCTGCCCCCACACCCAGATGGCACCTGTGGTTCCTCCCACGTCTGGGGTTGGCAGAGCTGGGCTTGCCCTGGACCTGTTCCCCCAGCACCTCCGGTTAGCCTGCTGAGGTTGGGGGGATCCTGGTGGCTGGGATTTGGCATGAGGTCAGCCTCCTGGGTCGGGGAGTCCTGCTTCCCTATACACACACCTTCTGCGTTCTGAGTGCAGTGGACATGGAGGGGCTGCCTGCCCACCAGGACTGCCTTCTGAGCCTGGCAGCAGCCAGAGCCTGTCACTTTGGGGTGTTCAGCAGGGAACAGGGTCTGGAGCCCAAAAGACTCAGGGTCAGACTACTGGTCTCAGCAGGACCCCATGCACCTTTTAGCCACTGAGTAGTTTTTCCCTTCCCTTCTCATCCAAAAGCCTCAAAAGGATTGCCCCCAGGTTTTCCAGGTCTACTTTCTCACCACTAATCTCTCTCCCACTTTGGTACACTCAAAGTGCTCGTGGTGACATCATCACAATTGATAAACTGAATGGGAATGTTCAGTCCTTATCTTTCTGGACCCCTCTCTGACATCTGATCCTGTTGCTCATTCCCTCCTGCAAATCTCCATGCCCTTGGCTTCTAGGTACCTCTCACCTGCCCCTCCCTCTCTGCTTTTCTGTCCCCTCTTGGATCCTCCTTCTATAACATATGTACCCATCCTGGCCCTCCTCTCACTCTCCCTGGGTGAACTCAGCCACACCCTGAGGCTTCCAACACCATTCCCCAAATGATGCCCAAGCCAACTTCGTCTCCAGCCTAGGATTCTTTCCAAGCGTCAGACCAAATAGATCCGACTGCTTCCTGAGCACCTCGCTCTGGACATCCCACCAGCCCCCTACCTTCATCATATCCCAACCTGAACTCAGGTCCTCCGCCAACCTGCTTCTCAGGTGCGCTTTGTTTGGTTCCTGCCCCTCCCTCCTCCTTGCAGTTGACCTCATCTCTGCGGCTGCTTGCAGTAGCCTCCTTGCTGGTCTCCAGCCTGCCCAGGCACACCCCTCCATCCATCCTCCTCCAGGCAGCCCCACGGATCTTCCTTAGACCTCATCTCTGCGGCTGCTTGCAGTAGCCTCCTTGCTGGTCTCCAGCCTGCCCAGGCACACCCCTCCATCCATCCTCCTCCAGGCAGCCCCACGGATCTTCCTTAAGCCCACAATGGGGCCCCCGCCCCACCAAGTGGTGCAGACTCCTCAGCCCGCCCCCAGGCTACCATTTCATATCTGGTCCATCTCCCAGCTTCTTCTTCTGCCTAGATTACCCCCAGCATATCCATACTCATCATTTAAGTCTGCTCTGAGGACACCTCCTCCCAGAGGCCCTCCCTGATCATTCTCTGTCCCCTTCCTGTCCCCACCCCTGCACATCTCAGCACACCCCTGCCCACCTCTCTACATCACCCCCTTCCCCACTTCTCTGGGCTGACTACCAAAGAGGAGGAAAGGTCCCCCGGTCCACCCTCTCCCCGCAGGCCTCAAGTTGGAGTCACATTTGAGGGCCTAGGAGAAATCGTTTGTCTTCTATGTTTTTACCTTTGTTTTCACTGTTGTTGTTAATTGAAAAAAGAAGTCAAAAGATTTGAGGGGGAAATTATATTTAATTCCACCATTTTATTCATTTTTGCAGCCTCCCTTTTGGTCCTTTATCCAAATGTAGACCTTGTTCCCGAGTTGCTGGGGTTGCTGGTAATTACCATTTTCATGATGGCTATAATAGCCTGGGATCCATCTCCGGCTCCACCATCCATCAATCCTTTGACTGTCTCCTGTTGCTCCAGATATGGGTTATTTCTAATTATTTTTTCTCCTAGGTGTTCATTGCAGGATCGATTTCATGCAGATAGTTTGTTTTTTTCTTTTTGAATCTGGTGAAGTATTTCTTTAGGCTGAATTCCCAGGAGTGGTATTACTGGGTCAGATGATATTGATTTTTATGGCTGTGGCCAAAAACCACTTACCAAAAGGACCATTTATGTGGCAACCAGCCATGTGCACATGTTACAGTGTTCTGTCTTCACACTAATTTACGTGTAAAGTGAAATTTCAAGATAGATTTAAGCAGCAATTCTTTGACATAAGCCACATTCTTAATCCTGCCTGGCAAGCTAGTTGCCTCCCCCAGTCTTGGGGTGGAAGCCATGAAAAAGAAGACCCTGATGATGGCTGCAGAGGCTCCTGGAGTTAATAACAATTATAGCTCATGCTTACTGGTAATTACCATGTGTCAGGTGCTGTGCATTTATCTCATTTAATCCGGAAAAAATCTCCATCAGGATGGTACGATTCTATCCCCCTTTTATAGATGAAGAAACCAAGGTTCAGAGAGGTTAAGAAACTGGCCCAGGGTCACACAGCATTGGAGCCTGGATCTGACCCTGTCAGTGTCTGGCTCCAGTCCTTGTTCTTCATAATTAACTCTAGATCCATCTGGAAGGGTCAGACCTCACCTGCCTTCAGGAAAGTGAGAAAGACAGGTGAGGGAAGTGCCTCTTGTTGGATAGTGCCCTGGACCGTTTCTGCCTCAGAGCACCTAGAACGAAAGTGAGAAGGGCCAGTCCTCAAAGACTTGTCCCGCTGGCTGGCAAGATAATCAGGAGGCTGAAAACAACAAATAATAGCAAGTAACATTTATTAGGCACTTACTATATATATGTTAGCTTATTCAGTCTTCAGACCTGTGAAGCAGGCTGTACACATTCCCCTCTTACATATAAAGAAATGGAGGCTCACAGAGTCTGGAGGAACAGAATCAGACACATCACCACCTGCCCTCCCCACCGCTGGCTTCTGTTTCCTTTCCATAAAATGATACAGTGGGCAGATGCTCCCTAAACATCTTGCAGCTCTAAATAGTCTCTGAAATAGGAAGACTGGGTGGCATAAAGTTGAGTTCTTCTTGCTTGTGACTTTAGGCTAATCACTTTCCCTGTCTGGGCCTCAGTTTTCTTATCTATAAAATGGGTAGGAGGGTCTGGGTTTGGTCTGGACCCTTTGGGCTCTAAATTCTGAGTTCTTGGGCAGATGTTTCCTGATTAGGAATTGTGGTGGTAGGATACG
The DNA here is from genome assembly GCF_030028045.1 of Hippopotamus amphibius kiboko. Classification (NCBI taxonomy): domain Eukaryota; kingdom Metazoa; phylum Chordata; class Mammalia; order Artiodactyla; family Hippopotamidae; genus Hippopotamus; species Hippopotamus amphibius. The sequence goes on from NC_080192.1 coordinate 9,589,704, forward strand.
GGGGTTCTGTGTTTTTGTGGCCCCCGAGCCCCCATCCACACACTCTCAGACCTCCAGTTCCTTAGGGGACTCTGCAGATAAACAAAGTGGCTTACAGAATCTGTTGGTGCCTTTTCTAAAGTCTGTTGGTTGCTTTTACTTTCCTCTTACAGTCCCCCATCCTGGAAGCTTCTGCTTTGTGGGGGCTGGTTCCCCTGACCCTGCCTCTTTGGCCACAAAAGGGGCCACTAGAGTGCAGTGAGAGAGCTTCTGCTCATCAGCCTTTTGTTGGAGGACGTGGAGCCTAGTGCCCTCCAGCCACCTGCAGACCCTGATGGCCCCTCTCCCTGTGGCTGGCGTCCCCCCATCTCCAGGTGGGGCACCCACACTGGGAAGCCCTTAACCCCTACTCCTGCCAGTGTGGAACCTGAATTCTAGCAAGAAATCTTGGTTTTTAAAACCCCAGCTCTGCCACCTGCTCGCTGTAACCTCAAAAAATTCCTTCTCTCTGATCTTCAGTTTCCCCATCTGTCAAATGGAAGGGTGGGCAGGACGCCCAGAGAACCTCTCTTGCTCTGTCATCCTGTGCCCAGGAGGCCTCTCATCCCTGGCAGCCTTCCCCCAGGGAGAGGAGACCCTTCCTGCTGTTCCAAGCCTGGCAGGAGCCGCTTGGGTGGAAGACAGGGCCTTACCTGTGGGACTTTTTTTTGGGGGGGGGTGCTATATCTTACATTCAGGATGTGTAAGAGCTCACATATCTTGCTTTAAAAAAGACACAAATCTTAAGTGTATGGCTCAGTAAAAATTTATTTATGGCTGCACCACCCAGGGACTTCCCTGGTGGCACAGTGGTTAAGAATCCGCCTGCCAATGCAGGGGACACGGGTTTCGAGCTCTGGTCCTGGAAGATCCCACATGCCGCGGAGCAGCTAAGCCCTTGCGCCACAACTGCTGAGTCTGCACTCTAGAGCCCGTGAGCCACAACTATTGAGCCTGTGTGCCACAACTGCTGAAGCCCACATGTCTAGAGCCCCTGCTCTGCCATAAGAGAAGCCACTGCAATAAGAAGCCTGTGCACCAAAACAAAGAGTAGCCTCCACTCGATGCAACTAGAGAAAGCCCGTGCACAGCAACAAAAAAAACCTCAATGCAGCCAAAAATAAGTAAATATTAAAAAAAAAGAAAGAGGGACTTCCTAGGTGGCGCAGTGGTTGAGAATCCACCTGCCAGTGCAGGGGACATGGGCTCGATCCCTGCTCTGGGACGATCCCACATGACGTGGAGTGGCTGAGCCCATGTGCCACAACAATTGAGCCTGAGCTCTAGAGCCACTGAGCCACACCTATTGAGCCTGTGTGCCGCAGCTACTGAAGCCCCCACGCCTAGAGCCTGTGCTCCACAACAGGAAAGGCCACTGCAATGAGAAGCCCATTCACCACAATGAAGAGTGGCCCTCGCTTGCCGCAACTGGAGAGGGCCCATGTGCAGCAATGGGGACCCAACGCAGCCAATAAATAAATAAATAAATAAATAAATAAATTTTTTAAGAAAAGAAAGAAAACACCAACCAGATAAGAATCAGGATATTTGCAGCACCCCAGAAGGCTCCTTTGTGACCCCAAAGTCCACACTTCCCCAAAGGTACCACTGTTCCAGTTTCTGTCACCAAAGATCAGTTTTCTCTGTGTTTGAACATCACTCACATCGGCTCAGCCACACCCCTTTGAGTCTGGTGTTCTCATTCAACATTGTCTGACCTTCAGTCGTGGTGTGTGGGTGGGTGGTTTGTTATTTTTCAGTGCTGTGTAGTGTTTCGATGTGTGCCGATACTGTAATTTATTTCTATGGGTGGACATTTGGGTTGTTTCAGGTTTGGGGTTATGACAGATAAAACTGCCATGAATGTCCTTGTGGCATCCTTGGGTAGCTAAAAGGCCTCACTTCTCCTGGATGTATCCCCAGGAGTGGGCAGCTTGGGTCCCAGGAGAGGCATATATTTAGCGTTAGGAGGTTCTGCCAAACGCTTTTCCGAAGTGGTGGTAAGCATTTGCACGCCTACCAGGTGTGAAGCTTGTCAGCCTTGCTGCGGTCATTTTAAGGATGCTCCTCGTTCTGGTGGGTGTGTGGTGAACTTGTGGTTTTAATTTGTATCTCTCTGATGACTCATGATGTCGAGCACCTTTTCTTACGTGTGTTGGCCATTTTGTGAAGTCCTTGCCTGTGGGAGGTGGACCAAGGTCAGGGGCTGGCACGTCTCCCCGAGTGACAGTGCTATCGGGTTTCCCTGGGACAGTCAGGCACGTGATCCCCGCTGAACGCGGGACAGGGGTTGAGGCAGCCAACCCAAGGTGGAAGCTCTTAGGTGCCCCTGCACACCCCTGATTTGACTCCAGGGGAAGCTGAGGCTCAGAGAGGCTGAGGGACTTTCCCAAGGCCACATAGCACAGCAAAAGCTGAGTCAAGATCACAGCCGGGATTTTCTAGGAAAACGGGCTGAGGGTGAGGTCCTCAGTCTCTGCTGCAGATTTTTGACCAGAGCCCAGAAGGTGTGTGGGTAGTCAGGGCCTAAGAGGGAATTTTGTGGCAGCTTGACTGGGAGTACTTGCAGGGAGAGGAGAAGGGGCCCGGGGCTGGGGTGTCTAGTCACTTGCTCTGGGGCCTCAGAGCCCAGGAGGGTGTGTGGACAGACCCTCAGGGAGCCGTCTCCACTTCTCCTGGCCTCCTCCCCTCCCACACACCAACTGCCCTGACTCGGCACCCTCGGCGTACAGAGGCCCATAGGTCTTCTTTCCATTCCAGCTGCAAATTGGCAGTGGGGACCAGGACAAAGATCAGTCCGGCCTCTGCCACCTGCTCTCCTGCCCCTTCCCTGCTGGGGTTAGATGGAGACAGAGCAGCCCGCTGGGCAAGCTCCTGGGGAGGAAGGCGGGAGCAGGACAGCCCCTCTGAGAGGCCTTCCCTGACTCACTACCCACCCCCGCCGCCCCACAGAGAGCTTCTCGCGGGTGCTGTCGCTGTCACAGCACCCAGACAGCCTCCCCCCAAGCTGAGAGCACCACTGGTGGCAGGTGCTGTCCTTATTCACCTCTGGAGTCGCAGCACCCGGCACTTAGTAAGAGGCAGCAAGGCTGAACACACGCTCTCGCAGCCTGTTCTAAGGGCCTTGCAATTTAGTCCCACGAGAACCATGGGACTATTACTCTCCCCATTTCACAGATGAGGAAACTGAGGCTCAGAGAGGTTAAGAACCTTGGCCAGGTCACTCAGCTGGGTTTTCAATCCTAGGCAGTCTGGCTCCAGGGCCCACATCCACACAGTTCCTGCCTCTCAATAATAGCAAATAATAATGGTTATGACTGTTTATCAGCCATTTTTATATGCCAGCATTTACATATTTTTTCATTTTGTTGTCACCTGTATCCTAAGATGTAGATGCTATTATTATCCCCATTTTACAGTTGAGGCAACTGAGGGTCAAAGGAGTTGAGCAGCTTGCCCAGGGTCACAGACCCAGTAAATGGGGAGCCTGGGAATGACACAGGCCTGTCTGACCTGAGAGTCATGCTGGTACCCAGGGCATCGTGTTGCCACAGCACATGTTGACGAATGAATGAATGGATGAGTGAGTGAGTGAGGACTCACAGCCCCTCCAGAGACACCCTCCTTCCCTCTCCCTTTGGAACATCTTAGCTGAGGCATCAGGGAAGTTGCCATCTGGAGGGTGAGGAGGCACTGGACAGAGGAGGTGGAGTGGGGGCGGGAGGAGTGTTCTTGGTAGAAGGAACAGCATTGCGGAGGTCCTAGGTTGAAAGGGAGCTGGGGGCAGGTGGGGACTTTCCGTCGGAATGAAGAGTAGCCTTTGGGGGTGTGTAGTAAGGGCTGAGATTAGAGGGGCAGGGTATTTATTGGTGGGAGAAGGGGGCGACTGAAGGATCTTAAGCAACCTGGTTGGATTTGCAAGTAGGCGCCTGCCTCTGGCTGCTGTATGGAGAAGGGTCAGAGTAGGAGCCCAGTGACAGTGGCCTGGGCTGGGGTGGGGGCGTGGTAAAGGAGCCGAGGGGGGCTACAGTTAGGATTCAGGGTTAGTTCTACCCTCAGAGACTCTGCTTTTGGATTTTTTTCCCCCGTCTTTTAAAAGAAATTTATTGTGAAGTACCTCAGACATACACAAAGCCTGAAAGACTACCATCCAGGTCCGCACCCAGGCTCAAGACCCAGAACAGCTGCAACCAGCTGATGCCCCTCAGGGCCTCCCCACTCCCAGCCCCAAGGGAGGGTCACCGCCGTCCTGAATTTGTAGATCTCTCCATGCATTTCTGTATGCTTTTATAAATATTAACACATGATCTAGTTTTGAATTTTTGCAACTTTGTGCGAACAGCATCTAACTATTCTTCTGTAACTTGCTTTTTTTCTCAATATAGTGATGAAACAAAAAGATTTATGGTTGGAGGTGGAGGAGTGTTGGCTCCTTCAGGAGGTTTTAAGTAGTGTTAGTTATAACCAGAAGAGTAACTGACACATAGCACTTCATGTGCCAACTCTGAGGGCATTACATCTATTGACCTATTTAATTCTTTTCTTTTTAATTTATTGGCTGTGTTGGGTCTTCATTGCTGTGCACGGGCTTTCTCCAGTTGTGGCGAGCAGGGGCTACTCTGCATTGCGGAGCGCGGGCTTCTCATTGTGGTGGCTTCTCTTATTGCAGAGCATAAGCTTCAGTAGTTGTGGCACGTGAGCTCAATAGTTGTGGCTCGCAGGCTCTAGAGTACAGGCCCACTAGTTGTGGCGCATGGGCTTCGTTGCTCCGCGGCATGTGGGATCTTCCCAGCAGGGGGCCCAAACCCGTGTCCCCTGCATTGGCAGGTGGTTTCTTAGCCGCTGTGCCACCAGGGAAGCCCTTATTTAATTCTCACTACAAAGCTATGAGATATTATTTTTGTACCCTTTTTGCTGACGGGGAAACTGAGGCACAGAAGCGTTATATAACAAGGTCATTGGGCTGGTGGAGCATGGGTGTGAGCCCGGGAAGACTCACACAGGACTTGGACGCTGAGCGGATGTGGGAGATGGGAGGCTGGACCCACACCGCTGCCACCAAGCCTTTTCTCTTGCCATCCTGCCCTGCTGCCCCTGGAGCTGGGCCCTGTGCTGTCTGGGTCGGAGTAAGCTGTGCAGAGGGTGGGACCTTGACCCTGAAGTCCAGTACCTTCCCTCTTCTCCCACAAGGAAAGGAGCAGGCCCCACTGGGGACAAGGTTGCTGGGTCTTCCCCACGCCCTCCCAGCCTCAGAGCCACCCCGCATAGGCAGGTCCCTCCCATCCAGACCCGTCTGTGAAGCTGCCCTGCACCACAGTCTGACACCACTTGCCAGATCCTCCCAGCCTTCTCATGGCCACTAAAACATCTTCTGCTGGCCCTCGAGGCAAGGAGAACAGCCAGCACTGTGCCCATTTGGCAGACCAACAAACTGAGACCCAGACGGTCAGGGTAGGACTGAAGAATGGGAGGAGGTTCTGGAATCAGAAGGGGCTGAACTGGGGTCTGCGATTTCACAGCTGTGTGACCTTAGGCAGATGACTTCACCTCTCTGAGCCTCTGCTCTCTCATCTGTAAAGTGGACCTCCTTACTTCCCCAGGTTGTTGAGGGGGGTTATGGAATGTCTGCACGGTACTTCCAGAGTGCAGGGCCTGGCACACGGTGTGTGGCTGTGAGGACAGCTGACTCTGTTAGCGTCGTGTTACTGAGTGCTAATGAGCCCAGCATGTTAGCAGAGCTGGACGGGAACCCTGGGCTCTGGCTCCAGCTCCCCGTCCCCCCACCCTCACCGTATACTTACACGGAACCTCATCCCAGACTCCCAGCACGACAGGTGTGGGTTCCGAGCCCCCATCAGGACCTGTGTGGGGTTATGACATCACCGTCTCCCCACCATCTTGGGCTGGGGGCCCACTTGGCATCAGGCTGAGAGCCCACGCGGCACAGTCTGCGCCTGCAACAGATGGGAAAGTGGGGGGAGTCATGTTCTTCTGATTCAGACATTGGGGTGGGGAGGGGGCCACACAGGATCCTGCGAGCCCACCTCCTCCCTGGCCTTCCTGCAGAGCTGGCGGCTCTGACAAAAGAACAGCTTGTGTGCCCACCTCCCTCGGCCTGCGCGGTGTCTCCTCACAACGGCATCTGGGTAAATAGCACTTGACGTCCTCTTCCTTCCTGGCAGGTCTTTCTCCCACTGAGGGAGGAGGATGCTTTGCTAGAGAGAGGAAGGGGCCAGCTCCCTCTGACTCCAGAGGGGTCAGCTTTGCTCAGCCCCTCAAAAGGACTTCTGCCTCAGTTTCCCCACCTGTGAAATGGGGACAGTAAGAATACGAACCAAAACGAGTGGCTGTGAAGATTCACAAGTAAATATTGTACATGGAAATTTCTGAGGTGGGCCTGGCACTCTATCCTCCAGAGGTGTGCCCCTCATGGCCAGCTAGGCCCAGTGGAAGGAGGGAAAGTGAACCGGTGCTGGGGCCGAGGAGGCTCCACCCCGGCCCTCCTAGTGCTGACGTGGAAGGCACTCCATGAGCTAATTGCCTCGGCCCAAGGTTTCCCGGACGTCTAGCCGCCTCAGATGCAGTGGGTGGCTGGCCCTGTCACTCCATGAGCCATCCACAGTCAAGGGAAGATTCTGGAGGTAGCGAGCCCCCTGTCAGCTGATGTATACGAGCCTCACAGTTTGCATTCTGCTTTTACAATCCATGAGGACCTGTAACTTCCATTGTTCCATCCTTACACCTGTCCTGCAGATGGACACAGAGCGGGTCCAGTTGTCCCCATTTTAGAGCAGGGGAGACCCAGGTTTTGTGTTTAGTCAGTACCAGAGTCAGGCTTCATGGGCACCTGGGGAGTTACAAGGAGCCCTCCGGGGACTTCCTCGGTCGCGCAGTGGTTAAGAATCCACCTGCCAATGCAGGGGACATGGGTTAGAACCCTGCCCCAGGAAGATCCCACATGCCACAGAGCAACTAAGCCCGTGCGCCACAATTATTGAGCCCGTGTGCCTAGAGCCCATGCTCCACAACAAGAGAAGCCACCGCAATGAGGAGCCCACGTACCGCAATGAAGAGTAACCCCCGCTCGCCGCCTGTGTGCATCAACAAAGACCCAATGCAGCCAATAAATAAATAAATACATAAATAAAATAAAATAAAGGAGCCCTCCGGTTAGTGGACAGTGAAGGTTAGTGTAATGGGGTGGGGCCAGGTATACCGAGCAGCTCGTCCATCCATGCCCCACTCCCCTCACCTGGCCTCCCCGTCTGGAGGGCCAAGCAGGTGTCTGCATGGATGGGTAGCTGTGCCCTCTCACATGGGACACCGTGGGGGATAAAGGTGGCCCACACTGGGCCAGGCTTGGGCTCCCCCCCCCACACAGCCCTGCAAGCCTGACACTCCAAGTCCCCACTTTATAGAAGGGGACAGATGTCACCAGAGAGGTTAGCCCACCTGCCCCTGCTCTGCGGGTGGAGTGGAGGAACCAAGTGTCAATCCCTCCAACTCCTCAGTGCAAGGTCGTGCTGCTGACTGTGGTGGCAGCTCCCTTCTCCCAGGTGCTGAGTATGGCAGTGACATTGACACTGCCGTCCCCACCCCCAGAACTTTGAAGCAAGGAACCCATGTATCCCCCATCACATAGCTAGAAAATGAGCTCAGAGAGGTTAAGGGACTTGCCCAATGTCATACAGCAAATGACCAACAAGGTCAGGACTGGGCCAGTGAAGCTGGGAGGGGGGAGGGGTCTTCTGTACTTGCCCTGAGCTGAGGGGCCATCCCTGCATAGAACACTCAGAGGATGCTAGATTGTGCTCTTGGTTTTCTGTTTGGCCCTCAGCTAGCTCTCCAGCACCTGGCACAATGCCCAGCCCGTAGTAGGTACTCAGTGAACATTTGCTCAGTGAAGGAATCATGAGAATCCAGTGAGCTCAGGTCTGAGGCTCAGCCTGTGGTCAGGGCCCAGGGCAGGTGGAGCGGAAACCACCAGGGCCCCTGGGCAGTAAGGAAGCATTGGGCTGTCAGTAGGGAGCGTGGAGGAGGGGAAAGGGGAGATGGGGACAGGGATGGTCTAATTTGGCTCCTGGAAGCGCATTGAATTATTAATTTCCTACTCACGTTCCCATGACATGTGTGCCAGAGACTGTCCCCTCCCAGAGCCAGAACTCGTGGCCCTGCCTGCTTTCCTCCAGCCCAGAAGGGGCTTCCTCCAGCAGGGGAGGGCCAGGGAGAGGCTCCCTGGCTTCGGCCCCAATTCTCCTCCCCGGTGGGGTCTTAAGACAGGGGAAAGAGGGACTCTAAACACTTTGTCCTCATCCTGGGCAGGATGGGGGTGTCAGAGAGCACCCTGGAACACCCTGCCCTAGACAATAATTGCAATAAAGAGGCCCTGTTCATGGGCATTTACCATGTAATCATCCCACAACCCTTCTATTAGGTACATAAGTAGGTACAGTTGTCCCATGTTGTGTGAGACGAACCAGGGGTTCAGAGAAATGGAGGCATTTGCCCCAGGCCACACAGCAGGTTGGTTCTCAAGCTGGTTTTGAATCCTGGGCTGTCTGCCTCCAGAGTCTGTGATCTTAACCACCTGCTACCCTGGAATGGCCATAGCACTGCAGCCCTATTCCAGAAGCCCCTGGTTTGTGCCCCCAGGTCTGCCCAGTGCCCACATAGAGCCTTACACTATCTTAGAGAAGCTTGGCATGTGAATAGTGATGACTAAGAGAGTCCACCCCTTCAAGGACCCATCAGGGTACAGCCTCCCAGTGATAAAGGACTCAGCAATGGCTCGCAACCCTGACTGCGCATCAGGGGGGCTTTTACAGCTCTCCACTGCCAGCCCCTCCACCCTACCATAGGCTGAGATGTCCCAAGGGCAGGAGCCAGCCTGCTTTCAGCTCTCATCACGCACCAGCACTGGAAACAGCCGGCTGGACACCCAGTACACATGTGTTGCTTGAAGCTGGTATTGCCATCCCATTTTACATATGGGGAAGCTGAGGCTCACCTGGGGTCACTCAGCAAGGGTGGTAGGCATCTCTGGGCCCTTTGTCTCTTTCCTTCCTCCCTCCAAGTGACCTCGTGTGTCCCTTTCTGTGTCCCTGTCTCTGCCCTGTGAACAGCAGGAGCTTCCAGCCCGGGTGAACTTCTCAGTGGCCCCGGCCCCTGCGCCCGTGGTGCCCACCGCCCTGCACTCCAAGGTGGATGAGCTGGAGGGGCAGCTGCTGGCCAAGGTGCTGGCGCTGGAGAAGGAGCGCGTGGCCCTCAGTCACGGCAGCCAGCAGCAGCGGCAGGAGGTGGAGAAGGAGCTGAACGCCCTGCAGGACCGCGTAGCTGAACTGGAGCACGGTGGGTCCTGGACCCCACAGACAGCATGGCCGGCAAGGCCTTGATCCTCAGAAGGATCCTCAGGTGGCAGATGCACTCAGAAAACATTCTCCTGCTCCAGAAGCCAAAGCTAGGTGGGATGGAGGGGAAGAGGCTGTGAAACATGAGAGACAGTAATGGGGAGAGCATTATTATTATTAACAGCCTTTTCTGGCACTTATTAGATGCTGGGAGTGGGCTAAGTACTTGATACATCAGCTGGTTTAGTCTACACAGACTGTACAGGGGTGGTACTGTTATTATCCCCATTTCACAGCTGAGGAAAATAAGGCTCAGAGAGCTCAAGTGACTTGCCCAAGGTCACACAGCCAGTAAGTAGTGGATCTAGACCTTAAACCAGGTCTGACTCCAAAGTCCATACATTTAACCACCATTTAAACACCCCCACAACAGCACCTTCAATGTCAGAATTTGGTCATTTGTTTAACACCTGGGCCTGGCACCACTGGGGGTCAGAAAAACATGACATGTTGGACACTGTACAGGTGTTAGCATCAGGAGACCTGGCTGCTTATTCCGCAGCTGTCACTGGCTTGCTCGGTGACCTTGGAAGTTCACTTCCTCTCCCCAGGCCTCAATTTCCTCATCTGAAAAATGGGAATTTAGGACTCAGGAGCTCTCAGGGAACTTTCATCTTTTAAACTTTGTGAGGACCACCCTTAAGAGGCTTATAGACAAGTTGGGGTACCAGGGGACTAGCAGCCCTCATTCTGGAGTATGCCCTGCCACCCCCCATCAGTGTCCACTGACCTCCACCGTGTCCACCTTGCTCACCCCCCTCAGGGTCCTCGGCCTACAGTCCCCCAGATGCCTTCAAGGTCAGCATCCCCATCCGCAACAACTACATGTACGCCCGTGTGCGGAAGGCGCTGCCCGAGCTCTACGCCTTCACTGTCTGCATGTGGCTGCGGTCCAGGTCGGGCGGCACTGGCCAGGGCACCCCCTTCTCCTACTCGGTGCCTGGGCAGGCCAACGAGATTGTGCTGCTGGAGGCGGGCCACGACCCCATGGAGCTGCTCATCAATGACAAGGTGAGCGGGGGGGTTGGGCCGAGCGGGAGGGATGTGGGGGGCGAGTTGGGAGCACCTGCACTGCACCGGGCCCCAAACAGGTGGGCCCTTCCAGTTCTCCTGCTCAGCAGAGTCAGCTCACATGAAACGCCTGGTGTGTGCCAGGCTGGATTCTGGGAGTTCAAGTCAAGCCAGACCTGGGCCTGGTGGAAGAGGAGCTCATGTCCAAGAGAGGCTGTAAGCAGTGGTTTGCCATTTACAGAGGAGCACGTGAGGCTCACAGAGATGAGGAGACTTCCCCAGTGACCCGGCTGCAGGAGCAGGGCTGGAAGTGTCTGCCCCCACGGCCCTGCTCATTATTGTGGACACAGAGAGAAGTAAATGAGGCCAAAGGACCTCTCTAGGGAGGGAGGGAAGAAGGGTGAGAGGGGGTGCTGGTGGGTTCCTTACCCCGCTCCCCCCTGCAGCCAGCCCCATGCCCCTCCCCTCACGTGGTGATCAGGATGGCGCCATGGTCAGGCTCTACGCTGAACAGTGGATTTGAATCCTAATTCTGCCACTTCACTTACCCACTATGTGACCTTAGACTAGTCACTTACCCTCTCCATGCCTCACGGTCCTCATCTGTAAAGCAAGAATGCCACTACTCTCTACCCCATACGGCTGCGATGAGAAATAAGTGGCTTAAATACATGTAAAGGGCTTTGAGCAGAGCCTAGCATTTAACAAACTTCGATAATTGTGAGCTATTTTTATTATTCCAGGCCCTGTGCTAGTAAATACTTTACCTATATTATCACCCTTGACCCAGCTGCACCAGGAGGTAGACACCCTATTATCCCCATTTTGCAGATGGAAAAGCTGAGGCTCCGTGAAGACAAATAATGCACCCTGGCTACATAGCTGGTGAAGGGGCGATGATGTGATTTGGGGTCTTGGGCTCCAGAAACCATCTCTTAACCTCTGCACTGTTCTACCCTTGGGCCACCCATTTGCCCCATGCCCAGGCCTTCCTGCCCTTTATCCCTCCCCCAGCCTGGCTTCAGGGCAGGACAGGGTAGACCAGGGGTGGGGTGTGGGGAGTGATGTGGCAGGGGCATGGTGATTGACGGGGAAGGAAGGAGAACATCTTATCACCCCATTTCCCCCAAATATCTTCCCCTGACTGCCACATTGCTTTGGGTTTTGCAGGCATGGTGGTCTTTTGAGACTCCCTGGAAATGCATCCACTTGTGGGACCAGCCCACAGCCACATAGAGCTTTTAGAGTGACCCAGCAGAACCCTACTCAGCAGGAGGTGCCTTTCATGGGTGTCCTGGAGGAGGAGGAAGGAGATGGACCCAGGGGACAGTGACTTTCTCTCGTGGCCCAGTAGGTCCTAAGACCACCAGGGTAACTGGATGACATCTAGATCCTGCTACCGGTTCCCTTCATAAACCCGCTGGCTGACATCCTTGGCTCTGCCCACGGTAGCATTTAGTTCTAGTAGAAGGAATTCAGCACCCTGGACAGGGCACAGGGCAGCCCAATTTCCAGAACTTCTGGGGCCTTTTGAGCACCAACCTCACAAACTACTCAGTTCTCGTTTTATTCCAAACTCTAAGCCTTTGCCACTGCTGTGCCCTTACTTGGTTTGCCTTGCAGTGGAGTTGCCAGAGTCCGTTGTACTTCCAGATGTGTTTAGATTTCACATCTTCCATTCCCACACCCCTCCCTCCCCCTGGGCCTTCACAGCCTCTGTACCTCCCAAATGGCCCCTGTGTTACTCTGTGTCTTATAATATTGTCTCTGAAGTCCTTCCCTCCTGTGCAGACTCAGTTCCTTTTATGACCAGGACCGGATCCATACCCCCAGTGTCTAGAACAAGGCCTGGCACCAAGTAGGCCTCAGAGAATGTTGCCATAAATCGTGATCTCAGAGAACTTAGGAGATGAAAGAGTCCTTTGGGAGCCCCAAATCCACAGGCAGCAAGTACCTTTCATCTCACAGGCCAACTCTAATCCATCAGCAGTGGCTTCCGAGAGCACTGTGATGAGAACGATTCCTAGGGTGAGTCTAGGCTCATGATTGATCAGCCGTGTCTGCCTTGGGTGGAGGAGGAGGCAGAGGTGGCTGCATATTTGCCATCTTTTTCCCAAACCCCTAACTTTACAGATGAGGAGACTCGGGCCCAGGGAGGAAAAGAGCAGCCTCCCCGTGGTCCCACAGGGGAGTTGGTTGGCAGTGCCCGGCCTCCGAGTCCAAGACTTGTTCCACCACTGCCAGTACTTCTTGAGCCTAGCTGTGTGCTGGGCACTGTGTAAGGTATTCAGGGGAAGTAGGCTTCTGAGATGCAGCTCCTGCCCTGCGTGACCTTACAGGCCTGTTAGAGAGTGAGTAAACTCCCTGGAAACAACTGAACACCAATACTGAATAGTCCCTTGTGATCTGGGTGACGCTGCCCGATTATATATTGTGGGAAAAGAGTAAAGAGTTGTTGGGAAGACACTGAGCTGGGAGGAAGGGGAAGGTCAAGCCTCGGGTCAGTTCCTGGAAGGAGGGACACCAGTCTCCCCCCACCCCCCATCCTGCTGCTCCAGCCTTGGGCCTTGTGGTGCCACTGACCTGGGGCTGGGGGACCTGTTTTCAGGTGGCTCAGCTGCCCCTGAGCCTGAAGGACAATGGCTGGCACCACATCTGCATCACCTGGACCACAAGGGACGGCCTGTGGTCTGCCTACCAGGATGGGGAGCTGCGGGGCTCTGGTGAGAACCTGGCCGCCTGGCACCCCATCAAGCCTCATGGGATCCTTATCCTGGGCCAAGAGCAGGTAAGGCTAAGGATGATATCAGAGCTTGGGACCCAAGTAGATATCCCACCCACCCAGGGCCCCTAAGGAGGGGGCTTAGGCGGAGGGTCCCTGAAAGCACAGCAGTGAGCATTCAGTCTGACCCAACCATTCTGCAGGCAGGCAGGCTGAGTGAGATCCAGAGAGAGCAGAGACCTGCCCGAAGGGCTAGAACCTTGGGGCGGGGCTAGAACCTGGAGGGGGCGGGACTTCAGCAGGGACAGGGGTTGACTCTCGGAGTGCCCGCCTGTCTCTTCTGCTGCCTCACTCCATGTCACTCTTCTTTCTGCTCTTTTGGTCCAGGATACCCTAGGCGGCCGGTTTGATGCCACCCAGGCCTTCGTGGGCGACATTGCCCAGTTTAACCTCTGGGACCACACCCTGACCCCTGCCCAGGTCCTGGGCATTGCCAACTGTACGGGTCCGCTGCTGGGCAACATCCTCCCCTGGGAAGACAAGCTGGTAGAGGCCTTCGGGGGTGCAACGAAGGCCACCTTCGATGTTTGCAAGGGGAGGGCCAAGGCATGAGGGGCCGCCTCGTCCAGGGCCCCTCCCTCGCCTGCCGATTCGGGGACCGTCTGGGGCGGGGGCACCCTCCCTCCCCAGCCTACCCACACGCTGGCCTCCTTTCTCGCCCCCTTCCTGGCCATGCCTCCTGTTTCCCCCACCTATACCCACACCTCCAGAGCGCCCCGCCCTTGGTGGCTGTTTCCTAATCCCACTTGGATGGAGGCAAGCAGCTCAAGTCAACTGGCCAAGCCTGGGGTGAGTCCAGGGCCTGGCAGGGGTGCGTAGCGGCACCCAGGCTCTTCCCCACCCCACCACCCCCGCCGGCATTACAGTGGAGCCGTCCCTCACCCCCACCCCTCGTCCGTCAATCACAAGTGATTCCACTGATCTCCCAGCACCTCCCATGAGGTATATGGGGGAAGGGCCCACTATCTCAGCAGCAGGGATGGTTATCTGCCCCGCTTGTCCTCCACGTGACAGGCCATAACAGGCTGTAGAGCTGTCCCCAAGCTGAGAGGGAATGACAGAACCACAGGGGACTCAGACTCACCCCTCTTCCATCTTTCCACCAGCTGCCAGTCACGGGCAGTGGGATCTTGGTGGAGCCTCTCCCCATAACCCCCAGCCCCAACTGCACCCTCTCTCTTCCTCCTTTTTCCTTGTTTCTTTGTGTGCAGTGGTTTGAATGTTGGTTCCATGCCTGGCCCAGCCCCACCTCAATTTCCAAGACATTCCCTTCCCAGCTCCAGCCTGGAGGGTTAAGGACCAAGACCCTGGGAGACCAAAGGGCCAAAGTCACCCCTCGTGCTGACCCACAGCTGCACCCACTGGCATGGTCACCTCTCCCCCTCTGCAGCCAGGACAGGGCCTGGGCCACTTCAGTCTGGGCTGGGGACAGCATGGGACAGAAGCATATGTCCCAGGGGACCCAGACTCTGGAAGAGCCACAATACCAACCCGCTCTGCATGGCTCTGCAACCTTTGGGAAAGAAAGAAGCCGAGAGGGCAGGGAGAAGCTTGGAGTGGTGTGCAGAGCACTGGATGAGAAGGAGGAGCCCTGGGTTCCTGGTCCGCCCCGCTGCTAACCTGCTGTGTAGTCTTCTGTAAGTCCCCGCCCTCTCCGGGCTGGCCTTCCTCATTTGTGAACTGAGGCCCTTGCCTTGATCATTTCTGAGAGCTCTCCAGATCAAAAATGAGATGGTCTGTGATTCCAGGTGGATAGGGTGGGACACGCCAGAGAACCTGCCTAGGGACCGAGGGGCACAGCAGGGGCAGCAGATGGGATCTGGCTTGGCATCAGGCAGGGTCAGCAGCTGGCTCCAAAGAGTGCGGGGCAAGGACGAGAGTCAAAGCAGACCAACCTCATACACAGATTGTAAAGATAAGCTCTTCTGAATCCCCCCAGCCTGGCACCCTTGCCTGTTGAATGTCTCAAAGGGCTGGTAGCTTCCTGGTCCCTACCCTTGAGTCCCCAACAGCTCCCCCAAGAGAGTGGAAGAATATCAGAGCTGAGAAAAGCCACCCGGTCTGACCTCTTGCTTGTACAGATGGGGAAGAGCTCAGAGAGGGCAAGTGACTTGCACAGGATCACACAGCACAATGGAGCAGAGCCAGGACTAGAACCTAGTGCCCTTTCCCCCACACCATACTGCCTACCCATGAGAGTCTTTGAGTCCAGCCTATACCTAAGAGGATGGATATTTAAGAAGTCAGAATGCTTTCCGACATGCCCGCTGAACCACCTTTCTTTATGAAACATACAAACATCTTGGCATTCCCAACCCCTGCCCCCAGAAGGTAGGGGAGAAGAGGTGTGATCCCTGGGCACTCTGACGGGAATGGAGAGCTGAGAACACAGGTGTCCCTCCCCTTGCCAGTCACCTACCAGGTGTCTGGGCAGCTGTTGGCTACCTGAATCGGATGGGCACTGATGGCTTTTTGCCCGCCTCTTTTGGTTCCCTGTCTCTGCTCCCCACATCCACTTAGCCTGAGGCACGATGCCAGAGCTGCAGACTGTGGGGCCCAGGGCCATGGAAGCTTTTCCAAAACTTGTTGCTTCCAGCCCCCAGATCCTCGTTTCCATTTCAAGAGCACAAATAGACCATTCAGCACCCCCAGCCCAACTCCCCCGAAAAAGGAGTGATGGCGCGCTTCCGCCAGAAGCTGCCGAGATCTAGGTTGCCCCGGTAACAGCCAATGACATCAGCCCCAGTGCTGGGTCAAGCACCTCATAAGGACATACGCTGTTGCTGGGGTGACAGTGGAATTTGGAACTTAGGTTTCAGGGACACAGGGCTTTATTGGGTTTCTGTTATTGTTTTTAAGGGAGCAGCTTTTGTGGAGGCCTTGCTGGAAAGACAGGGTCTTAGGAAGGAAGTGATAGAACTTGTTTCATCACTTGAGCCCATCCAGGGGCAAGTCCTTTATGCTTTGTGATAGTGATCATGAGACATCTCACGCTGGTCAGCCTCCAGAGGGAACAGGATCAAATTGGAGACACATGTAGGCCCTGAGCCTGGGCTCTTGGTGAGTGGCCTGGGTCCCCCTTTCCATTCCAGAAAGATGAACACCGCAAAGTCCCCACCCCTTCTTCATCGATTGATCATCCTTCTTACCTTTGCCGAACACCTGCTGTTTGGACTGCAGCTTTGAACTTCAGCTGCTCCCAGGCACAGCCAAAAAGACGGGGAAGAGAAATGGTGCTCAGTTGCATCCTCGAGCTACTCCTGGCTGGAAATGAGGCTGGAGCCATGTCTTTTACACCCTTTTTAAGTGTCAGGCACCATGCTGAGCAACTCAAGGGGATCAACTCATTAATCCTCACAACAGTTCTAAGCTTGGACTGTTCTTAGCCCCATTACACAGGTGGAGAAACAGGGGCCCAGAGAGGTTAAGTAATCTGCCCATGTCAACTGGCCAGCAAGTGATGGAGCCCAGAGTTCAAACCAAGGCAGGTGACATCCAGGGCCCCCTCAGCCTGAGGGGACAGGCACTGCCACTGTCTGTGGAGTGGGATTGGGTCATCCATTGCTTCTGACCCTATTCACCACCTGAGAGGAACAGAGGTGCGGGATGGGCTGACCCCCGGGCCAGGGTCCCCTCGGGTGAGGCCGTGGGAGGGGTCTCAGCCCCTTCAGGGAAGATGTCCCTGTGCGGGGTGCCCTTCTCTCACCGGCTGGAGTTCCCAGGAGGGCTGAAAGGGGGAGAGGAAGCTGGGCATCTCCCAAGGGTCCTAGGCTGCGAAGGGGAGACAGTTGGTATTTCTCATACCCCTGCTTTGGGCCCAGCCCTGTGCCAGGTGCTTCACAGCTCTTCTCTGCCAGATTTTCCCACTTTGTGGCACATGGTGCCCCTAATCAACATCCTAAGGGGACAGATCATCGCACCCCAATTGTGCATGACCTGGGACCACAGATGTGGGCAGGAAGGGCTCCGATGAGGATGCCGGGGCCCAGGGAGGACGAGCAGCATTTGGGGGCCGCTGAGCTGGGCCGTGGGAGACCTGAACCAGCTTTCTGACTCAGCATTCAGTGCTCTCTCCATGAGGCAGTGGCCCCAGTCCCTACCCCTGGAAATGGGTTCCCCCTTTTCTACATTTCCCAGCACCCTTGCTCTGAGCAAACTGGGGAAGGGACCCCTCTCCCAGAGATGGAATCATTCTCTTCACCCTCTTTGTCCCAGCTGCCTGCCACTCCAAACCCCTCCCCACCCCTGCCCCCTGACTCTGCTGGATGGGGAAAGGGCTCCCGTGGGCCCAGGCTGAGCAGTGAGTGAGCATGTCGAGCTGTCGGACACTGTGAACTTAGTGCATCCTACTGGCAACCCACCTCCCCACTCCTCCTCCTGCCTGATTTTGTACATAAAGTGACATGAGATGCAACATGTGTATGTGTGTGGGTGTGTGTGGGTGTGTGTAAGGTATGTCATGGTTTTTGTTACTTTTTTGTTTTTGTAAATTTGAATGTTCAAAATAAACATGATGTTTACTCTGAGGCTCTTCTTGCAAGGGTGGGGCTACCCTGGGGGTGCTGGGCAGGAATGATGTGGCTACTTGGGGCAGGGAAGTAGGCAAAGATAGAGGAGGTGCCACCTTGGTGCCCCAAAGCCTCACCCAAACCCACCTGTACCCCCCAACCTGACAGGCTCTGCCAGGTCCCAGGTGTAGACACACCCCTTTTCTCGGGATTTATGCAGGAAGGATGTAAAGAACACAGGTCCCACATGGAAAGTGTCCCAGTTCTGATAACTGGGCTTTGGCCTCATTCCTAACGCCTCATCCCCAGCTCGTGCCCCAGTTATAGGAACCAGGTCCCTGAGTTGTTCCCTGAGACCCAATCTGCCTGAGCTACTTTGCCTGGACCCCCAGAGTGTTGCTTTCCTTGGGGTCCTGGGGAGAATGGGTAGGGGAGAGGGAGGCGCCCTGTTGTATTTCAACCCATCCCCTCCCCACGGTCTACCTGGACTCCTGACTCATGTGGCCTCTAGACTGACTCTCAGCGTCAAGATCTTCTACCCCCACCCACCCCTCCAGCACCCACCCCATCCCTGAGAGATCTCAATCTGGTCCCAGCCCTCCCTGTGCACAGCAACTTAGGGGCACAGCCTCTGCCCTCCTGCTCCATCAATATTGTTACTGCTCTTAGTTGGACCTTGTGGTCAGATCATCTCTGGGAAATGCCAGGGGGCCAGTCAGGGGTTACAGGAGGTCACACCAGCAGAATAGCCTTCTCAGACTTTTCCAAAGTTTCCCAAACTTCCAACAAGAGGAATTCACCCTGTGAGGAGCAGGGGGTATACCTGGAAGCAGCGCTTCAAACAGGAAAACCATATTTGAAGTCTACTGAGTAATCTGAAAAACTCCTGTGCTTTCCTCACCCTACTCCAGGATGAATCCAGATTTGTTTTAAAATATTGCTTTTAATTACTTACCACTGAGCAAAATTAAGCTGCAGGCAGATACGCCTTGTTTATACTCTCTTGCACTGATTTACTTGCAAACACCCTCTCGTCCTCTGTCCCACTCAGCTGGCACTGTTCAGCCTTGGCTAAATCCCGCTGTGTACCTGCTTCGTGCCAGTACCTGCACGCTGATGTGGAAAAGTACAGGGCTCTGATGTGTGTTGACTCTCATTTCAAATTCACGGGCAGAGATCTCCAAGGGGCGTTTCTTCCTTGCCAGCAAGTAAATTCTCTCTGGAGGAAGATAACATCATCCAAACACGTATTTTTGTTGCACAAGGTTTGGCATTCAATAAGAATTTATCAGACATATCTGGAGACAAAACTAAATCACTGAAAATCAAGAGAAAAAAATTTTAAGGGCCAATAGACCTACACATATAAAATTGCATGGAAGTAAATAAATACACGCATATACACACACAGGCTCTCATGCACACATACACACACATACAAGTAACACTGGGGAAATTGGAATAATACTGTATCAATGTCAGTATCTTGGTAGGGATACTGTATTACAGTTTTGCAGGATGTTACCATTGGGGTAACTGGATAAAGGGCAAGTAGAATATTATTTCTTGCAACTTAATGTGAATTTATAATTATCTCAAAATTAAAAGTCTAATTTAAAAAAGATCTCTATAGGAGATTCCTAGAGTGCAGTTATAAGACCCAGACTTGAAAATAATTATGATTAATATATCTAAGAATTTAGATGACAAATAGGATTTCAACAGAGAACTGTAAACTATAAAAATCAAATGAAAATTCTGGAACTGAAAAATACATTAACTGAGCTTATGAACAAAATAAATAAGTCTAACAGCAGTCCAGACAAAGCTGAAGAAGGAATTGTGAACTCTATTAGAGATCTCAAAAGAAATGATCCTTAATAAAGACTGAGGGGAAAGAACAGAAAGTACAGGGGAAAAAGCATAAGATTAATATGGGACATAATGAAAAGATGTGACATGTATGGAGCCGCCGAAAAGGAGAGAGCAAATAGGGCAGAAATAATATTTGAAAAGACAATGTCTGAGAAGTTTCCAAAAACCATTGAAAGACATTAAGCCAGAGATTCAAGAGTCTCAGGGAACTTCAAGCATGAGAAATGCAAAACAAACAAACAAACAAAAAACCACAAGTCAGATTTTGATAGTGAAACAGCTGTAAATCAAAGACAAATAAAAATTCTTAAATGGTCCCAGAGGAAAAATATGCATTACCTTCCAAGGAGCGATGACCAGAACAACAGCTAACTTCTCATAGAAGGAATGGAAAAAGGAAGACAATAAAATGACATCCTCAAAGTGCTGAAAGGAAATAACTGCCACCCTAGAATTCTATATTCACTGAAGCCCCTTCAAAAACGAAGGTGACATATACATGTTTTCAGACAAAGAAAAAACAGAATATTTATTACCAAAAGTTTTTGTTACCAACAAAGCTTCTCTTAAAGGACATAGTAATAAAATTAAAAAAAAAAAAAAGGACATACTAAAGGAAATTCTTTAAGGAGAATGGGAAAAGGTCCTGAAAGGAAGTATGGAAATTCCAACGAAGAACAAAGGAATGGATAAATATGTGGCTAAATCTAAGTTAATATTGATTAGAAAAAAATTATGTCTTGTGAGCTTTAAAATTCGTGGGAGACTTCCCTGGTGGTCCAGTGGTAAAGAATCTGCCTTGCAGTGTAGGGGACACTGGTTTGATTCCTGGTTGGGGAACTAAGATCCCACATGCCATGTGCCACAACTACTGAGCTCGAGAGCCGAAACTAGAGAGCCTGCATGCTGCAGGTTCAGAGCCCACGTGCCCTGGAGCCCATGTGCCACAACTAGAGAGAGAAAACCCACATGCCGCAACTAGAGAGAAGCCTGCGCCACAATGAAGAGTCTGAGCACCACAGGAAAGATCCCACATACTGCAACTAAGACCCGTCACAGCCAAAAAATAAAATAAAATAAATAAATATTTAAAAATCAAATAAAATTCATGGCAGCAACAGAATTAAAAAGTGGGAAGAGGTAAATGCAATTAAAATATTCTAATGTCCTTGCATGGTCCTGGAGGTAGTAAAAGTACAAGTCTAGGATCAATATTGATTTTGCTAGGGTAATCACTAAAAAGACTGTAAAAGATTATGTAACTAACAAGTTACTACAAGAGAAAAAAATAGAATAAAAATCCAAAGAAGGCCAAAGAGGAGGGAAAAAGGAACACAGAAAGGAGGGGATAACTAGAAAATAGTTAAGTGATTGACTTAAACATAAATTTAATGCTAGTAGGTAATTACATTAAACATTAAAAGATAAATGTTCCAATGAAAATATTAATATTGTCAAACTGAACTTTAAAATAAGCCTATAGAAAGGTTGAAATTAAAAGGGTAGAAAAATATATACCATGCAAACACTAATTCAAAGAAGGTTGGTATAGCTATACTTAGTTCAAAGTAGACTTTAAGACAAGAATCACTGCTAGACCTGAAAGGCACATTTCATGATGATAAGGGGTCAGTCTGTTAGGAAGGTATAACACTTACAAATTTGTATGCATGTATTAACACAGCTTCATAATTATATAAAATAAAAATTGATAGGAACAAAAGGAAAAGTTGACAAATCCATAATTATAGTGGGATATTTTAACAAGCCAATCTCAATAACGTATAGGGCTAGCAGAAGAAAAAAAATCAGAATGAATATAGAACACCTGAACAAAATGATAAACAAACTTGACCTCACAGAGCAACTACACAGTAGACAATCTTCTCAATTACATGTGAACATTTTACCCATGCTGACTATAGTAAGTGAAATAACGCTTCCCCCAAAGATGTCTACATCCTGGTCCCCAGGACCTGTGAGCATGTTGTCACATGGCAAAGGGAAATAAGGTTGCAGATGGAATTAATGTTGCTAATCAGGTGACCATGAGATAAAGAGATTAACTAGGATTGTCTGGCTGGAAAAGGGAAAGAAATGGCCTTCTTTAGAGCCTCAGGAAGGAATGCAGCCCTGGGGGCACCTTGACTTTAGCCTGCTGAGACCCATTTCAGACTTCTGACTCCAGAACTGTAGGATAATAAATGTGTGTCATTTAAAGTCACTATTTTTCCAATATCTGTTACTTGCAGCTGATGCAATTGCTAACTGATTCCAGGGTGTCCACCATTAACCATTCAAATAGCAGGAGCAGTACATGAAAAATGTAGCTGGAACATAGGCTGGATCTTGGGGATGGACAAAAACTGAGTCTGAAGAAGTAGCGTAGGATCCTATCCACCTCACTCATTTACTCATACGTTCATTCTTGAAACATTTACTAAGTACCTACTCTCTGCTAGATCTTGTGTGAAACACAGCGATGCAGAGATGACTAACACAAAGTCCTTGCTCTCAAGGAGCTCACAGGGGAAGACGGAGAATTAAACTCAAGTACAAAACAGTGGAGAAGAGCAGTGACAGGAACACGCACCACATGAGATGGGAGTACAAAGGATTTTTCTACTTGCAAGTGATGGAATTCCAGTGTGCACAAGCTAAGACCAAAAGTGAATGGGCTCCTATAGCCAAAAAGGAGGGATGGGCAGAGGCAGAATGTGGGCGGAGAGGATGCGTGAGCAAATGCAGGGAGGTGAGGAACAGCATGGAGCATGTGGAGAGCTGTGAGAGTTGGGGTGGCTGGGGCATAAAGCATGGGGAAAGAAGAGGCGAGAAGGAGTTGGAGGAGCCCATGGACCACGCCATTGGGGGTAGGGAGACTCAAATGCCAGGTCATGGCATCTAGATGTCACTTGGTAGGCAATGGGGAACTGTGGAAGGAGGGAAGCAGTTGTTAAAGAGAGGAATGCAGTGGTGAAATTTGGGTTTTAGAAGTATCACATTGACTGTGGTATGGACGGTGGATTAGAGATAGGCAAGACTGCAGTCAGGGGCTTCCCTGGTGGCACAGTGGTTACAAATCAATGCAGCGGACACGGGTTCGATCCCTGGGCCGGGAAGATCCCACATGCTGCGGAGCAACTAGGCCCGAGAGCCACAACTACTGAGCCCACGTGCAGCAGCTAGTGAAGCCCGAAGTCCCTAGAGCCCATGATCTGCAACGAGAGGCCAGTGCACTCACAAGCCCACGCACTACAACAAAGAGTAGCCCTGCTCGTCACAACTAGAGAAAGCCCATGTGCAGCAACAAAGACCCAATGCAGCCAAAAATAAAATAAATTAAAAAAAAAATACTGTAGTCAGGCAGGCCTATTAGGATGTGTTTGCAATAATACAGGTAGGATCGTGGTGCTGTGCACATGAGGAGTGCCATGAAGATGGCCAGAAGGGGGCTGTAATCAGGACACAGGTGTCAGAATCAGCAGGCTTGTGATTGATTTGAGGGGGTGATGGTAGGGAGAAAGGGGAAGGACCAGATTCCCTGGTTTCTGATGGAGGCAACTGGGGGTGGTGGAGGTGAGGATGCAGGAGAGCAGGTTGGAGGAAGATGATGGATTCAGTTTGGGACACACTGAGTTTGAAGGGTTTGTGGGACATTCTGGTGGACATGCCCATGGGGCATGTGGATATTTATGCCTGTAGCTCCAGTGAGAGTTCTAATCTGGAGAGAGAAACACAGCAGCCACCAGAATCTACAAGGACGTTGATAATGGAACCATGGGAGTGGATGAGCTCCCTAAAGGATAGTACTTAAGGTAGCCATCCTCAATAAGATGTGTGTGGGGTGGCATCGCTCCCTGGGAGAATGTTTGGAATCACCAGAGAGGCTTTCCAAAATGCACACCCAACCCTCAATTCCGGTAAATACTCTAGGCATCATGACCAAGGGAAACTCTTGCTGATGAGGAGGTCACCTAGGGTAGGAAGGAATTTGAGACCATTGATGAGAAGAGGGCCAAGGTGGGCCCAGAGATAGATCAAAGGAAGAAGGAGCCAGAAAGGAGGAGAGGTTTGAGGAGACCCAGGAGAATGAAGTGCCCCAGGGGTTAGGACAGAGCAGTGATTCTCAATTGTGAGTGTGCACCAGGGGTGCTTGTGAAAAATACAGATTACTGCCCCTCATCATTCTGATGCTGTGGGGCCCTGGAATATGCATTGTAAAGAGTTCTGCAGGTACTACCTCTGGGGTGGAGAATTTCATGAAGATGGGTGTAGTCAACAGATTTACCCCAGCAGGGGGATGGGTCCAGTAAGATAAAGACTAAAAGGGTCTATTGGATTCTGCTCTTCAGGAGGTCACTGGTAACCATGGAAGAGGGAATTTTGGTGGTGTCGTGGGAGTGGAAGCCAGATTGCAGTGGGCTGAAGATTGAATGGGAGGTGAGAAAGAGATGACAGAAAATGTGGACCCCTTTTGGGAGAAGTTTGGATGAGAGGCGGAAGCAAGAGCTTCATCCCCCTCAAAGGCCACCTTCCATCTTCTGGAGAAGCTTGGCAAAGAGGATTGGGGAAATCTGGAGGCTGAGTCAGATGTTCTGTGGACCCTAAGAATGCACCAGGGAGGCAAGTTGGAAATTGGCAAAGGCCTGACTCACCTCAAGCTTCCAAGTCTCAAAACTAAACCTGCTGTGCTTGCCCTCACCTATCCATTCCAAATCCAGTCTACCATCTTCTCCACCCAAGTAATCTTTCCATAACCCAAATCTGCCCATGTTTCTGCCCTACTTAAAACCAACCCTCCAGCAGCTACTTTCCCCCACTCTCACCTCACCTCCCTGAACCTGGGATTCAAAACCCTACTTCCCTCTGCATCTTCACCTCCACCGTCTTCACCATCCCCCTCCCCACTTATACGGCGTTCATCCTCCACCCAGGCCTCATGGAGCCACCAGCAGTTCCCCCAGTGAACTCTATGTAACCTCATTAGCCTACTGGTCATCCCAGACTCAGCCAACTCAAGCACCACCTCCTCTGAGAGTTAGTTCCTCCCTCCTTGGAGAGAACCAGCACCTTGCCCACACCTCTACCAGAGCACAGGTAGAATGAATTAAGACTCTGTATCTATTTGTTGGCATGGCTTTCCCCACACTGGACTGTGCCTTCTCTGGGACCAAGGTCTTCATCTTACTCCTCTCTGAATCATCCGCACCTGGCCAGGGCTGAGTTCCCAGTAGGTGCCAATGAATGTGAAGTGGGGTTTCAACCAAAGTAGCCATCATGATAGGATAAATGTTTAAAATATGGCGTACCCCACTGACCCTTTGATCCACCAATCAAATAATTGAATCTGCAGGTTCCTCTTCCTTCACTACTTTCCCTTCTCCTTAGTTGTACTAATATGTCAGATTAATTTCTCCTAAGGGAAAAAAAAGGCAGGCTCTGGACAACTGTATCTTTAAGTCAGATGGTACCATGTCTCCTATGGACTAGGACTAGGCAACAGTATGAGTGTGTGCCACAGTGCAAAAGCTCCCGGGTTCCTTCTCCAGGAACTTAAACTTGATTTTTTCCTTTTAAAAGCCGCTTAACCTCTCTGAACCTTAGTTCAGATGGATGTGGTTACCAATGCTGTTACCTAAAAGAGTTGTGAGAATCTCTTTGTTAAAGCCCTACATAAAAACTACTTAATATTAGGCTTTGGAGATGCTAATAAAGTAGCATTTTAGTGTTACGACACCAACAAGTTGCATTTATTATTTCAAAAGACTAAAAGAAACTCCCCAGGCAATACGGATCTTCAAAGTTTCTCTAAAATGAGAACTTCTGTACGAGCTTGGCTCCTCAGGCCCACTTAGGACAACTATAAGTGAAGCCCCACCTCCCCACCCTCTAAGCCACGCCCCTTTCCATACAACTCTACCTTGTCGGGCCCTTCAATGTTGATTGACGTTTTTATTCACCAATAAGAAGTAAAATTCCCATCAACGTCCGGTGAGGGGGCAGGACTTCCTTGTTGTTGCTAAGACACTCTTGTTTCGCTCCTTGACAACCCTAGCGGGGGTGCGCTCGCTGAGGCGCTGGCTCCGGCCCTCGCGGGAGCAGGTGAGGTCCCGGGGCGCGGCGGGCAGCCGGGCGGGGAGGGCCGGCCCGAAGGGGGGCCGGGAGGCATCGCGGAGCGGGCGAGGCCTCGCCCACCGCGGAGGCCCCACCTCAGCCTCCTCTGCCTGTTGGTCCCCAGTACCAGGTCCTCCCAACCCCCATTTCCCCACCACCACCACTTAGGGGACCTGCGAGCTCTGTCGAAACAGTTTCGCCGTCGCGACTCTGCGGGCCCTCCAGAGGTCTCCTCCCGCTTCACGTTCCTCCGTCCTCCCTAACCCCACTCCCCCTGGACCTCGATCCACTATCTTTCGCTTAGTAACCCCCTCCTCCCACGGCTGGGCCGTTGGTCGCCATCGCCTCCTCCTAGATCGCTCGACTTGGATAGTTGACGATGTGCTGGGACTCGAGGCTGGTCATATTCCTCTTTGGGCCTCAGTTTCCCTGTTTGTAAACGAGAAGTTAGATTGAATGATCCCTAAGGTCTCCTTGACGCTGACGTTCTAGGATGTGAGTCTTTGACCCAGCTGTAGGCTTCCCTGAAGATGTGATCCTCACAGGAAGTTTCGGGTGTAGTGAAAAGGACTTGGCAAACCTAATGTGGATTCCCAATTACAGGAACCCAGCAAGTTACCTAATCTCCCTGGAGTCCAGCCTGAGCATATACAGAATTAGGAGACTGCAGCACATCTCCTTGGGGGATTCTGAGGATAATATGAACTTCCTTCCTTTGTCTCTTATTTCCACACATTTCCCCCCCTCTGAGAAGTGTCACCAGCTCCCTTAGGATCAGCTGTCATTTCTCCATTTCACCCTCAAATCTGCATCTCCAGCTCTGATCTTTCTCTTGGGCTTCCATGGTGAGGGAGACTTTGGGGGTGGGGGTTGGAGTAGAGATTGATATATTGATGTGGTGGTTGGACTTGATGGCTTCCCTCTTGTCATTGGTAATCCATGATTTTGTGATTCCCTGCTCCTGTTGAGACACCTCCATTTGTATATCTCACCAACAACTTAAACTCAGTAGTTCACAAATCAAACCAGCCCGCATCTCTATCTATCCATCTGTTCTACCTGACTTCCCCTGTCTGTCTTAGTGGCATCACCATCCTCCTGGGGCATCATCCGTCACCCTGCCATGCTCATCCCACTTAGGCAGTGTCAGGTCTTTGATTCTGCCTCTGCAAGGATCTCACGTTCTCTCCATGCCTGAAGCCACTGTCCTGGTTCAAGTTTTTAATGCCTGTCACCCAGACCATTGCTGTAATTAACTTCCTAACTGGTGTTTCTACCTCCAGTCTCTCCTCCTGTTAACCCAGCCCACCAGAATAATTGCCCCCGAACAGAACCATGTCACCAATCCCCAAGACACTTCCAAAGGGCTTTTCTTTCTCCACTAAAAATATCCATACTTCTTAAGCCTGTATCTCAGGGCCCTTCTACACGTCCACAACCCGACCCCAGCCTTTTTTCCCAGCCTACTTTCTCTCTTCTTTGCCAAGGTCTGTCCTCTGGCCAAATTGAACTGTTGGACTTTCCCAGAAAACGCTTTGTGCTTTCTGCTTTGACGTCACTATGTTTGCTCACCTGTCTGCCTGGAAGGTCTTCCTCACCTCGCCCACCCGTCAGGATTCCCACTCACCTCTTAAGGTCTGACTCAAATGCTGCCCCACCACCAAGCTTTTCTCGCTCTCCTCTGCTCCTTCCAGAATTCTCCTCTTTCCTCTATCTCTGCATCTGTCTTGTGGCACTTACTGCTTTCTGCCATGAGCCATGGTTAGTTCATTGTGTGTGTGTGTTGGTCTCAGATTGTATGCTCCTTGAAAGCAGAGACTATCTCTTGCTTATAGCAGAGTAGTTGAAAAACCTTAATCCTGAAGTCATATATAGCTGATTGAATCCTAGCTCCTCCGTCTATTAGCCAGGCTGAAAGTCACTTTGCTTTTCTCAGCATGAGTGATCATCAGGAAAGAAGGGATAACAGTGCTCACCTGACAGAGTTCTTAGGGGGAGTAAATGAGATTCTCCATGTTGAACACCCATCCTGTTGCCTTGCTCAGGGTCAGTGCTTAATAAATGTTACTGAAAGGATTTGATAGATCCTCTCCCTTCCCAGGGGGCAAATGAAATACAATTTAATTACAATTTAGATATTTGTTGGGCTTCTGCCATGTGCCAGACACTGGACTTGGTGCTCCAGGGCATCTCTGGAGAACAGAGCAAGTCCCTCAGTCCCAGGTGACTGTCTGGACTCACGACGCACTGCTGCGTCGTGACTGACTGTGAGATGTCACCAGTAATTAGCGATTGTGACTGATTTTTTTAAAAAGTAGATCAGTGCTAACCCCAATTTATTTCTGTGATAACGTCATTCTTAGTCCCTTACGTTCAAATCTGTTCTCTAGAGTGGGAAAGCGGGGCAGGGTGGTAGCTGGGAAGGGAGGTGGCGGGGGTGAGGGGAGTGCGTAATCTGCTGTCTGTAGTAGGCATCTGTTCTCCTGTGGAGCTGATGGCGGTGATAGTTATCACTTTTTGCTGTACTTTGTATCCGGACAAAAATGTTTGGATTGCATCCACATTTGGGTATGTCCATGAGGGTGTACCACACGATTGAATGTTGTTTATTACATCATCTTATACATAAAGAACATGTCTTAATCTCTCTCTCTCCATCTCTTTCTCTCCCTCTCTCCCTCTTTCTTTCCCTCCCTCCCCCTGGTTTAAAGCACATCAGAAGTTTTCCTGGACCTCAGTGAAATGAGGAAAAATAAGGGTGATGTGAAAAAATAAAAAGGCGTTTGTGTGTATGAAAGGTAACTGTCTTTTCTTGAGAAGGACTGTTCTTTATCCTTTTTCTTACTCTTAAAACTTTCTTTTATAGTAGAGGATGCATTTTAAACTGATCGTGGGATCCAGTTCTTCCATGTTGTTTCCTGACTCCACCACTGACATCTTAGATGAATGCCCTCTAGTCCTTAGGTTCCTTTCTCTCCACCTTACGAGCTTTGCCCTTTGTTTGCCAGGAGGCAGAGAGTGGCCGTGTCAAGGAAAGACAGGAGGATGACCAAGGTGCCAAGTGTGTGTGTAGCCTGGATATGGCTGGAAGGCGGAGGCCTGCCTGGACAGGGTGCTGGACCAGTGGCTGTTGAGGATTGACATTATTTGTGTCACTGTCTTGTCTCCTACTTGCTTGTGACGGGAGAGAAAGCACAGAAGGTACAGTCAGAAGAACAGATACGGGCTCCGATGCTGGCTCTGTCATTGCTGGCTGTGTGCCCACGGCCAGCCCCCAGCCTCTCTGAGCCCTAGTGCCTTGTCTGAGAACCGGAGCGGGTGCTGCCCCCACAGGTTGTTATGGGATGAAATGAGGCAGTAAGTGTGAAAGCACAGTATCGCCACACCACGGCCCCCGGCCCAACTGTGTTTACCAAACTTCCTTGTGACTCCTTCCCGCTTCAGTGCTAATAGCACAGGGTGGGAACTCGGTGAGTGTTGGTTCGTTTGGCTGAGTATTTAGCTGTTTAGTTGGCTGGGATGTGAAGAAGGACATTGCACTTCCCCTTCCTACCGCACCAGTAACAAGAGCTGACATTTACTGTGAGACAGAATCTATTCTTAGGTCCAGTTTCCAGATTGGAAAACCGAGGCCTAGAGAGGTAAACGCTTATCTGAGACAGCCCGAGGTGTGAAATTAGACCTGCCTGTGGAGCACGACGCCGTGCTCCAAGTGTGTCCTCCCATCTCTCGGATGCCAGAAGGTGGTAAAGGATGGCGAGCTGTGGTCTATGAGCCAAGCGTGTTCCAGGCACCGAGTGGGGGCGAGGGTGCTGGCAGACACTTTTGGCCTTATCTCCCAGAATTCATTCATTTTTCCTTCCTCCTTCCTGCATCCCCTAACCCTCTTAAGGATTCTTCTCAAACGCTTCAGAAGCAAAATAATAACTAGTGACTGAGGTCAACGCCACAAAAGAACAAGGGATACAGGCTTTGACAAGACGATGAGATGGAGAGCCCTATCTGTGCTTCCTGTTGCCTAGGAGAAGCCTTGTGTCAGACATGGGCGAGGCTGTGTAAAGTGCCAGGGGGCCCTCGGGTGAGGAGGAGAATAAAGGGCAGAGAGGGAGCGAGGCTGCCCCAGCTCCGTGCGCCAGGACAGGCCCCAACAGTCGAGCGCTGGTACCCAGCAGATTCAGGCGCCCTGGCCAGGGGCACACTTACATTATTAAAGCGCTCTCTTTTAGACCTGACGCAACTTCTTCCTGGCCTGATCCTGTCAGGCACACGCTCATTTGCATGCAAGATTGATAAGGTTATTAAAACCTCTAGTTCTGCTATTTTTGGTAGCATTCTTTCAGGAGGGTTTTAAAATCGTGGCTGAATGACTATAGCTGTACTATAATGATACAGCGTCATAAAAAATTCTACCTTTCTGTATTTGGAAACACATCATCTATAACTGTTCCTTTTCATTCTGTGAGTCTCATTCCTTTTGGATCCCCAGAGGTACATGTAATGGGTAGAAAACGCTATTTGCCATCATGATCCTTAGTAAATGTGGTTGAATGATGTTGACGAAGTCCTGGCTGATAGCATGGTGGTCGTAAGAGCAGTACGATGCTGAGTGCAGGGAGCTCTGCAATTTCACAACGTTCACGTGCATGCTTGGTGCTCTCGGCAGCTCTCTGGGAATGAGCAGGTGGGATTATCCCATTTCTCAGAGGAGAAAGCCAAGACTCAGGAGGTTAAATTACTTGCCCAAGGCTGCAAAGCAAGGAAAAAGGCAGAATTGATTTCAGTTATAGAGCTAGTATTCCAGCCTAAATACTCCACCTCGTGGTCCTGTACCTTCTCTTCTCTACAAGGTGATGCCCCTCCACCCCCCCCCCCCAAAAAAAAGACTGTCCCAGTGGCTTTTCTGCTTTGTTCCTGAAGAATGGGCTTCGGTAACACCTCTGAAGTCTTGTTTCATCGGGATTCCATGTATTGAAGCAGAGTCCAGGCAGCGGTCACAGACCCTGACCTCCCCAAGGGCAGGCATGTGCACCATTGCCTCTGAGCTCCCCTCCATGCTGGCAGTTTTTAGCCCAGAGGATGAATTGAATGGAATTGAAATATTCAGGTGGAAGGGGCCTAAACAGCTGCTTCAGCACTGTATGTTGTTCCCACTGGAAAATCTCGGGAGGCGACCAAAGCCTAGAGCCCTTATCCTTCTGTCATCAGTGTAGCCCCACCTTCTGTCGCCCCTTGATGTTGTGGAGGAGGAGGCAACAAAATGGCCTTTACCAGAGACAGCTAGGAGGACAGGGTGGAAGCGGCCATAACATTATTGAGAAAGGACAAAATGATTCATTGGCTTTTATGAAATAAGAAACTTAAGCAGAAAGTACAATGAGATTGTACTTGGTAATTTGCCAGCTTATATGTAGAGACAAACAGAAACTGCTAATATCTGAGTGGTACAAATGTCCAGAAAAATGAGGTAAGAGGAGCTGTCTGTCCGCTGGGAAATCAGAACATACCCGTGCTGTGGGGCGGTGGGGTCAGTGCCAGGCTTACAGGCTCGCTCGAGGGAGCCGAGCACATGGAGTGGCACTGAGGACTTCTGAAGCATCTGAGAGTGGGATAAAATTGAGAGCACAGCCCGGAAAAAGTGCACGGCTCAAGGCTCGGCCAAGCAAGGGTCAAGTTAGCATTGGGACAGTAGGCACTGAAAGGGAAGATCAGACCTTCCTCTCACTGCTGGGATCATGGGAGCCACGCTAGTGTTTGCTAGAGGTCAGGTGTGTGGGTGCCTCCCGTGTGTCGTTGGTGTGTGGAGGCCTTGCGAGGAGGGGTTAGGGGTGACCATGCCAGGATCAAACCCCAGCTCTGCCACTCAGTAGCTGAGTGACGCCTCCATTCATGCAGGACCTAGCTTGTGGGGTCACTGGTGGCCCGGGGCTGAGTAAATGTACGGGGAGCACTTTGAACAATGTCTGGCCCACAGGAAATCCAATAGACATCAGTGTCATTACCTACCTGTTAGTTACTACATGAGGCATCTTCAGGGTTCGGTGGCTGTGCAGTGAAAGTAAATGTATTTGGAAATGTGAGAAATGCTGAAATAACATTATTTGGCTGTATTTGTCCAATCAGGATGGTTAAAAAGGGCTTAATGACATGATGGTTTATATTCATTTGCATTAGAGGTACTTCTGAGATTAGAAGTTCTTTGAATTATAGGATAAATTGAATTGTAGGATAAATCAGAATTTACAGCACTGCTTCCAGTCATGTAGGATCCAGACCCGTCTCTTTAGGAAAAGCCCCATCTGTTTTTCCATAACAAGATCTGGAAAGAAAAAAAAAATCTATACATGTGTATTAGGCTTTATAACTTTTCGGTCATATCCTTGCGTGATTCCCTCAGGAGCCAGAGGGAGGGGAGGACAGTTTATTGAGTGCCTACCGTGTACCTGGCATCCATTGTCTCATTTGATTCTCACAACAGCCCCATGAAGTGGACGTGAGTACCTTCGTGTTAGTGATGAGGAATCTGAGGCCCGTGGCCATGCAGCTAGTGAGCAGTAGGACCAGTACTAATGCCTAAAGCCTCCCAATTCCCTGGCCAGCCAGACAGGACAGGGTGGCCTGAGGGCGTGGATGAGAAGTTCTGGGCTGCCTGGCATGCTGGGGAGGGCGCAGAGCATCGTGGGTACCATTCCTCCCACAGAGCAGGGACCTACGGAAGAAGGCAGTTGTTTGCCCATAAGCCCAGGACTGTTGAACATGACCTGACATTTCACTTCCTAACCACGTCTGCCGGAAAGCAAGGATTGTGTACATAGTGGCCTAGCAGAGAAGCTGCGCTCGTTAATTGCGAGCTCAAGGCTCCACCCTCGGCCTGGCCCGCAGTCAGTATTTGTCTTGATAATGACAGTGTGGGCTTGCAGCATCGTACCAGTGTGTTCTTAATTGGGTCCCAGCATCTTGTGTTGACTCATCCTCCCGTCTGCAGACTTGCTGGCCATTTGGAAAAGGATGCGGAGGAGTTGAGACCGGGAGGTGTCAGATTGTTACTGAGACATTTCTAATTTGTGATGTATGGTTTTTAAGCCAACTCGTTTCTTCTGGTTTTTCCTGTTTTCTACAGCACCCCTTGGGGAAAGACATTTTCTGCTCCCACCAAGCTGGCAGGGCCTGCTTCCTGAATCTCCTGGGTGTGTCTAAATTACCAGTCCCGGCACCTCCTGAAAGCCCCACTCTCTCCTCCTGGTCACAGTGGAAGGATCATGGGAGAAACAGAAGGGAAGAAAGATGAGGCTGATTATAAACGACTGCAGACCTTCCCTCTCGTCAGGGTAAGCCCCGGGAGAGGGAGGCAGGCGGCCAGCAGGACCCCCAGAGCTTTAGAGAGAGGCAGGGGAAGCTTGTCCCCTGCAGGACAGCAGTGGGAGGAGGTTCGGAAGGGCTCTGCTGGCCACATCTAGAGACTGGCGGGCCAACAGTGATTCGTTCTTTCATTCATTCATTCATTTGACAATTCTTTACTTAGGTCACCTACTCTTTATTCGGGCCCTGTTCTAGGCACTGTGGATATAGGCGTGAACAAGACAGAGGCCTGGCCCATAGGAAAGAAAGGTTTAAAGAACATAATTTCAGGTAACGAGTGCTATGAAGAAGAGTATAGCAGGTGTAAGGGGCTGGAGAACAGAGGTTGGCTTCTGGAAAGGTTTCTCTGATCAGAGACCTGAATAAAGTTAGGAAGCAAGCCTTGTGAACGTCTAGGGGGTAGGATTCCCCAAGCAGGGGTGGCAGCAGGGACAGAAAGCCGGAGTAAGCCCAGCATTTGGGAGGAACAGAAAGAAGGCCAGTGTGGCTGGAACAGAGCGCTGAGGGGGCGGCAGGACGTGAATGTCAGCATGACAGCAGGGCCAGGCCTCACAGGCCTGGGGGCCATGGTGAGAAATGTGGATTCTATCCTGAGTTCAGAGGGGAACAGTAGAGAGTTTTAAGCAGAGGTGTGGGAGTACTGTGATCGGTTTTGTTTAATATTTCTAAAAGGTCACTCTAGCTGTTAGAATGGATTTTAGGGAACCAGAGTGGAAGTGGGGGGAACAGTCAGGATGCTATTGCAGAGGCCCAGAGAGATGAGGATGGCCGAGCCCAGGTCACAGAGTAGAGGTGGCAAGACACGGTAGGATTCTGGACAGATCTTGAAGGTAGAGCAATAGAATTCACTGGCATGTCGGATGCTGGGTATGAGGGAAAGCAGGTCAAGGGTGACTGCTAGGGTTGGTTCTGTCCTGAGCGTGGGAGAGAAAATGGTGTCTATTACCAAGGGAGGGAAGACAGAGGAATAGGTTTGTGGGAAAAATTAAGAGTTATTTTTCAGATATCTGAGGTTGTCAAGTAGGCAGTTGGACATGGGAATCCAGAGCCCAAAAAAGAAGTTAAAGCTAAGGATGAACATGTGGGAACCCTCCCCACATAGATGTATAAATCCACGCAGCAGGGTAGGGTCCCTAGAGAGCAGATAGCTGGAGAAGAGGCGAGGATGTAGATGAAGCCCAGAGGAGGAGAGACATTGAGCAAGATGGCCCGAGAAGGAGCACCCAGAGGGGCAGGAAGAAAAGCAGGCGCCCCAGAGGGGCCACACTACGTCTTCAGGCTTCTGGGCGCATCAGCTGTGCTCTGAGGCTGCTGGTAAACTGTTCCTGTGGCCGGCGGGCTCCTGCCTAGGCCAGCCTTCTTCCCGTGTCTGTTGCTGGGACGCGTTGGTTGCACAGGGGCCCGGCATAAGAGCCCACGAGGCTTAGCTTGATGCCATCAGGAGACGGGTCATCTCTCTGGGCTCTGCCCGGGGTTGTGCCGGGGCAGCTCCCGGTGTCCATGCCTTATGCTTGGGACAGAGGCCGGCCCAGAAGGCAGGTCACAGGCTAAGGCTCTCTCTGTTTGTCCCCTGCCCTGTCTCCAGCACTCGGACATGCCAGAGGAGATGCGAGTGGAGACCATGGAGCTGTGTGTCACGGCCTGTGAGAAATTCTCCAACAACAATGAGGTATTGCCATCAGTGCAGGCGGCCCCTCGTGTCTTTGGTGACCCCTGTGGCCCCGTCCCCACAGCCAGCTCCAGAGAGTCCCGCTGGGACCAGGCTAGAGCCTTCCTTGGAAGCATTTGGAGTGTGGGGAAGGCCAGTGAGGGGAGAGACCGGTGCTGTCTCCGGCACTGATCCGATGCTCACGCCTGGCCCTAGCGGGAGAAGAGCCAGAGGGCTTTCCGTGACGCCCCTGCCCATGTTCCCCGTCTCAGGTGGGCTGCTGAATAGGGTACCTTTCCCCTTGGCTCCGTCTCAGTGGAGAACAGAGGCCCGCCCAGGCATTCATTCCTGTGTCCATTCATCCATTCAAAACAGATGTTAAACACCATCCTTGTGCCAGGCACCGTTCTAGGTATCGACATCGGAGTGTCATTCATCATTCTGGTGGTGAGTGAGCAAGAAGTCAGTGTCGTGGCAGCCGGCAGGAAGTAGACCCTGGCCAGTGAGAACCCGGGCTTTGGGCCGAGGGGGCGCAGGTTCACATCCCGTCTCCAGCCCTTCCTAGCTCTTTAACGTTGGACAGGCCGTTCCTTATCCCCCAGCTTCCTAGTCTGTGACTGGGGGTGAGGATGTTGCCTCTTTGCGGGGCAGTCGTGAGGAGACACGTGCTGAGATGACATGAGTGAGGCGCCCTGCACGGTGGTGGGCACTGCCGGAGCCCGTGAAAGCCAGGCCTCCGCCCCTCCCTACACCTCTTCTTTAAGAGTGAGCTTCTTAAATGAGTTAGCGCAAGGAGGGGGCTGCTGCCCCAGCTGAGGGAAGCAGGACAGCTTCTCTTCCAGGGTCCACCGGAGCTGTCAGGGAAAAGCCTTTCTGTTCCCTGAAGGTAAACCTGACACCTCGCGGTGACGATGGTCCTTGGCTCAGTCTGCGGCACGCTCACGGGGGGCTAGTTCGTTTAGTGCCGAGAACAGCCTTGTGGCCCTGGCCCTGGACGCGGGCACTGAGGGCAGAGCCAGAGCTCCAGCCTGGGGCCCTGTCTCAGGCCCGATGCCCACTCTGCTACCTGGCCGATGTCTTCTGACTGGTGAGGTGATGCCTGGTTTTCCGTCCCTGTGTAACAGCCCCTGCCAGGAGGGGGCCTGTGCGGAAACCCTGCCTGTCCGCGTGCAGAACAGCAGGCCTTTCTCTTGCCAAGACTTCCGCTTCCCAGGGAGGCGTTGACTCGCGCCCACTCTGTCCCCGAAACCCCTCTCTCTGATGAGCGTCCTCTTGGTTCCAGAGCGCCGCCAAGATGATCAAAGAGACGATGGACAAGAAGTTCGGTTCCTCCTGGCACGTGGTGATCGGCGAAGGCTTCGGCTTCGAGATCACACATGAGGTGAAGAACCTCCTCTACCTGTACTTCGGGGGGACCCTGGCTGTGTGTGTCTGGAAGTGCTCCTGACGCCGTCCCCTACCCCTGCCCCGGCCCCCGCAGGCCTTTTCCTGCTGTTCCTCTGGGATGGGGAGCAGCCCCAGGCAGGTCCTGACTTTCCACAGGAAAGCTGGGGTCTTTTTTGTTGTCCTGTGTACCGATTCCTGAGCCGCGCCCAGTGTGTGAATCCGTTGACATCTCTGTCCCCAGGGTCGCAGCCATCTCGTGCTGAGTCCCCAGGTGTGAGGGGGCAGCAGGGGAGGGGCAGGGAGGTGTGACAGGGTAGAATGAGTGGGGGGATGCAGTTTTTCTCACAGGAACGTGCCAGCCCCACCTCCTTGGACAGCTGCTCGCCCCTCGCATCCCAGGAGCCCCCCACCCTCCCCGCCCAGCACTGCAGGCAAGTGTCTGCCAATATTGTCTTTACGGGCCGTATGCACATGGCCTCAAGAGGGAGCCTCCCCTCTCAGGGGTCACTGGCGGCAGCTCTCCTCGTCCTCTGGAGAAGTGGTGACCCCCCCCCATCCCCACCCCAGAAGCCCCTTTCCCAACCTGACCCCAGGCTGAACAAGCCACTGCATCCCATTGGGCCGACAGCTCCACAGCCCCTGGCTTTGGCATGAGCACCAAGTAGCCTGTCCCCCTCCGTCCCCTCCCCGCTTCCCAGCCGCCAGGCTGCGTGGACCTTTTACCTGGCCTCCCCTGTGCAGTTGGTAACCAGTGGCTGAGGGTGTGGGAACTGCGACTGCGCAGTTTCAAAGTGTCACTGACCTCCGGTGAGACGCCTAGGCCAGGAGTGCCCTCGCCGTGAGGCCTGTTTCAGCAGGGAAACCTGGCCTGCCACTTACTTCTCATCAGGGACCGCATGCTGATTTGTACTTCTTATCTCTGCTGGGTTTTCTATATTCTTTTTGAGTGTGGGGAGAAGGGTTTTAGTAGAAGGGTGAATCCTATTTTACACAGCGGTCTTATTTATATAAATGTCTTGGTTTTTACAATTAAAATAACCTAAACTGACCTTGACCTACAGTCTCTTGAGACTGGGGGAAGACAGGCTTCGTATCCTCAGGCTGTGCTGGGTCCCAGGAACCGGGAGAGGCTTCTGGCCAGACCGCAAGGCTGCTGGAAACCCTGTGCCCGGGCAGAGCCCCGCATACCCGGGTCCTGCCTCTTCCCTGTTCTGTCACAGGTACAGGCTGAGCGCAGTTGGACGGGGCCTCATGGACACTGACCGAGACACCCTTGGTGGCCAGACTGAGCCACTATAAAGATGTTTTCAGTCTCACATGACATGGTTCAGTTCAGAGATGGTTATCCAGCAGCATTGAGTGCCAGGCCCCAGAAGTGGGGACACCAAGACAGAGAAGCCACAGAGCGTGCCCTCCGTGGGCTCACAGTCTACTACAGAGGGACACTTGGACCCAGTGTTTCCACTGGATGTGAAAAGTGATGTAATAAAAGAGACGACAGGACGTGGTGGGGGTGGAAGGAGAGACTCCCTGCCCAGCCTAGGGAGTGACGGGAGCCTCTGGCTGGGTGAGCCCTGAAAGCCAACTCTTGCAGGGAGAGTGGGATTTTCCCCAGGAAGGAGGTGCTCCAGGGTGAGGGATGGTGGGAGTAAGTGCGTGGAGGTGGAAGTGGCTTGAGGATGAGGGGGCTGCATTGCAGACCTGAGAAGCCCCTGCAGTTCAGGGGCTGGCCCCGGAATCTGAGTCTCACGCCTAAAAATGCCAGGTTGGGCAGAGCTGGGACAGCCTGTCCTCCTCCCCAGCCTACCTCCCCCGTGCTCACAGGGCCTGCTGAGATGGCCCACCTAGGACATTCAGGCCTGGCAGTCCCGGCCCCAGGCCCAGTCACAGCCTCCTGAGAGTGAGGGTCCAGTTGTGATGGGATCTGTTGGCAGCTCTGCTGGATGGCGTCCCAGCAGTCAGCTAAGTTCTGCTCAAAGACCCGAGCAGCTGAGCAGAGAGAGGAGTGCCATCGGTCAGCTCACGAACTCCACACATGCTCGCTGCGTTGCTGCTGTGCGTGGGGTCCTGAACTCAGTGCAGTGGGGTGAAAAAGGAGATGTCAGGGTCACTGCCCCAAGGTTGACCATCTGGATCTAACCATGGAGCGGGTCCTGGTCCTCGGGGGGGATGGTGGGGGGGGTCTTGACCTCAGACCTACGCCAGCCCAAGCCCTGCGCCATGCCAGGTGCTGCCGGGAGATTGGTGAGGCGTGTAGATGGGAATACGAGGAGGTGGGCACCGAGGCCTGGAATAGCTTCAGTTTAGTAACTGCCAGCTTTGCGGCTGTTTTCTCTTTTAATCTGCCACACGTGGGTGCCAGAAAGTGAGACCTGCTCAGCCCGCATCCCAGGCAGTGGGGTGGCAGCAGGGAGTGCGGACTTTGAGGTCCACAGACCTGGCTAAGGCCTGGCCCTGGTCTTCCTGACCTCTCTCTGCCCCAGTTGTTTTGTCTATAAAATGGGGATAAAAGGCACCAGATCCTGAGGTTCCTGGGAGTCTCAGGCCCACACCTGGAGCAGGTGGTGCGCCCGTGGTGCGCGCTCTGCGTGCTTGGGCGTACTACTCTCTCCCCACCTGGAGATGGGGTGCTGACAGCCAGCTCCCCCAGGACGGGGTGGAAATTCAGCAAGATCTGGCTTGTAAAGTGCCAGCCCCAGCAGGCACTTCTGTCCGCTGTGGTGGACCCCTCCTCACGCCCCTCCCCTGCCTGCTCCCAGAGGGCAGTGTGCCCGCTGTCAGGCTGGGCCAGGTGACCAGGGACCATGGCAGCTGTGTTTCCTGGGCATTTCTTCTTGTGACCTCAGCGGCTTTCCTTCCCTGTGCTCCCTGAGACCTGTGCCAGCTCTGCTCACCTGACCTTCCTCACAGCCCTCTCCCTGCTCACGGCCAGTGATTCAATGAGCGTTTGCTGACGGGCTGCAAAGGAGCGGGTCGTGACGGTGAGGAGCGTGCCAGCCTTGGCTTGGCAGTGAATGGCTGGCAGTCCCCGGGGAGGCAGAGCTGGGAATGGAGAAGCAGGACGCGTTTAAGTCATCTGCTGCAGGGGAGGGA
Source organism: Hippopotamus amphibius kiboko (assembly GCF_030028045.1). NCBI lineage: Eukaryota > Metazoa > Chordata > Mammalia > Artiodactyla > Hippopotamidae > Hippopotamus > Hippopotamus amphibius. The sequence continues at coordinate 9,628,902 of NC_080192.1, forward strand.
GGGTGGAGTCCAGGGCAATGTGGGGTTCAGGGAAGGGAGCAGCTCTCGCTGCCCAGAGCACTGGGAAAGGTGTCACAGAGGAGGTGGCATCGAGCAAGGCCGTGGCATTTCCAGGGGGCATGATACGGTGGGGGGAACGCCTAGGGAAGGCACCCTTGGGTGAGGGGGAACGGCATGTGCAGAACAGCATGGGCGTGAGGACGCTGGTGAGATGGATGTTGAGGGCAGTGGGGGGTTTGGGAGTGGGGTTCCCCAGAGGGCGGGAGGGAGGAAGAGTAGGCTGAAGGTGAAGGGTTTCTGGGGTTGAAGACGAGGAAACTTCCAGCTGTTGAGTGTCCCCACTTGGCAGGCACTGGGCTCCCTCCCTTATGACCATGATGTCCTGTATCCTCAACAGACCTCCAAGGTGACGATCACTGTCCCCATTTACAAATGAAGAGGCTGAGGCTGGGTGGGTGAGGTATCTTTCCCAGGTCCAGTTAGGAAGTGACTCTGGCCGGGACCTAGACCCTGGCCTGCCAGCCTCACAGGCCCTGCTCATCAGGGCACAAGCTGTGTTCACAGGCCTGCTGTTTACCTCCTGCCCCGTGGAGAGCTGGGGTCCCCACAGCGTGTCAGTGCCTCCATACGTTGGGCTCCCAGTCGCTTCCTCCCGCTGGCCGCAGGCCTTCACCTCCCCCTCTGCTCAGACCACAGGAGCCCCAAGCATTCACTTAGTGGTGGCAGCGACCGCAGCCCTGCAGCCACCGCCAGCCCAGGCCCCTCCAGTGCCATCCTTGTGTGGGGCAGCGATGCCTCGCCCACTGACACCTCAGTCCCCTCTGCCGGGCCCAGCCAGAGGCAGCACAGGGGAAGTCGGCAGCCTTTTCTGGACACATCTGGAGGCTGAGTCGCAGGCCTCTGCCCTCAGGGCGCCGGCCCTCTGCCTGGGAGAGCAGTGTGTGCTGTGCCGGCCAGTTGAGAGGATAAAATGCCGGTCCCCCCACAGGTCCCCCCACGGGGGCCTGCACAGAACCACTGGCCTCGCCAGGGTGGGGGGTGAGAGGGGGGCAGGGGGCGCCGGGGCGGTCAGTGTGAGAAGAGGAAGAGCAAGGACTTGGTAATGGGCCCCATGGCAACCAAGGCAGTGGGCGTGCTGCCAAGGGGCGGGCTGCCTTTGAAACTTACAGGGGCCTGCGGAGAAATGTGCTGGGGAATATTCAACGTTGTCTTGGAGGTGATGCCGAGAAGCTCCAGGGTCCCGCTCAGCCTACTTCCTGTTTCTCTGGAGGACAGGGCCTGCGGATAGGCAGGGCGTGTCCCCTTGACCTGTGGGGTCCCAGCCCAGCGGCTCCCCCTCCCCCCAGCAGGTAACTGACAGAGCTGTGAAGCAAGGCTTAGCTCCTTGAGAACAGGGAGCGGGAGCACCAGGTGGTGTCCTTCAGATCCCTCACTCAGGTCTGGGAGGGGAATTGTTCAATTTTAGCCATAAGCCACCACCCTGTTCTATTTTCCTTTTGTTCTCCTCATCTCATATTTAAAGCAACCACCTCCCACTGCCAGCTGCTGTCTTCAGTCCTTAGAAAGGCGGGGCGGGGCGGCGGGTAAAAAGAGAGCAGCTTAGGAGGCAGAAGACCTGAATTAGTATTCATAATATTTCCAAACTATTGGATGCCCCAAGTATGCCAAGCCCTGCACTAAGCATTTTCCAAACTGTGTCTCATTTAATTCGTACATCCCGCCGTGAGGAGATACTGTCAGTATCCCCCTTTTACAGTTGAGGCCTCCCAGAGAGGTTACGCTCCAGGTCACACAACCAGGATTCACTGTAGGCCTACAGGACACAGAGCCCAGCTCTTAAACCTCTCCAGAAGCCTGCCCACCAGCTGGGACAGCCACTCTGCTTCTTAGATCTCAGTTTCCTCACTTGCAAAATAGGCTTCCCAGCTCCTGCCCTGCCTCCTTCCCAGGGTTACTGTAGGGCACCAAGGAGAAGGCCGTGGGGGTGGAATTGCTTTAAGGGTGGAAGTGCCAATCAGGGATTGGGGTCAGGGCCAGTCTGGGGAGCCATCTGCCACCCTCGGGCCCCTGTTTCCACTGGGAGACTTGGGAGTCTGGAAGGTTGGGCTCAGGGGGGCAGGTAGGTAATCGCCTCCAAGGCCCTGTTGGCACCTGGGCCCTGCAGGGTCAGAGCGTGAGAAGCAGGGTGACCACACAGACGCACGTCCAGTGGCCAAGGATCCCAAACAGCCGGGACCAGACCTTCCAACATGAGCTGGGGAAGACAGTCCCAATAGCAGGTGCTTGTGAGGACTTTGCTGTTGCCCAAGCACTCTCCAAGCTGCGTCTGTCCTTCCAGCCTCAGAATGGCCCAGTGAAGGGAGCCAGGTAGAGTCCATGAAGATCCTCCAACCTAACAGTGGGGAAATGGCTTCATGGAGAACTTGGGATGTGCCAGAGGTGGGGGATGGCCTGGGGCAGAGGTTTCTCCTCCACACACCAATAGCCTCAGAGGCGTGGTCAGAGTGGTGCCAGCTCCTCTAGGACTCCTCCCCCACTGCGGTCTCTGGACAGACCATCTAGATGGTCACTTTGTGTCCCCACCGTACCTCATCTTCTGTCGTGGTATCTACACCTGCTACATTTTATTGACTTGATGGTGGAGACTATATCTTATCTCTCTAGCACAGGGCCTGATATGTATCAAAGATCGATTGTGACAAGTGAGCAAGTGAATAAGGATGGTTGGAGGGAGAGATGGATGGATGGATGGATGGATGGATGGATGGATGGATGGATGATGGATGGATGGATGATGGATGGATGATGGATGGATGGATGAATAATGGATGGATGATGGATGGTCAGATGATAGATGAACAGATGGGTGATAAATGAGAGGAAAAATCTTCTCCAGGAAGCTCAGAGCAACAGGGCCGTCCCTTGATTCCTAATGCCCTCGGCCAAATTTCCAGGCCCCTCGCAGGGGACCTGAGGTTTATTTGGGACTCAGAAAGTCACTCCCCTTTGACCTGGTTCCTAAGAAAAGACTCAGACTCAGACGCAGCACAAGTGGATTCCCGAGGCTGGAAGAGCTTGCTGAGAAGCAGCCGGAAGAGCACCAGGGTTGTGCTCAGACCCGAGTTCCACCACCAGCTCCACCACTTGCCCGGCATGTAGCCTTGAGAGAGTCCCTTCATCTCTGGAGCCCCATTCTCTTCATGTGTAAAATGGGGTGAAGCCCTTGCCCTCCTACCCTGGAGGCCCCTGGGAGGATTAAGCGTACAGAGCAGCAGTTGAAAGGGGGTGAGGGCTCAGCTACTGCTGTGAAAGCCTCTGCCAGTGCGTCGTCATCGGCAAGTGCACCATCAGCTTGGACCCTGCGCCCGGGGCTGGCCTGTGACGACTGCCTTTTGCCTGCTGTCCTGGTGCTCTTCTTCCATCACTCAGCAAATATTTAATGAGCTCCAGAGGTGCCAGGCCCTGTGCAGAGGAAACAGGCCCCCACGGTGGTCCCTGCCCTCGGGGACACAGTCTAGAGGGGACGAGCTCTAAAGAGGCCTCCTGGAGAACGCTGCGCAGGCCGAGCACAGGTAAGCTGGTGGGTGTTCAGGAGGCGCATGTCCCGGGCAGAGCCCCCTGCCGAAGCCCCCGATCGCCCTGGCAGGCGCGGAACCTCCCCCTTGAACACTGTCTCGTCTGGAGCTGTTTTGAGAGCTGTGGGGCATGACATTATGTAATCCCCTACGGGGCTGAGCACAGGGCTGTGTACACAGCCAGTGCTCAATCAATGTTTATTAAGAGAAGGCCCTTATCATTGTTTGCAAAACCTTTCAGCACATTCTTTGTGCTGCTTCTGCTGGGGTCGGGGACACAGGACGGGGGGACAAGCTTGACACCCTGGAGGAGCTTGCAGTTAGGCAGACATGGAGCCAGCGAGACAGCTCCAGGAGCAAAGTGCTACCACGGGGCATGGGTGTGCCCAGGAGGGGCGCCGAGACCAGAGGAGGGACCTGGAGTTCAACGCAAGGGGAAGGAATTGAGGCAGAACTCGCGGTGTGTACACAAGACCTGAAGACAGAGAACATACATTTTCAGGAAACAAGGCCATTTGGTGGGGTGGGGGCCAGTGGGGGGGGGGGGCAGATAAGCAGGTTGGAGGGACAGTTGAGAGATGGCTCCGGGGCCAGGCCTTTGTAGGCCTCATTCGCTGTGCTGAGGGTGGAAGTGGGGTGAGTGAGGGAGGTGACGGAAATCGGGGGAGGCATCACCGCGCAGTGACCCGCTGAGTGCTGGGAAGGCAGGGTTGGATGGAGGGCCTCGAGGGGGCGTGGGGAGGGTTGCTCAGTCCTTCCTTGGGCTGGGTGGTCCTTGCACTTCCCCCACCCCCAGCTCAGAGCCCCCGTGGAGCTGAGAGGGGCAGTGCCACCTTGATGACAGACCAGCATCTTTGGAGGTTTGTCCAGGGCCAGGAGTGGGGTGGGGTAGCTGTTGTGTTACTGAGGAGGCCGGAGCCCAGCCCTGCCTTCCCATTGGCCCCTTGACCTGCGGCCCCTTCTCTTATCAGTACTCCTACCCCCACCACACCTGGCCAGGGCTCCCTCCCACGCCCGCCTCCACTGCATCCCCAGAGTCTTGGGCACTCCCTGGACTCCATCTCTGGACACCCCTCTGGGAGCTGGCCCTCCCTCCGTGGCTGGCTCCAGCAGCCTCCACCTCTCCTCACAGTATCAGCACCCCCTTTGAGGCTGCCTGTGGGACCCAGCTCCCTGGCCTTCCAGCAGTTTGCATAGTGGCCATGGTGCCACCTCCAGCTCTAGGACTCATCTCGGTGGCCCTGCTGCTACATTTGACTTCCCTCTCCTCTTGGGCCCCTTTAGGTGGCCTTGCCACAGCCAGGGCATCCCATGCCCAACCCCCCAGCTTGGGAGCCCCTGGAGGCACTTAGCCAGAAGCCATGGGAGCTTCAGGAGCCGCAGGACTTCAGGGGTGTCAAAGGCTCTGTGGAGAGAAGGGCTGCAGAGTCCGGGGCCACAGCCCTGCAGGCAGGCCAGGCTAAATGCGGTGAGCTTTCTGCCCACCCCGTCTACACAGCCATGCCACGCTTGGCGAGGAGGACAGGCTCTTCTGTGTCATACCAAGGAGAAGTTCGCTGACCAACAGCGAGCGTGCCAAATAGACATTCAGGGACTCGAGGGTGGGGCTCAGCTGGTTTCTCCCTCCCTTCTGGGCCCCTCCATCCCAGACTCCCTCTGGCCTCTCTCCTTGCATCCCTCTCGCTGAACACTGTGCATGACAGTCCCTGTATTCAGCAGGGGCTCTACCCTGCCCCGGCCCTTGGCCGAGAACCCCACTAATATAATGAGCACTGAGTTCCCACGGGGTGGGGGTGCCATGGAGAGGCCTCCATGCCCAGACTGGCCAAGAGGTCCTCTCAGAGGAGGTGACATTTGAGCTGGGTCTGGAAGGGATTTCTGCAGACTCCCAGGAGGTGAGGAGGGGTCAGGGCATTGCAGCTAAAGTTACTGTGGGTGGGAGTGGGCAGAGCTGAAGCCGAGGCTGGGTGAGGCGTGCACCTGTCATCCAACCAGCAGCAGAGAGCCAGAGAGGGCTTCTTGCAGGATCCTGATGCGGGAGAGCCAGGAAAAAAGGTCTCTTCTCCAGCTCGGAGGGCTGAGGGGAGACAGCCAGAGGGCCAGTCACGTGCCCTGCTAGTCAGGATGAGCTGGGCTGTGAGTTGTGCTATAGGCCCAGGAGACCATGGCCTCCCAACCCAGCTCCCCGCCCACATCTCTTCACCCATTGGTAACTAGAAGGACCACGCTGCTCCCTGGTTTAACCCCCACCCAGTAGATTCCCCGCTGTCCCAGGATAAAACCCAGCTCCTCGCCCGGCCGGCAAGGCCCAGCATGGTCTGGCCTCACTGCCTCTCAGCAAGGCCCAGCTGCCTGAGCATCCAGGACCAGCCCTGCCCCTCCAGCGTGGGGTTCCAGGGTCAGCGAGGGCCAAGCCACGTTGACAGAGCTGCCGAGCCAGACCCCTCCCCCCGGAGAACCTACCTCACCTGGTGATGCTCCCACATCAGTGGGGATGCGTTGTACCCCTAGCATGACCCGCTGGGCCTACCCTCATGGAGGAGGGGGTTACCAAAGGGTCATGGCCTTGGGTACAGCCAAGTGCACCCCGTGGCCCCACCCCATGCTCCCCACCCACCAGCCTTGCCCTCCCTGACCCCATCTCCGCCTTGCAGTTTGGGGAAACCCACACAAAGTGGCCCCAACAACAGCCAGCCCTCTTCAAGTCCACGAGATGAGGACCTGGGAGGGGACCTTTGGGCTCTGCCATGGACTAGCTGTGGGTCCCTGGGACCAGCCACCCCCTCTGGGCCCATTTCCTGCTCTGTGCCCTTTTGGCAGTGCCCTTCAGGCGACCCTTCCATGGTACAATTCTCCAACCCTGCTCCCGCCACATTCTGCTTCCTCCAAGGTGAGTTCCTTCCTCCACCACTAGGGGTCCTTTGGGCGGCTGGTCTCACTGCTGCTGGCGGTGCGGGGCGACCTCTCGTGGCCACACGTGGGCATAACATGGCTCATCCCCGACTGCCCTGGCCGGGACCACAGGAGGACGCTGGGAGGGCTGGCCGGGCTTTGCCCACACCCTGCCCTCCTCCCAGGCCCAGGGGGCCACAGGCCACCTCCTCAGGTTCACTGGGCGCAAGTGGGAAAAGACGTGGTGGCTTTGAATCAGTCAGACCTCACTTCCTTCTGTTCTTCACTTGCAAACATTTATTGAGCACCTACTGTGTGCCTTACCTGTGTGGGTACTGAGACAGCAACCTGAGAGCAGGCAGGTCCCCACCGTTACTGAAGTTATGGTCCAGCCAGGCCCCAGTACCTCCACTTCACACTCTGAACCCCACATCCCCTCTGTAACTTTGCCTGCTCAACAGCCCCCACTTCACAGGGCTGCCGTGAGGATATAGGTACAGGTGCTCGGGCCCTGGCCTTGGGCAGACGCTCGGGACCTGGTGACTCCCTCAGCAGGTCCCCAACCCCTCCCCTCCTCCTCCACCCACTCCCACCTCTACGCTCTGCTACCCTTTTTCCCAGAGGGTTGTTCCAAGGGCTTTGGCTGGGCCCCCAAGTCCCAGTGCCTTAGTACCTCTCCCCATGTCAGGCCACCTCCTCTGGGAAATCATTTCGATGCTACCCCCCATCCCCCCCACCAAGGAAGGGGTCAAGTTAATGGAATTTGATTAGGAAGCTTTTTATAAAATAAAGATACTTTCATAGAGTGAGGGAATACTCTAATATTTGCCTTTCAGATCCCTCTGGATTTTCTGTTCAGTGGGTTTGCTTAAAGCAGGGGCAGTTCTGAGTCCCTCCCCGTTTCAATGGCCAACCCAGGCCAGAGCATCGGGCTTAGGTGCTGTCACTCCAGGCCCTGGAGAGAAACACAGGCTGGACCAGTGCCTCTCAGCCCCCAGGGAGTCCTCCCAGAAAGCAAGAAGGCAGATCATTGGCACTTCATTCCATGGCTGGGAGTGTCACCTCCAGAGCAGGGTCCCCCACCCCAAGCCTACGGTCACCCTGGGGAGGGACTCTTGACATGTTCCACATTCCACCCCTAAAAAGGAAAAAAAGAAAAAGAAAAACTCCAGGGACATTCCTCCATGGCCACTTATGCATCTGTGATTTACCTAGTGAGGCAGGATGAGGTCATTGAAGCACAGAGAGGTTTAGTACCCTGCCCAGGGTCACACAGCCACAGGAACTGCGCAGAGAGGGGAATCCAGAGCAGACTGCAAGTGCAGTGTTCTGCAGAGACCCCAGGCCCCTTTTCCTGGACCATCTCACTCAACCAGTGAGACCAGTGGACCAGTTTGGGAAGGAAGCTAGGGGGCCGGCAGGTAACCGCAAGTGCTGTTCTCATTTCATCCTCACCACGGTGCCCAAAGGTAAATGACACTATTCCACTCTTGACAGATGAGAATACCAAGGCCCAGGGAGGCAAAGCCGCACCCACAGTCACACAGCTCTCCCACAGGTGCCGGGTTCTGTCCCTGATGCGGTGGGCAGGATGCTGAGATGCCCCCTCCGCCGGGACCAGCAGGTCTCTGGCCTCAGGTGAGGCTTCCGACCACTGGGCTCTGGGGTGGAGGGCCAGGTAGGGAGTGGGCAGGGGGCCTTTCCATCTAATGTCAGGCTGATCCAGGACCAGGAGACCCCTGCCAGCTTCTACTTTGCCGACTTTGAGCAACACAATTCAGAAATGGTGGCTTTTCTCCTGGTGCGCCTCCGCCGGCCAGGTTCCCAGCAACCATGGGCCCCTCAGGAGCACAGACAAGTCGGCAGGTCTCCTCAAGCTCATCCCAGCCCTGGGGTTCCCTGCCCCCACCCTGACTCTCCAGGGACGGATTCTTCCCTTGATGCTTGGCCCAGTGCCTGGGGGCCACCTGGGGGTTAGAAAGGGTGTCCGCTGTGTGTCAGACCCTCTGGCCTCATCATTCATCAGATACGCACCTTGGACAAGCCCCTTAATTTCTCCAAGTCTAGCTTCCTGTAGCAGTGGTGAACATCCTACATTTCACTTTTCAGAGAGTTTAGTGAGCTAATAGGTGGTAGGAAAGTGCCTAGAGTTGGACTAACAGACACTAAATAAAAGTGGGTTTCTTTTCCTTCTCTTTCTTCTGGGGCAGAATCCTGGATTTCTGGAGGGTCCCCATCGCCGTGGGCTGAAGGGTGAATATTGTCAAGGAGACCTGAGGCGTCACTACTAGCAAGAGAGCTCTGAAAAAACTTCTTCTCGTCCCCAGGCAGGTGGACCTGCGTCTCCAGAGCCCCCAGCCTGGGGGTGGGGCGGGTGAATCGAGAGGCCTTCCCCTGCCCCCCGACACTGGCTGCATTCCGGTACTTCTCCCTGGGCACCCCGCATCCAGGGTAGACGCCTGTGGTCCTCTGGACTCCATCCACTCAGTCTGTGAGCTTCTCCTTGCCAGTCCCAGAGATGGAGCCTCATACATTGGCCCGTCTGTGGCTGGGGACAGGGGGACAGTGCTAATGACAAAGGCAGCAGAGGTTACAGGGTACTGTGAAGGGACACATAGCCCACCCTGGGGTCCAGAGGGACTTCCTGGAGGAGATGCCATTGTCACTCGGATTTGAAGGATTTAAGAGCATCAGTGTGTGTGTGAGTGTGTGAGTGTGTGTGAGTTAGATGACAGTTAGCCAAAAGAGCAAAGGTAAGACAGGCTGCCAGGCAGAGGTCACAGCACCAACAGAGGCGTGGAGCCTGGGAATAGCATGATGCATGAGGGAAGTATAGGCAAGTCGCTGAGGCTCTTATTGGAATTTGAGGAGAGAAAGGAGCAGACTGGGGACTGAGGTTGGGAGAAGCGGAGTGACTGATGGAGCATCCCCAGCTGTGGAGTCAGCCTGGCTCCCGGGCCTGTGCTCTGTCCACTATCCCAGGCCGGCTACAGAGAGGGCACAGTTGTCAGAATCTAGGCATGGGTGTGGCTGGGATCTGGGGAAAGTGGCAGAAACCACATCAACCAGAGGTGGGTGCAGAGTCAGAGCCCGAGGGAGTCCCCTCTTCCTGGCAGAATGTGGGGCAGCGTTCCTTCTGCCCCCTCCCCGCCCCCAATCCCACGCCCAGCATCGGGGGCTGGGGCCTTGCATGGGCTGAGCTGGGAGAGCCTGGTGAGGGACAGGAGCCTGACAGGCCTGCCCCGGGACTTGGCTCACATGGCAGTGCCTACAGCCTCCCTCCTCCCGTAGCAGACAACCGCGCGTGTGCCCCCTCCCGCGGTCCGGAGCCACTCTGCACGGCAGCCCCATGTGTCGGAGGGCTCCGGGGCCCCCTTTCTGCCCAAAGCCATGCTGGCCAGGGCCGCAGCTGCTGCCGCCCCCCCAGAAGTGCCTACAGCAAGAGCAAGGAGGCCAAGGGAGTCAGGGCAAACCTCTCATCCAGGACAGCTCTGGTCCAGGCCGTGGGCCTCCCTCTCACGCCCACCATGGTCCCCGGGCTTCTCCTCTGAGGTCTAGGGCAGTCACTGGTCAAAGAGAAAAGGAAATGTGCTTTGGCGTCAGAAGGCCCTGGCTTTGTTAGTAACTGGCTGTGTGACCTTAAACAAATCACATCTCTGAGCCTTAGTTTTCTCATCTGTAAAATGGAGACAACAGTGACTACCAGGGATGTTATTCATTCACTCAACATATACTTGCTGACCACTAACGGTGTGCCTGGTTCTATATTAGGCACTGAGGGTATGGCAGTGAACAAAACAGGTCAAATAGAGAACTTTCTTTTCTTTTTTTGAAGTTTATTTATTTATTTGGCCGCGTTGGGTTTTCATTGCTGCGCGCGGGCTTTCTCTCGTTGCAGAGAGACGGGGCTAGTCTTCGTTGCGGTGCGCAGGCTTCTCTTGTTGCGGAGCATGGGCTCTAGGCATGCGGGCTTCAGTAGTTGCGGCACATGGGCTCCATAGTTGTGGCTTGCAGGCTCTAGAGCGCAGGCTCAGTAGTTGTGGTGCACGGGCTTAGTTGCTCTGCAGCATGTGGAATCTTCCCAGACCACGGCTCAAACCCACGTCCCCTGCATTGGCAGGCAGATTCTTAACCACTGTGCCACCAGGGAAGTCCCAGAGAGCTTACTTTTAAGAGAAGTACCAACAATAAATAACAACCACAAATAAGTAAGATGTAGGGTGCGTTTGATGGTGATCTGTGGAGAAAAGGAAGCAGGGACGGGAGACTGGAGGGAGGGGAGGTGGGACAGTTCTCAACAGGGTGGTTTGAGAAGAACAAGACCTCACTGGGAAGATGGAGAACGAGCCACGTGGCCATCGCAGGCACAGGCTCCAGGCGGGGAGCAGCAGAGCGAAGGTTGAGGTGGGGCTGAAGATCACGTGGGTGCCGTGCCTGGTGGGTCTGGGCGCTGCCTCTTCTCCCCGGCAGAGCTCAGGCCCCTCCAGGACAGGCATCGTGGTCCTGCTCACTGGGAACCCCAGGGCCTGGCACATGTTAGATGAATTAATCAGTGGCCACATCCTTTACTAGAGAAAACCAAGACCCAGAGAGGAATAGTGCCTGAGCTGAGCTCCTTCCCCAAGCTAAGGGCACAAGTGGGATTGGGGCCCCATCTGCTGACAGCGCCCAGGCCCCTTCCACGACTCCCTGAGCCTGCCAGCCATCGCCCTCCTCCGTGGGCCCAGCCTGGCCTGGCTGTCTCCCCATCGCTGGGGTGAGCGTGGGCTGCCCAGCCCTGCTGAGCCAAGCTGCGGCCCCCTTTCCAGGCCCCCCTCTCGGGTGGGAGGGGAGCCTGGGCTGCTGTGCCGGGTCCAGGGATCCCACCCGCTCCCCGTCGTCAGCGTGACGGTCCTGGACTTCCTCCTGGTGAGAAGCGGGTGCTGGGAAGCTGGCCAAGCCAGTTCTCCTTTTCGTCTGCTTTGGTTTGTTTTTGGCAGCAGAATTCTTTTTTGCAAACAGCTTAGTCCAGGGAACCCCAGTGTGGGGAACAGACAGTACAGTTCAGCCCTAATTGAGGGGATGGAGGAAGCCTGGCCTCCAGGGGGCCCCGGAGCCCCCCAGACCTGAAGGAACACTGGGTGAGCTGCTGTCTCGGCCACATGCTCATCCTCCCTGGGGGCCATGGGGCTCAGAGGTCTGAGCTCTGAGCAGCCGGTCAGCCTGGCTGGTAACCAGGCCCACTGCCCCCAGGCCTGTCCTCTGGTGCTGGGCGGGACCCGGCTCCTGACTCCCAGCTCAGTGGGTGGGCTCTGCAGGCTGCAAGCCTCCTCATGCCTGACACCCCACTGGCCTCCCTGTGGTCCCCTGTGGCTCCCTTCACACGGCTTTAGGTGGCCTTCTCGACCTGAGCATTTCTAGGGTGACAGTAGCTGTAAGTCTTTAATGGGCACCCCCCTCAGTGTTACCCCGTGTCCCTGCAGGCCCTTCCTACCTTTACCTGGGAACACCCCCGGGGGAGAGCCCTGACTAGATCTTGTCTATCCCCCCCGCCTTATCCCCACCCCAGGGAACCTGTGCCACTACTATTATGAGAAGTGCCAAAAGTTCGGCAATGCCAACTTTCTGCTACACCTGGACAACAGTAGGAGGTTAGGCCAGGACCAACAGGGGCCTCTTGGGAGAGTGTGTGTGTGTGTGTGTGTGTGTGTGTGTGTGTGTGTCTTGGTACGTCTCTGTGTGTGTGTCTCTGTGTGTGTCTGTGTGTGTCTCGTGTGTTGTCTATATGTGTTTTTCTGTGTTCGTGTGTGTCTGTGTGTCTGTGTATGTGTCTCGGTATATGTCTGGAGGTAACCACAAATTTCCCTCCATCTCTCCAAGTGCTCAGAGAGCAGGGGAGGGCTACCCTGGGGGTGTTTTGCCTGCTGTCACTGGCCGGATTCTGAAGACGTCCATGAACCTCCACAAGTGAGGTTCGGACACAGACACTGAGTTTCAGACCTAAGGGGGAATGCAGAGGATACACAGCTCCATCCCTTCTTTATCCTAAAATGTGCAGCCTGCATTCATGACTTCACTCATAATATTTCAAATGATTTTTTGAAAAAATCATTTGAAATAAAGATCATTTCATGCAACCCTCACAATAACCCCGTGAGGCGTTATTGTCCTCAGAGAGGCAGCCCCGAGGGCTGCACAGCCCCTGCCGCTGGGCGCTGCCACCCGAGCCCGAGCAGCTGCTTCCTGGCTTCTTGCGAAGCAGTTGCATCAGTCACCTCGCCTGCCCCACCCCGACCCCGTATGAGGCCACGGCTGAATGGGCTGCAGGGACAGTCCCCTTCTGGTTCCCTCCAGGTCGGGGGTCATTGGGTGTGAGGCCAGAGTAGCTCCCTTCAGAGAGCCTCGTGGCCCTTGGTGACCTGGCCTCCCTCCTGATGGTTGGGACAGCAGTGACCACCCCAGGATGGGCCCAGGAGCCCCAAGAACTAAGGAGGGGGAGCATTTCTAGGAGCCAAAGCCCTGGTTATTTTTCTGTTCTTCTCAAGTTCTTTCCTGCCGCCCAGCCCAGTGTCTTTTCTTTTTTGGGGGGGGGCCTTGTCGGGTGGCGTGTGGGATCTTAACTCCCCGACCAGGGATGGAACCCGCACCCCCTGCAGTGGAAGCTCAGACTCTTAACCACTGGATCGCCCGGGAAGTCCCCAGTCTGGCGTCTCTGCCAGCTGCTCCAGATCGTGGTAGGAGGGGGGGTCCCCAGCCCCGTCCAGCGAGGAGTGTTGTTACCAAGACACGAATCAAGTCAGGTATCCTGCCAACTGTTACCAGCCCGACCCTCAGACTCACCCCACTTCACAGACAAGAGGGCTCCCCAAAAAGCTACGTGCAAAAATCAGCCTTTCATTTATAACACACTCAAGAGGCTTGTTAGTGACAAGGAATTCAAGAAGAAAAAGGATCCTCCTTCCCCTCCCCTGGTCACGTGAAGAAGCTTTTAAGAAAGGAGTAACCACCCCCTGGCCACTTAGGGATCCTCGGAGCAGCCAGCACAGGCCTGCTCGCACCTGTGCCCACAGCACAGGGTCACACATGCCCCGGCAGAGGCCGGGGGGACACGGAGGGGGCGGCCTGCAGCCTGGTCTTGCAGGTGCAGAGGGGCCAGCAGGGGGAGGTCAGTTCACGAAGCAGGAGCAGGGGAAGCAAAGGCACAGAGGTGCGAACAGCCAGCGAGTATTGGAGGAAGGGTCAGTGTGCTGGGGCCCCCAGAACACCCCGGGGTTCCATGATTCGCTAGGAGGACTCGCAGAGCCCGGCCCAGAGTCGTACTCGTGGCTATTTTCACAAAAGGATACGGAGCTTAATCAGCAAAGGGAAAGGGTGTGAGGGCCACGTCTGGAGGAAACCAGGCTCAGGCCTCCCGGGGGCCCCTCCCAGTGGAGTCACACGCACTTAACGTCTTCAGCAACGAGGCGTGACAACACATGTGAAATGTTGTCAACCAGGGAAGCTCGTTAGAGAACCAACACTTGAGGTTGTCACTGGGGGCTGGTCATGGGGGCACCCTCTGCCTGGCACGGACCCAAATCCAGACTCCCAGAAGGAAGGTGGGGGTTCAGCATAAACCCCACTGTCTGTACAAATGGTTCAGGCCTAGTGGCCACTCTTATCAGGGAGGGGTAGGAACCTTCCTGAAATCCAAGTTTCCAGATGCCAGCCAAGGTCCAACCTTGCAAACAGGCCTTTGTCTCAGGCCCGAGGTCTGAGACATCATTCTGCATCATTAGAATGAAGGTGGGGAGGGAGGCTGTGGGCTGGGGCAGGGCGAGGTGGGGGCAGATGGAGGCCACGTCAGGGAGGTCCTTCTAGGCCAGGCTGGACTTGATCGTGGGGTGATGGAGCCATGGACAGAGGATGACCTGGACGCAGGTGACTAGGTCCAGCCTGTGCTTAAGGAAGATCCTTCTGGAAACTTTATGGTGTCTGGAGGGGACGGGGGACAGCTGGGTAGGTGCAGAAATCAGCTGGAGTCCAGTTCTGGAACTGGGCTTCACTGGGGAGGATGACAGCATGAGAGGCCCTGGGGGGAAGCGGGGCTGTGGGCAGGGATGGGGAGGTGGCACTGCGCTGAGGGGTCCCGGGAGGCGGGGGGCAGAAGGTTGTGCAGGACCCCAGGAGCCTGTCCTGGGAGGAAGGCTGGTGGTTGGGGTGGGGTGGCAGGTGCGGGGTGGGATGGGGGCAGGGACCCAGCTCTAGAGAATCTGGGCTGGTGGCTGGGAGCTGGGGAGAGGCCGGAAGAGGAAGGCTGAGAAGCTGCCTGAATTACAAATAACCTCAGCCTCCTGGAGCAAAGCTGTTAAGAATTAAACACAGGAGGATGGAGTAACAGAGAAGTAGGGGGCGGGACAGGGAGATGGAGGAGAAAACAGGAGCATCTGGAGCACTTCAGACAAAAAGCAGAGCGGGCATCAGCTCAGCCCTCCCCCCCCCACCCCCCCAACACACCCCAACTGACCATCCCTGTGTGGCAGGCTCTGCACTGGGTGTGGACTCAGGTAACTCACTCCTGGACCAGTCCTGGGGGCTGGAAAGGTTCGGGGAGAGTGATGGAAGCAAAGATGGGGGGCCGGGGGCAGCACAGCCAGTGGGGAGGCCTGAGCCTGGGGTGGGCTCTGGAAGGGACCCCAGAGGCAGTGTGTTCAACCCCTGGGTGGGCAGGCTGAGGCTTGCCCGAGGTCACGTCACTCCCAAGTGGCAGCCCAGGTGTGTTTCCCACACCCTCAGGCGTGCACACAAGCACACACACACACCCCAGCTGCTAAAGGCAAGTCCTGTCTTGGACTGGTGGGGTGAGGGCAGCCCCAGGCCATCCCTCGCTGACCCTGCCCTCCCCTCCCACTCTGCAGCATCAAGAAGTCAACCTCCTTGGGCCCCCAGCTCCTGACCACCAGGCCCGATGGCCCGAGCGATGGCACGTGGGAGTCCCTGAGCACCTGGAGGCCCTGGGTCGGCAGCTGCAGGCCGTGCTGGTATGATGCCCAGAGGCACAGATGGGGGTCCTCGGAGGTGCTGGTGGAGGAGCTTGCCGGCCCATAGGCCTGAGCCGGGCACGTGACCACGTTGAATCTCCGCAGCCCTGCCTTGCCCCACCTGTGAACCACCAAAGCCGGCCACCCAGATTCCCCCACACCTGGAGGGCTTTGGCTCTTGGGAAGTAGAGATCTCCAGGAAGCGCATAGTGGGGGACATGTGTGGGAAGACATTCGGGAACCTTTCTGAAACCTTGAAAATGTTGAAGTATGTGGGCCGAGCGATGGGATTCAGAATGTCCTGCTTGAGCAGTGGAGGAACTGAGGGTGCGGGGCGTGGAGACTAATGTCACCCTGTTTGGCCCTGAAGGATGGCTGGTTAGCCAAAGACGGGTAAGATTCCTCAGAGGAGGAACAACCTAAGACAGGCACAGCCGCAGAGGGGCCAACAGGGGTGGTGCATAGAGCCTTCCTTATATCGCCCTGTTTGGCCCTAGAGGATGACTGGTTAGCCAGAGACGGGTAAGATTCCTCAAGGGAGGAACAACCTAAGACAGGCACAGTCGCAGAGGGGCCAGCAGGGGTGGGGCACAGACCCCCAATATCTGAGAGAGGTCTCCTGCCCCCAGGGCTGTTTTGCTCTCCACCCCCAGCTCAAATCCACACCTGCTCAACTCGGACCCAGGAAGTAAACAAAGATAATTGCCTCAGACATGTGAGGCCTTTGATTGTTTATGGGATTAACCTGGGAGTGTTAGACCCTTAGGCTATGCCGAGAACTCAATAAAGGCAACGTGGGATCAATCAGCGAGGCTCTTGATCCTAGAGGTCTTGAGTCCCCCGGTCCCATCTTTCTCTTCAGTCTGTGTCTGTGTCTTCTTCAAGCTTGCGGCACCCATCACTCACCTCGAGTCGCCGAGTTGATCCCGGCAGACATGCTCGGCACAGGAGGAGGACTGAATGCACTGGCGACCCCAGACTGAAATGCCCTCGGCCATGACCGAGGGTCTGCCAGCCCTGCACCCTCTCTGGGGACACACTGAGTGCCTTGTGACAGGACATGCCTCCCCAGGCAGGCTGCAGTGCTGACGGCTTGGTGCTGCGTGAGGAGGGCCCCTCTGAGGTCTGTCCTGCATGGGAGAGGCATGCCAGCAACACCAGCACTATCACTGTGGCGAAGACTGGCCGCTTCGTGAGGCCTCACACAGCCCCTTCTCCCCAGGCCTTGGGGAGCGGGGAAGGGCAGCAGTGACCCCCCCATCCTGCTGTGCAGGTGGGAGAGCTAAGACTGGGCAGGCAAGGAGGCAGCTGGGCGAGTGATGGAGGTTTAGTTGGGGTTCGGGAGGGGCTGGGGCGTCTACGTTAGCCCAGGGGACGAGACTGAAGGATCCAGTGAGAGGGCTGGCATGGGGCAGAGGCTGTCCCCACGCGGAGGGCATAATCGATCCAGCAACGTCCCCATGAGCTGAGTGCGCTCCCCGCTGTCCCCTCTGTCCCCTGGTGACTCCTCCCGCCCTTTTGGTCACTGTCTCTGGCAGCCTGACTCCCCAAACCCGGGTGAGGAGTCACGGTCAGACCTTCCACGCAGCAGGTGCGATGTCAGGGCCACCACACTTACAGGGCCCACGGAGACATTTTAATTATTTTTATTAATCAGAAGGGGGGGAAATGGGTATAATCCAGCTTGGATTATATTCTTCTTTAGAGCAACAGAGTCACAAAATAGAATTTTTAACCCTTTTTTGGAAGAAGGGGCCCATAAAAGTCATACTGAGGTCTTGGTCACACGGGACCCACAGAGGGCTGTGTGCCTCCCGGGGCCTCGCCATGTGGTGATGATCTGCTGACTCGCCGGCCTCCTCCAGCCATGTCTTACCATCAGAGCAGGCACGCAGCAGGCACTGGGTGAATAAATACATGCTTATAAATTTAAAAGTTTAGGGACTTCCTGGTGGTCCAGTGGCTAAGACTGTGGGCTCCCAGTGCAGGGGGCCCGGATTCAATCCCTGGTCAGGAGACTACATTCCACATGCCACAATTAAAGATCCCACACGCTGCAACGAAGATCCCACACGCGGCAATGAAGGTCCTGCATGCCACAACTGACTCACGGCCAAAATAAATAAATAAATAATTTTAAAATTAAAAAAAAAAAGTGGTTTACATTGTTGAGCACTTGCCCTGTGCCAGGCACTGTGCTCAGCTCCTGAGAAGCAAACACATTACTGTCATGTCCATTTTACAGACGAGGACATGGAGGCTGAGAGAGGCTAAATGACTGGCCTGAGTTGTTCACCAGGACACCCTGCACCACTGGCCCAGCACTGTCCCGATGGGAGGTGGAGCAGCAGGTGGATGTGTCATTTCCAGGAGAGACAACCTCATCAGGCAAGTACCCCGACGTCAGCCTATGAGTTCTAATCCATGGGCCAGTGCCCTTGAAGGTTCCAGTGCCGCCCTGACCTTCCTCCAGACCACACGGGCCAGGCAGGCCGTGCCTCCACGCAGCCAGGTGCTGTGCTTGGGGCACAATGAGTGATCATTGCAGCTCACACTTGCTGAGAACTAGGCCCATCTAATCCTCATAGTATCCCTGGGGGCAGTAGGTGACTATCATTCCCGTTCTAGAACACAGCCTGAGACGTGCACAGAGAGAGAGAGGCAGCAGCCATTCCTTCCGCCTTGGGGACCTGGAGGCAGGGAAGCAAGCCTTCAGGAGACGGGAGACCTTTGGGCTCATCCATGGAAGATTAGAATTTCATCAGGCAGAGAAACGGGGCAAGGGCATTCCAGGCCAGGGCACAGCCTGAGCAAAGGTGTGGGAGTGGGAGGGGCCCCGGGGTGAGGCTGAGGAGGGCTCAGCTTGGGACTGCAAGCAAGGCTGCAGGGGGTTTTAGGGTGCTGGTTTTGGAGGCTGTGTTTGAAGATCTGGGAGGTGCAGTCAGGCGGGCACTTAGTTGATGCTCGTTTATCGAGCATTTATGAGGAGCCGGGCATCGTAACAGGCGTGGGGGAACAGAGATGACTAAGGCACCGTCACCCACTAGAACCTGCCTGAGAGAGTCTATCTCGGCCGGGACCCACGGTCTGTCCGCGGCGCCCAGGCTGTTCCTGTCTGTCACACAACTGGCTGTGTGACCTGGGACAAGCCAGTGAGGCTCCCTGGCCTCTTTCCTCGGGTGTGAGGTCAGGTGAGGGGAGGATCCAGCATCTTTGCCTCCTCGGACTGGACTTCTCCTTCCATAAAACAGGTTTAACTACACTTGCCACCTGGTAACAGGGCTCTTTGAGCTCCCTGGATAAAAGATCCTGTAAATACAGAGCCCTGTTGCCAGACTGGGCAGGGTGGGGTAGGGAGCCCACGTCAGATCCCCAGGAGGCAGAGAAATAGCCCCCGGGGGGGCTGGGGGGGCTGCGGGGGCACCACGATCCTCTGAGGCTACTGCCTCTTGATGGCCGTCAAACATGTTCCTGCGGCCGGGAAGCCTGACATTAAAGTCGTCCCCGCCCCCACCCCTGCCCCCAGGCTACTCTGCCTGTGATGGTTAAATGACAGACACCAACACCCAGCGCTGATGCGTAGGATGGCAGGGAGGAAGAGATGGAGGGGCCTTGGCTGCAGGGAGGTGGCTGGAGGCGTTACCCTCCCCCACGTGTGCATCTGACACAAGTGTACTGAGCACCTACGAGGACCGCTCCTGGCACAAGTGTCAGGAGTCCTGGGGGAGGCAGGCAGGGACAGCTTCATGCCACCACCGCGTGGGGGTGTAATGGGGAAGCTCCCTGCCTTGACTCTGAGTCCAGGACAAACCCTTCTCCCTTCGTCTCCCAAAGACCACGGTGGCAAAAGCCCTTCCTGCTGAAGCAGTGCCTCCCCTCACCTGACCCCACCCCTGAGGAAAGAGGCCAGGGAGCCTCGCTGGCTTGTCCCAGCTCACGCAGTGAACTGTGTGACAGACAGGACAGTTATTATTTGCATTTTACGAACAAGAGGTGAAGTGGCTCACAGAGCAGGTGACAGAGCAAGCAGGCTGTGTCCCCGGCCTAGACCCAGGGCTGCAGATCGCAGGTCCTCCCTTGCTTTTTGCTGCAGCCTGTACTGATGCGGGACTTGCCATGCCTGCTGCTGCTCTGAGCTGGAGCGGAAGTGGGTTCCGGGGCCCCAGAGTTGGCCTCTGGCAGGCAGGGACTGGGGCAGGAGCCAGTCTGGGCTCCTCTCACTGAGCTGTTCCTCAGCACCTGCAGCGCAGAGCCAACCTCTCCAGTAAGCAGAGCAGGCTCGGCGCCCAGGACACAGGATGCTTTGGGGGCCCCTGGAAATGGTTTCATTTCATTTCTTTTAAAACCGGAAGAAAAATTAAATATGACAATAATAATAATGAATGCTTACTCATGAATCAAGCCTAGATTACAGTCGTCTTTCCACCCATGTGACTGTAAAACATAATTAGGAGAAATTTTTTTAATAAGGAAGGGGCCACTGAGGCGAAAGTGCCTGGCAATGGAGAAAGCCATCACGTGGCCCGGAGACAGTGGCCACATCGTCAGCCACCCAGAGCTTGCTCCAGCTGGGCCACCTCTGCCCTGCCACTGTTTATGAAATGATGATGGGGAAAAAGGAGAAGAAAGAACAGAGCAGTGAAAAAGAGAGAAGGGGTGCTGGGAGAAGACTAGACAAATGAATGGTGTCCGGACAGAGAGTGGAGTCCGGGAGGGCAGAGCGTTGCAGAGGGAGAAGGTGGCAGAGAGGCCGGGGCAGCAGAGATGGGGAGACAGGGCTGTGTGTGATCGCACAAGTCTGACGGGTCCCCTCAGTGAGGATGGTCAGGACAGAGGGAGGGGCCTGGCACAACCCTGGGAGCCTTGAACACCAAGGCCAGGAATTTCCCAGGGGCCCGTTTTGCATTCCTGTGTCTGCCATAACAAACTACCACAAATTTGGTGACTTAAAGCAACAGAGATTTAGTCTCTCATAGTTTAGAAGACCAGAAGTCCAAAATCAAAATCACTGGACCAGAGACTTGGTCCAGTGGTTAAGAATCCGCCTTCCAATGCAGGGGATGTGGGTTCGATCCCTGGTCAGGGAACTAAGATCCCACCTGCTGCAGGGCAACTAAGCCTGCGCACCGCAGCTACTGAGCAAGCAGGCCACAACTAGAGAGAAGGCCCCATGCTACAACTACAGAGCCCATACACTCTGGAGTCCATGCGCCACAACTAGAGAAAAGCCCTCACACATGCCACAGTGAAGATCCCGTGTGTTGCAACTAAGACCTGACACAGCCAAAAGAAAAAAAGAGAGAAAAAAAAAATTACTGATGGAAGCCAAGGTGTCAGCAGGGCCTTGCTCCCTCTGGAGGCTCTAAGAGACAATCCGTTCCTGGCTTCTCAGAGCTTCTAGGGGCTGCCAGCATTCCTTGTCTTGTGGCCACACACTCTAATTTCTGCCTCTGTGGCCACACTGCCCTATCCTCTTCTCCTCTGCCTCTCTCTTAAAAGGACACTGGTGATTACACTTAGAACCCACTCTGATAATCCAGGATAATCTCCCCATCTCAAAATCCTTCATTTAATCGCATCTGCAAGACTTTCCATGTAGGTAACATTCACAGGTTCCAGGGATTAGGACCTAATATCTCTGGGGCCCATTATTCACCTCCTACCGGCCCAAAGAGGCCACACAGTTTAGTAGAGGGCTGCCTCTAGCCAGCCTGTGGGCAGGGCCCTTGCCTGAGACCAGTGGAAGGCCCATGGCCTCTTGCTTTACAAACCAGCACATCCTGGGAAGGGGTCCTTCTGCCGGGATCCTGGGGGAGGAGTGAAGCAGGCTCTGCAATGTGGCGGGATATGGAGACCCCATTGGAATTCCCTAGGACAGAACTGAGGCATTAAGCACCTTGGGGTGGAGAAAGTGTCAAGAGAAGGCCCCTCCCCTACCTGGACACTGCCTCTAAATCTGATTTGAATTCTCATTTCATTCACCCCACGTTCAGCAGATACTCAGACAATAGCCAGCCCTTGTCTTCAGGGAGCTCAAAGTCTAACCCCAGAAGCAAGCACTGTTGTCTTCAACAGGTTTTAAGTGCAGGTGAGGCCCCTCTTGTCCGGGTGGGGCAGTGGAGACCCAGGGATGGGGGGATGATTTTTTGTCTGGAGCCGACTTAGCACAAGGGCTTCACGTTCTCTCAATCCTCTGCCCCCAGTGTCTTCCTGCCCTGATTTCCTCATTTCTAGTCTCTTCCTCTTGGCACTTTAAAAGTGAAATAATGACACTGTTTCATCTTCCCTTAGAAGAGCTTGCACAGGAAGTGGCTTCTCCCAAGCTGAGCACTTTCTGCATTTGTAGAGTTGGCCAGTGGGGAGCCAGGGCACCCGACCCTTGGAGTTAGGCAGCAATTTATGCATTCACCATCTATCAAGTGCTCATTCCACACTCAGATTTGAGTAAGGCAGAGGAATAGGTAGCCCCCCTTGCCTTCTCAACACAAACTGGGGCAAGCAGCCTCCTTAAAACAGAAAATCTTCTGCCGTGAAATTTGGGGGGCTCTGAGAGCAGCTTGGGAAGTGGCAGAGCCTCCTGCCAAGTCTGTAATCCCAAAATCAATCCTAAAATGGAAAACAAAACAAAACAAAGCAAAACAAAATAACATGGGCTTGGATACGGAGAGAACATTCTAAACTCAATTTTGTCTTTCAAGCTGTGTGACTTTAAGCAAATCACTTAAAAACTCTATGAACCTGTTTCCTGATGTCAAAAAAAAAAGTGTAAACAGAAATCCCTCTGACAACAATTACGCATGAGCCTCCAACAAGCGATCGTTTGGGGGAGGTCCCCTAAGGGCAGACTCCGTGCTACCCCTCCAAGTGGGCCCTAGGCCAGGGGTCGTCAATCTCCCCTGCTCCCCACTTCCTCGAGCCATCCTCAATGCCTTTAAGGTCCTGGCACCCCGGCCCTGTCTGGTCAGCCTGCAGAGAGCTGGGACCAAGAAGGCCGCGGGTGGGGTGAGGCGCACGAGGCGGCGCTAGGAGAGGGCTCGGGTGTTTTGAGCCACCAGACCAGGAGTCAAGTGCGCAGTCACGCCGGGTCGAGTCCCCACTTGCCGACTCCCGCCGAGTCCTCCGGCGGCCAGGGGTCGCCCCGCCCCCGCGCCTCCCACGCGCGGATTCTTGCCCGGCCTTGCCCCGCCCGCGTTCCCCACGCGGCGGGCGGAGCAAGCCGGGGCCTTTGTGTTCAAACCGTCCAATGGTCAGTGGCAGTGGGCGGTGCCGCGGGCGGGGTCTGACCAATGGGCTGCGGTCTGTCAGCGTTGACTGACAGACGCATACATACACACTCGGCCACGCGCGCGCCGTCTGGCCCCACTCGCGCAGCGAGGTTCTGCACGGGCCGTGTCGTCTGCTCGTCAGCCCGCCGCCTGCCGTTCCCCGCGCGCCCCGGGTCCCAGCGCCGACCGCCGCACCCCGGATTCCGACGCGGTGAGGGGGTGCGTCCGGGCGTCGCGGCGGGCCTCGGACGCCTCCGGCCCCGCACCGAGCAGTGGCGGCAGCAGGTAACAGCCGGCCGTGGGCCTCTGGCGGGCGGACGCGCGGGGCGAGGGTGGTGGGCTGGCCTTGACCCCCTCCCCGCGGGGCCCGGGCCCGGCCTGACCCCGGGGTCATCGTCGGGCTGCACCGGCCAGAGCCGAGCTGCCCGGGCCTGGTTCTTCCTCCCCGGGCCAAGCTGGGCCAGGCTCCAGCCCCGCCCGGCGCACGCCCCTGGACCGGTCGAGAAGGGCCAGCGCCGGGCCAAGGCCGCCCTGACTCATCGCCGCCGCCGGGCCCCCGCCTCCGGGACTGGCCGTCCCACTGGTCAGGCCGGAGGGCGGATGTCTCCGGGCGGGACTTCCCCGGGCCGGACCTCCCCGGTAGGCGGGGAGCCGAGACGCCGCTGTCCCGAACCGGCCCAGGCCAGTGCCCGCGTTTTCGTGCCAGTCAGGCAGTTTCCAGGGACAGGCAGTTCTCTGCTTCTGCCGCCGCCTCTCAGAACTCTGGGAATAGGAGGGAGGCCCATTTTGTTCAGTTCTTAAAAAAAAAAAAAAAGAAAGAAACCAAACAAATAGGAGGCGGGAGTGTGACTTAGAGCAAAGAGGCAGGAAGGGCGTGTGGTTGGTTTAAAAAAAAAAAAAAAATCTCCCGCAGGTTCAGCCTGTAGGCAGTGAAGGCAGAAGCGAGTTAGCACCTGGAACATTTTGTACTCCCTCACGAGGGAATGTAGTGTGAAAACCTCCCGCGGAGGATGCCTAAGATCTAGGTTAAGACTGAAGACTGAATGGATACTGCCATATAAGTTTGTGATGGGGGTGGGGAAAGGCGGAGTTGAGAAAAGGATGTGGTTCAGCTCAGAAGTGGGGAGGGATGTTTTATTTGAGGGTGTCTTAACTGATTGTGTGTTGGGGGCAGGGGTGTGTCTATTCTGATATGCAAAAGATTTGAGCTCCTAGAGGCTCTCGTCTTGTTTTGTTTTGGAGAACGGGGCCTTGACCTTTTTCATCTTGTGAAACCCAGACTCAATGGTAAACTATTTTGTAATAGCAGAACCCTGCAAGAAAGACTAAAAGGCACCCCTGGGAGGGAGCTCACTGTTGATGGTTTTCAGCAACTCCCCTCCAACACACACACACACACACACACACACACACACACACACACTCCATCTAAATATTTATTTATATTCTTGCCAGCAGCAGCTTGACTTCTGTATAAACACATTGCTTTGTTCCTGCCCCAAAGCAAAAGCTTCATCAGCTTTCAGCAGGGCAGGGTTAAGAGGAGGAGCCTGTGTGGGCATCTGGAGCTTTCAGGTGGGGAAGGCAGTAGTGGGGGTGGAATTACTTTATAAGGAGTGGAATATAGAAAAGGACCCAGGCCAACTTCCTGCTGTGGCCACTACCAGCTGGTCCCTTTACCACCATCAGCTAAAACAAGGGAAAGATGCCAGGTGGACATCCTACCTGTGAAGACACCAGTAAGACCCAAGACATGAGGCTGCTTATTTTTCAGAAGAGGACTTTGTAGAATTCTTCAACTGGACTAACCAGATCTCCTGGTTTCCATAGTCTGAGTTGGGATATGTTAGAGCCTGTGGCCACCACACAGCCCAGAGAGCTAGGAATTTAAGTATCAACCAGGACTATTGGAAGTGATAACAAGTTACAAGTACTAGGGCCAAAGTGTAACAGTGACTTTGTAACACGGGCTGCCAAAGTGCCCACAGTGGTCATCCGAGATTTTGAATTTGGGTTTCTAGAGCTGAAAGGTTTATTTACTCTACTTGTGCTATAGAATGCCACTTTTTGCTGGATCTTTTCCCCTTGGCCGCCTCCGAGTCCTCGTTATCAATTCCAGAGCCTTGGTGTTCCTCGGCACCTGGTGACTGGTCCTGCTGGTAGAGCTTGAGGGTAATCCCATACTGCTGCTCCACCTGCCTGTCTGGTTAGTTTGTTAACAAATATTTGTCCTGTAACAACTCTGTCTGAAGCCTGTTCTGCACATATTGGAGGCTATAAAAGGCTCTAGTTGGAGACACAACAACATATTCCTGAGACAACTTCAAAACTTCCTGGTGGAGTGGAAAGACCCAGGCCCTGCCACCTGTCAGATCTGAGCTCAAACTCTGCCACTGTCACTTACAGGCTGGGTGACTGTGGGCAGGTTACTGATCATCTCCGTGTCCCAGGTTCTCCCTGTACAGTGAGAGTAGTGATACCTCCCTTGATCATAAGGATCAGAAGTGGGTGTGTAAGGAGCCAGCTACCTAGGAGGCATTAACAAAGTATTTTGTCACCACCATCACCATGGCATCAAGAGGCACTGATGTTGCAGCCCGATAATCGCTAATGGGATACGCACCCAGGCACTATCAGGATGTAGGTGGGGTTACCATGGAAAAGTTTTCTGGAGTCAAAGTTTGGGGCTCTGAATCAGTGAATACAGCTACAAAGAAAGGAACACACGTCCCATCTAAGGGAAACAAGCTAGAACGAGAACAGGCACGGCTCTAGGGACAGGACAGCATGGTAAGATGGCTGGGCTGGAGAGCCTGTGCAGGGCAGCAGTGATGAAGGGCATGTATTCAGTACCTGTGGCCTACCTCTCATGCCAGAATTTGCAGAAGGCCCAGTTCTAGCTCTCACGGACCTCGGCATCCGATATACTGAAAATTAGGAAATCCTGTGGAAAGTGCCTTGAAAGAGGCTGCCTGAGGCAGAGGGCAGCAGGGTGGGTGGGGCCAGGACGCTTAATAAATGCCCCATCTCGCCCACATCTCAGGCTGTTTCAGTTGATTGCACAGGGTGGGTGTGTTCCCTGGGAGGCAGTGCCTTGTCTCTCCTCCCCTAGAGAGGGGCTGAGAAAAGCCCCAAGCCTCATGTGGCCTCCTTTCTCTCCCCAGACTCTCTTCAGGGTGAGGGTCCCCCTCCCACCTCATCATGTCTCGACGAAGCCAGCGCCTAACACGCTACTCCCAGGGTGACGATGACGGCGGCAGCAGCAGCAGTGGTGCGAGCTCAGTGCTGGGGAGTCAGAGCGCCTTGTTTAAGGACAGCCCTCTCAGGTAGGGGGTTGCGCTGACCCACAGAGCAGATGCCTTGGGCGGTTCACTACGCAGCCTCTTCCTCTTGTGACCTTTGTGGGCAGAGATCAGATGCCCGTGTCTGGTCAAGGGGGACAGTCACACCTCTGAGGATGCCAGGGCCCAGTGCTGTTTCTTATCTCCATACCATAAGCCGGGCTGCTGCCCTCATGTTCAGAGAACAGGAAGTGGGGAGAAGCAGCTTCAAGAGTAAGCCAGGCCGGAAACCCCAAAACCGAGAGCTGGCTCACAGGAACCCCTTCTGCTGTGGATGACTGTGCCAGTCTGGCCGTCCTCCCCAGGCCCACACGCGTGTCCCACCGTCTGTAGGGCCTCCGTAGGGCCAGCGAAGCAGCTGAGGAGACAGACAAGTCCGAGGGGCACTGGGACTTGAGCTAAGGCAGGCGCCTGCCGCCTCCTGCCCCCTTGCAGACGTAAGCCCCGGATGACAGCCCCTGAGGCTTTGACGAGCTCTGGGAGGCCAGATTGGGTCTGTCTGGGTTTTCAGTGGGTTGTAGAAATGACTAATCTGTGAGGAAGCGTGAAAAAAACACTTTGGCTTCGAAGTTAGAGACCTAGATTTGAAGCCTGACTCCATCACTTGCTGATGCTCTCTCCTAACTGCTTGTGAGCTTTAGAGATAATGGAGCACAGAAAGTATCTGCTTTGCAAGGTAGTCAGCGGATGGGAGTTGTTCATTGCCTAGCAACAAGGCCGCCCCACTCACCTTAAGAGGGCAGAGCACTGCTTTTGCTCTCTTGGCTGGGCTCACCTGCCTGCTCCCACCTCTCCCCTCCTGGCTGACCTCCCGCAGGACCCTGAAGAGGAAACCCAGCAACATGAAGCGCCTCTCCCCTGCGCTGCAGCTGGGCCCCTCCTCCGATGCGCACACCTCCTACTACAGCGAGTCCGTGGTCAGGGAGTCCTACATCGGCAGCCCCCGGGCCGCCTCCATCGCTGCCTCCCTCACCAGGAACTCCATCCTCGATGACGAGCTCCCTGGTGATTCCTACTGGAGTGAGTGTCCACAACCTTTCTCTGAGGCCTTTGCTTCCTCTGGAAATTTATGGTCCAAAGTCCCCCCCGGGGGGTTTCCTAACTACTTCTGGGCCAGAAGAGGGGCTCCCCACCTTCGGAAACCCTTGGAAGAGCAGCTGAGTGTCTGAACTCCCAGGCCCCCTGAGGTGATGGAGTAGCCGCGTAGCTGCTCCAGGCCTAGGAGGCAGAGGGACTGGTCCTAGTTCACCCTCCCTTGAACCCAAGGGAGCTCAGGAGGGGCTAAGAGTAGATTCCATCTGCCCATCAGCTATGTTTCTCAGGGTATTCCCGCGAGTCCCTCTGGAACACCCTCCTCAGAGCATCTCTGCCCCAGGAGAACCCCGTGTTCTTTCCTCCTCAGGTGAGGACATGCGAGTGAGGAGGAGGAGAGGCACAGGTGGCACTGAGAGCAGCAAAATCAACGGGCTCCCGGAGAACAAGCTCTCCGAGGACTTCCTCGGGTCTTCCTCGGGCTACTCTTCCGAGGATGACTATGTAGGTAGGTGACATTCTCCCTCCCCAGCCTCGGGGAGGTGCTCCACCAGGTTCCCAGGTGATGCTGGGGAGGTGATGGGAAGTGGGGGAAGGCGCCCCTGACAGCTTGAGAGAGCACGGTGTCCGGCTGGGTGTCGCTGCTGTGCCCCTGTGGTACCCAGATCCCAGGCTTGGGGTGGCCCTCCCTACGCTGGGTGGCACTGCCCCAGCCCCACCAGGCCCTGAGCAGCCTGTGGCCAGTCCTCTTCTTTGACTCATTTCCAGCAAGTGTTTAACATGGGGCTTCACACGCAGGAGGTGCTTGACCCCTTAGTCTAGTTCTCAGTGGTTTGAGGGATTGCTGATGAGGAGAGGGAAGCAAACGAGTTCAAGGGAAATAAAATGTCAGAAACCTAGCACCTCACTCCATCAGCGTTTACTCACCTGCTGGCTGCTAGCCTGTGTCACTTGGGAACATGAAGGAGAGTGACACACGGTCTCAGCTCACAGGCTAGAGGAGCAGACAAGTGACCGTCTCCATGTCCCAGGGCTCTTAAGAGTGAGGACAGGGACTTCCCTGGTGGTTCAATGGTTAAGACTCCACACCTCCACTGCAGGGAACATGGGTTTGATCCCGGGTTGGAGAACTAAGATCCCACATGCTGTGTGGTGTGTGGCCCCTTCCACCAAAAAAAAAAAAAAAAAAAAGAGGACAGCTGAGCTGGTTTCCTCTCCTCCCCTGCAGGCTACTCGGAGACAGACCAGCGTGGTTCAGGGTCGCGGCTACGGAACGCTGTCTCTCGGGCGGGCTCTTTTTTCTGGATAGTGGTCACTTCTCCAGGTGGGTGCTGGCTGCTCTGTGCACCATTGTTACCGTTCTCTCTGGCAGTCACTTTCACCCATCTTTCTGCGGTTGGGCCGCCAACCTGTTACAAAGAGACTGTAGGGCCACCGGGGAAAGCTCATTCCAGAATAATCACTGGGAGCCAAGAGTCGCAGGAGCATCCTTGCTTGGAAGCTGGACAGAGGGCATTGTCGTCGCGGGCGGGTGGGATTACAGGAACTGGAGAGCGTGGGACGGGACAGAGGTGCATCAGCAGTCAGGGTTGGGTGGGGGCAGGGAGGACTGTGGGTGGAGACACACAGGCTGCTGGCTTAAGGTGGCGCTTAGACTCAATGGGCCCTCTTCCAGGCCGGCTCTTCGGACTCCTTTACTGGTGGATTGGCACCACCTGGTACCGCCTGACAACAGCTGCCTCCCTCCTTGATGTCTTCGTTTTAACCAGGTGAGCAAGATTGACAAGGAATCAGAAGGCCCCAGGCGGAAGGGGCCAGTAAAGCATCTAAACCTGTAATGTGATCGTTTCTCTGAGGGTGTTTTTTTCCCGGTTTAGTTGCAGCTTTTATTAGTGAGCGTGGAGTGCAGTCTCAGAGCCCCTCTCTGCCTGACCGAGGATGGGACTCAGAGTCAGGTTTTTCTCCTTGAATTGATAGCTCTGCAGGCAGTGTTCTGGAACACAGGTTCTTGTTGTTTCTTGGGCACTTCCTGCTAAACGCCAGCCCAGCCACTTCTGAGTCTGAGACAAGCCCGGCCTTACTCCTGCTGGCCTTAGGCTCTAGCCAGTGAGTGGTGGTTCCCAGAACGTTCAGCGTCCCTCTTGGCCCTGAGGTGATCTGGACCCCCAGTGTTTTTCACTTTGTGTTCGAAGCCATGAATGTGTGCTGCCTGAGGATGCTGTGGGTTGGTTCCCGAAGTCCCTGACCCAGCAGAGCCACAATTTGGGAACTGGCCCTTGGGCAGAGGAAAGAAGACTGAGCCAGGATGTCAGGGTCCCTCTGGCCATAACCTTGGTTGCAGTGGGTAGCCGGCTGTGCTGAAAAGAGCAGCAAGGATGGATTTGTGTCACCAAAAAAGGTTCCTCATTTTTCTGAAAGTATTGTCTAAGGAGTTACTTTTTTTATTCTTCTATAATTTGCTTGCTTAGAGGCCCTTTTATGTATGAAAGTTTTAGGCAATTCAGAGACTCCAGTATTTATTTTTAATAACATCAATACAATTCACAGAGTCAGAATTGTTCCTGTCACTCCAAGCTCTGCAGGTAAAGCTCTAAGCATCCAGTCTAGCCCTGGCAAGATAAGAGGCTTGAGGGTGTCTCCTCCAGCTCTAGCTCTGCAATCAGGAAAAAAATCTAGGGCCTCCTGGGGGGAATATGGAGGCCGTGGAGCCCTCCTGATGCCCCCTCCTGCCCGCTCTCCCCTCCTGTGGCCCAGGCGCTTCTCATCCCTGAAGACGTTCCTGTGGTTCCTCTTGCTGCTGCTGCTTCTGACCGGCCTGACCTATGGTGAGCTTGCCCTCTGTCACAGGGACGGGTAGGAGGAGAGCCTGTGGAGATGGGGCTGGCGAGCCACAGGGGCAGGCAAAGTGTGGGCCGAGGCCGGCGCTGAGCAGAAATGTGAAAGCTAGAGGGATAGTGATCAACTGGAAAAAAGGGAAGGAGGCAGGACGAAGAGGGTAGAATCGAGCCTGGGCAGCGTCCTGTCTGGCTCTCCTGGGTCCTATGGTGACCAGTGGGTGGAAGGGAGATGCCCCGATTCTCTGATCTTGTCCTTGGTTTGGGTTGCTACGCTGGACTGCCTGGCATGTCTAGAGCATCCTTGGAGCCCCTGGGGCTGGAACATGCCCTAGTACAGGAGTACTGGGGTAAAAAGCAGGGACTCTCTAGCAGTCATTTTCCCTCCATTCCAAATCAGGACATTGTCTGGGTGAGTGAATTATTGTTACATCAAGTTCAGTCTTCCGCTATCTTTAGGATCAAAACAGTGCGGTAGTAAAGAGAAGTAAGAGCATCTTTTTGCACCAAGATACTAAGATACCTGTCATCTACAAGATGCTCCACCTGTTCCAGTCTCTACCATTGAACGTTCACATTCTTTACATAGTTGTAATCATTGTTTATATATTTTGTGTTCAGCTTTTGATTTGACAGTTTCACATGAGTTTCATGATTTGCTATGAGTTGCCCTTGTGGCCCCCAGGCTCAATTTCACCAATTTATAGTTAAAGACTATGCTTTATTATTATATTTTTTAGGGTTGGTTTTATAGGTTTCGCGTCCACTGAAGTTTCATTTCTTTATACCAAGGTAGAACATCTGTCCAAGTGTTGATGCCCTTGTCGTTTCCTGTTACAGGAACAGCTGGTTCCTATCCAGTGGAAACTGGGTATTGCCCTTAAAATAATAATGACCTTTATAATCCTATAGCGTTTGGTTCAGGAAGCACATTCCCACGTGTTATCTCAGCTTGTTTCACCATCCCCTTGTGGGGTTGGTGGAGCTGAGGTCATCATGGTGTCATGAGGAGACGCATAGGGAAAGTCTGAAAGGCAGAGGGGTGGGGTGACCAGCTCAGGGAGGGCAGTAAGTGACGGCCAGCCGGAGGGTCTGACTTAAAGCCGGGTGGTCACGTGCTTCCGTTGCACCTGCTCGAGGCCAACAATAGAGTGGCAAGTGTGGCATCTTACCAGGATGGGGACCCTGCAGCCAGTATGGCTTTTTCAGGCACTGTCACCCCCCATGCACACATGTACATGCGCACACATGCACACACCTAGCTCAGGAGTAGATACATCACACACAGTAGCCCCTAAAGCGGGATGCAAATGTCTGTGTGTAGCGGCAGCCTTGTGCTCTGTCCTGGGGCCACAGGCAGCCTCACTTAGCAGGTGGACTCTGCTTCATGGGTAGTCAACCATAGCGGCCCATTAGAGTCACCTGGGGAGCTTTTATTATTTATTTATTTATTTGGCCATACAGCACGGTTTGTGGGATTTTAGTTCCCCAACCAGAGACTGAACCCACGCCCTCGGCAGTGAAACCACGGAGACCTAACCACTGGACCGCCAGGGAATTCCCACCTGGGGAGCTTTTAAAACTCCTTATGGAAGGATTCCCTCAGGCCAACGAACTCACTCTCTGGAGGCTGGGGTCAGACACTGTTTCAAAAGCTCCCTGGGTGATTCTGATGTACAGTCTGGACTGAGAACCACCATCAGGGCCTCAGGGTTCTACCCCTGGATCATCCCCAGCTTATGACAGCCGTTTCCTCCGAGCTTTGCCATCTATGGAAAGGTGAGGGTTCCCGAGGGGATGTGAGGATGCACACACGCTGGGATTGTTGGGTGGAGGTTGCTGCCTCAGAGAGTGGCAGGAACCTCCATCCCTCGTACAGGCTTCAGCAAGAGCAAGGCTCCCATGAGTGAGAAAGGCTGCCGTCCTTGCTGGTATGTACCTTGTTGCAGGGGCCCTGGCCTGGGTAACCACCCTCTCCCCTGTGCGCAGGAGCGTGGTATTTCTACCCCTTCGGGCTGCAGACGTTCCACCCCGCCATGGTTTCCTGGTGGACCTCGAAGGGCAGCGGTGGGCAGCATGAGGTGTGGGGATCCAAAGACATGTCCCCACATTTCCAGGTGAGCATCTTAGGGTCGCAGGCTCAGCCTCGGCCCGTATTTGCCGTTGAAGCCCCTGCCCTCACTCCTCACACACACGGCTGAAGAGGTGCTACCTTGTCTTCCATGATACTTTTCTCTGCTGTTTGTGGTGCAGGTGTTGGGGGGATGGTTTGCCTGTGCTTAAATATGACTCAAAACTGTCCAAAACTGAGTTGCCATCCTCAGAAGCATGGAAAATAGAAGGAAAGGGAATCAGACAAATTGTCTTGTCTACTTTGTTCCTTTTCAGTAATTTCACAAATCTTTACTGAATACCTTCTGTGTGTCAGGAAATACCCTGGTCTGTTACCTGTTACCACAGGTAAACCACTCCCACAATCAGTGCCTTAAAAGTATCAGCGTTGGGGAGTTCCCTGGTGATCCAGTGGTTAGGACTTAGCACTCTACTGTGGCCTGGGTTCAACCCCTGGTCGGGGAACTAAGATCCCACAAGTCGTGTGGCACGGCCAACCAAAAAAAAATACAACATTGGGTTAGCTCATGAGTCTACAGGTCCTCTAGGTGGCTTTTCTGGTCTGAGCAAGGACAGCTGATCTTGGCTGGGCACCCTTGTGTGTCACAGTTGACTGGTGGGTCAGCCTGGGTGGGCTGCTCTAGGCCTGGCCTGGGCGGGCCGTACCTTCGCTGTCCAGCAGGCTAGCCTGGGCTTGTTCTCGTAGAGGCCAAGCAGGAGAGCAGAATCAGGCCAGACCTCGAGGACTAGATTCAGAACCAGCACACTGTCACTGCTGCCACATTCTGTTGGCTGAAGCAAATCTCAGAGCCAGGCCAGATTTGAGGAGGGGGAAATAGACCCCACCTCTCCTCTCCATGGGAGCATCTGCAAAGCCACATTGCGGAGGGCACAGATGCAGGGAGGAGGGTAGGACACTGGTCGCTTTTGCAACCTGCCAGAGGATAAAGATGGAACTGGCCCAGGCCGTGCCCTCAAGAGGCCTGCAGTCCAGTGTGGGGCATTGAGTGCACAAACAGCCGGAGTGTGTGTGTGCAGGTCCTGGGGTCTGCCATGAAATTGTAAATCTTTGTCCTCTAATGATAATTATTTGAACTTTGCTTGCATCCTGCTGAGTTAAATTTGGTATTGTATTTTTAATTCTTTATTTTGGTGGATATTACTTTCCTGACTATGATTTTATTATTTCACAAAATAATGATGTGTTCTGGCATCTTTAACATTTTTTTAATCACTGCTAAAGACAATTCCATTTCTGTAGAATGGGGGAAGTAAAGAGTGAACATATCTTTGTATTTACTTTCATTTGCATAAGGACACTAGTGAAAATACTGCCTGGCTTGGGAAGCGATGGGACCCACCCATCCTCTGGGTGGATGGGACAGGTTAGGAGCGTGACTTTTTCTGTGCTCAGTAGGCTCCTGCCTTTTAACTGACAGTTGGCAGACTGTGTTTTATAATTTCGTTTGGGTGTTTCTGGGCTTCTTTCCTCTCTCTTTAGGAAGCACTGTTGTCATAAGTCTCTCACTTCTGTGGCTTTTCCCTCCCTGCCCTGCCAGGCTGAGCAGCGCATTCTGTCCCGGGTACACTCTCTGGAGCGGCGCCTGGACGCTCTTGCTGCTGAGTTTTCCTCCAGCTGGCAGAAGGAAGCCATGCGGCTGGAACGCTTGGAGCTGCGGCAAGGGGCTGGGGGCCAGGGCGGCAGCGGCAGCCTGAGCCACGAGGACACCCTGGCGCTCCTGGAGGGGCTGGTGAGCCGCCGCGAGGCTGCCCTGAAGGAGGACTTTCGCAGGGACACCACTGCTCGGATCCAGGTCGGAGAGAGGAGCTGAGGGGCCTGTGTGGGTGACACCCTGGGTGTGTGGGGTGGAGGGGGCTGGGCCCTGCACACCCTGACATGAGGGAGACAGCAGTGTGTCATTCACAGTCAGATGGTTCCACCACTTGGCAATGACCTTCTCTATGCCTTAGTCTCCTCCTCTTTAAAATGGAGACTCTCCTGTCTACCCCACCCCCAGTTGTGAGAACATGAGATTGTAGGGTGCCTGGCACAATGCCCACGTAGGTGTGGCACACCTGCAGGTGTGTAGTAAGACCAAGAGGAGTCTTGTATGTTTCCAAGAAGCACTGTAGCAGAAAGGCCGGGAGATGAAATTTGCAATCAAACAGGCCTGGTTCGAATTCCGGTTACACCACTTCCTGGTTGTAGGCGGCCCTCTGAGCAAGACTCAGTAAAATCCTCAGCCTCTCTTCTATGCCTGATAGGAAGAACTGGTCACCCTGAGAGCAGAGCATCAACAGGACTCAGAAGACCTCTTCAAGAAGATTGTCCAGGCCTCGCAGGTTGGTGGGCTTGGGGGCAGTTGGGGCCTACAGTGGGGCCTTGATCCAATTCATCATCTCTTCTTGGGCTGAGAGAGACAGACACCTTGGCCCCGAAGGGTCTGCTGAGACATAGAATGGGGTGTGTAGTCTCCTGACTTCTGCTTGAACTAAATCTGTCTGGGCTGGAACACTCTGCAGAGACGCCCTGGGAACTTGCCTGAGGACAGGAAGGGCTGCTTTTAAGTAGCCTGTTGTACTGGGTATAGCATGCTGAGTGAACATGCGTAATAGGTACCGGGCAAGACTCCCATAAGGACCTTAACCAGGCGGCCAGTTTGACGCTTGCTGAAACAGGAGGCCTGGGGTGGAACATATCCTGCTCCGGGAGACTGACTGCTGTGAGCCTGATATTTCTATTGGTCCCTTCTTCCTGCTTATAGGAGTCTGAGGCTCAACTCCAGCAGCTGAAGTCCGAGTGGCAAAGGTAATGGGCACTGCTGTCTGTCCTGGGCCTGCTGAGCCCCAACCTCCCCATTCCTACCCCCAGACAGGACTAGGGAGCAGAGCCCTGGAGCAGAATTCTGATTGTGTCCCAAGCAGAGAGGGAGACGGCAGAAACCTAGTGCAGGATACGTGCTCAGAATCTGTCCTTGAGGTACAGTGGAGGTGGGGCGGGAGTTGCGGGCACTGCAGGAGAATTGTGATTTATGGGTTCATTTATATCGACGCGCCATCTTTTCTGTACAGCCTCATGCCGGTTGCCTTCCCGTGCCCCAGATATCTGTACTTGTGGAGGCTGTGAGAGAGGAGGCACAGTGAATTATGGAAATAGGCTTAGAAAGGAAACAGCATAATAATTAGCTCCTTGGAATGTATAAGCCAAGTCACAGGCACTGGAGCTATGTTCTACAGCCAGAACCTCCAAGAGCAGGCCTTGCACTCACCAACAAGTGGTGGGCCTACACTCACATCAGGTGCCAACTAGGGGGTCCTGTTTTCCTCAGCATAGCCTTACCCCTCACCGGAGATCCAAGGCTTACTCTTCTCTCTTCGGGAGTAGGATGACCCAGGAGACCTTCCAGGAGAACTCCATGAAGGAGCTGGGGCGGCTGGAGGGCCAGCTGGCAGGCCTGCGGCAGGAGCTGGCAGCCCTGACCCTGAAGCAGAGCTCGGTGGAGGACCAAGTGGGCCTGCTGCCCCAGCGGCTCCAGGCTGTGCGGGACGATGTGAGTTGGAACCATCCAAGTCCCTGACTGGATCCCCCTTGCCTGAGCCACTCTTAGGAGCCTGCAAGGCACAGAGCCTCTTGCCCCTGCTTCTAGACTCAGCATAGACGCTGGTTTTGACAGAAGTTATTCCTGTTTTCTCATTGACAATTTGGAGGGTTGTTCATAACTCTTTCCTCCTTGTGGCCTGAGCAGGCACATGCTGGCCCTCTCCTCGCAGGCCTGTCTTTGCTCACTGTCCCTTCTACCCAAGCCAGGTGCCACCCCACCCTGGCCAGGGCTCTGCTTGTGTCCCTGTGAGCCTCCCAGAGTGAGAGCTTTTTCTGGTCCCTAGGTGGAGTCTCAGTTCCCTGCCTGGGTCAGTCAGTTCCTTCTTCGAGGTGGGGGAACCCGCACTGGGCTCCTGCAGCGAGAGGAAATGGAAGCTCAGCTGCAGGAGCTAGAGAGCAAGATCCTTGCCCAGGTGGCCGACATGCAGGGCAAGTCAGCGCGGGAGGCCGTGGCCAGCCTGGGGGTGACACTGCAGAAGGAAGGTGTGATCGGGGTGACAGAGGAGGTGAGGACTGTATGTCCCTGGACAACCCCCCCCCCCCCCCACATACACACACACAATGGCTAATCCACCTACACACACATTCCAGGACCTAAGTGACATGCAGGAGTCTCCGATGTTTGCTCTGGGGCTGGTGTGGAGGGTGGAGGTATGCCTGGGTACATGGCACATGGATCTGGACACCAGCGTGGTGCAGGCACAGGAGGGCTCAGTCCCTGGCCCCTAACGGTGGGGGCAGGGAGGTGGACGAATCTGCTTCCCATCACAACTGCTCTGGGCACGTCTGTTTTAGCAGGTGCACCGTATTGTAAACCAGGCCCTGAAGCGCTACAGTGAGGACCGCATCGGGATGGTGGACTATGCTCTGGAATCGGGAGGTGTGTACACCTCTCTTCCCTTTGCTGGGCCCCTTTCCCCACACTGGCAGCCCCCGGCAGCTGCTGGGGCAGCCGTGGTGCTAGGCGTGCAGGGCTTGAGGTCAGCAGAACTCACCACATCCAGAGCTCGTAACAAAGGCAGTGTGGGAGAAGTCGGGATGTGCCGAGCACCCTCCTTGGCCGGGGAGATGCTGACGCTTACAGCTGCTCTGGGGTCTGGGTTAGGTGTGAAGACTGGTCCTCAGAGGGAACAGGTAATAGTCATCCCTCTTGGGGTTCCCTTGGCTGGGGAGCTGAGCTGGTTGTGTGGGTCTCCTTCCCCTGCTGGTGTCCAGCCCCAGGTGCCCACCCTGCCTTTCTTTCCTGTCTCAGGGGCCAGTGTTATCAGTACCCGATGTTCCGAGACCTACGAGACCAAGACAGCCCTCCTCAGCCTCTTCGGCATCCCCCTGTGGTACCACTCACAGTCTCCCCGAGTCATTCTCCAGGTGGGGTCCCTGAGCACACCGAGTCACCTACGTAGCTGGGTGACTGTGCCATCCTGGGTCACTGAGAGCTGCACTCAGGGTGGGCTGTCTTCACTACCTGCTGTGCGCTGACCTTTCTTCCTCTCCAGCCAGATGTGCACCCGGGCAACTGCTGGGCCTTCCAGGGGCCCCAAGGCTTTGCTGTGGTTCGCCTTTCTGCCCGCATCCGCCCCACTGCTGTCACCTTAGAGCATGTGCCCAAATCTTTGTCGCCCAACAGCACCATCTCCAGTGCCCCCAAGGACTTTGCCATCTTTGTGAGTATCCCACCCGGGGGGCTAAAGGGGCTGTAGGAGAGCCCTGTGGTCTCTATTTAGGATAAAGTTGGGGTCACTCTTTGGTTGAGGGGAAGGGAATAGGTACGGAAGAGACGGCGCCAAGGTGGGAAGCGGCTCTTCAGTCTCAGTTACTTGAGGCTGCAGAGGAAGAAGCCAGGCCCAAGGAGCTGTGACTTGCTACAGATCACACAGCAGCCCTGTGTTCAGAGCTCAGGCCCTGTGCAGTGCCAGAGTGGGGAAATGGGAGGGAAGGCCTTCCTTCCTCGGGGCCCATGTCTAAGAGCAGGATCTTCCCTCCATCCTTCACTCTCTCTTCAGGGGTTTGATGAAGACCTGCAGCAGGAGGGGATGCTCCTTGGCCAGTTCACCTACGACCAGGATGGGGACCCTATTCAGACGTTTTATTTTCAGGTATGGGATTCTATTCTGCTTGCAGAGGTGGTATACTTACTTTCCCCTCCGTTCAGCAGATGTTTTCTTAGTCCTTACCCTGTGCTTGGCACTGGGGGTTCCAAGTGAGAAGCCACAGCCCAGCCCAGCCCACCCACAGCTCAAGGTATGGAACAGAGACAACTGTCCAAGTGGCGTGGGGGAGGGGCCCTCCCAGGTGGGGAGTGTTAGAGAAGCTGTCTGGAGAGGGCAGGTGTCTGAGTGAGGGTGGCCCAGCCGGGTCTCATGCAGTGCAGTGTGTGGCTGGGCCACTGAAGGGAGCCTCTTGTCTCACCTTGAGTGGGCTTCAGTCTCCTAGGCCCTTGTTAGAAATAGATTCCCAGTCTCCAGCCCAGGTGAGTCTCTGGCAGGAGGCAAAGGAGGGGAGTCCTAGTGTGAGGAACTGGGTGAGATGGAGAAGGGACAGAGATGGGAAGAGAGACAGGCCTGGCTACCAGGCCAGAGAATTTCAGCCCTCAGCTGAAAATGAGTGTACAAGATAGAGGCTTGATGGGAACTTGAGAAAGAAAATTCACAGTGAAGGAATTCTTTTTCAGCATCAACATATATCAAACTCTCCACACAGGTAGTTCTGTTATTGTCAAAAAGAGCTCCTGTGAGTTTCTCCCAGCTTGAGAGGAATCATGCTGGTGCTGGGTTACAAGGTTGCCTTTATGTGGCCATGGCTGGGCCTGGTGCAGCCTTACATGCGCTGGTGGTCCCTGTAGGACCTCTGAAGCCTCTGGGGCTCCTTGGCCCACCAGCTGGAAACTCTGTTCCAGGGTCTGAAGACAGGAGCTTTGAAGTCTGGTTCTCTGCAGAGGCCTGGGGGAGGGGGCAGCCGGCTCTAGGTGTGGCCGTCTCCCCTCCGGTTTAAGGACTCTTCCCCCTTCCTTCCTTCCTTCCTCAGGACCCTCAAATGGCCACGTACCAGGTGGTGGAGCTGCGGATCCTGGCTAACTGGGGCCACCCCGAGTACACCTGCATCTACCGCTTCAGGGTGCATGGGGAGCCCGCCCACTAGGTCTTTGTGCCGCAGCTGCCAGCGGGGAGGCCAGCTCCTCTCAGCACGTGCCCCCTTCTCTGGGGGTAGGTGCACAGCACCCCCGCCTCTGCCCCCACACGCTTGAAGCGCACTGAATTCCAGGAGCAAGAAAGAAAAGCCCCTGGCCCAGTGGAGATGAGAAAGAACTTGCAGGCTTTTCCTGAATGGCGGGCGGCTCAAGCGGTCAGCAGGCTCCGGTGTCTTTTTTCCTTCTTCACTCTCTGCGTGCCAGGCACTGGGTGTCTTCTCCCTCCTGGGAGGGTGTATATATGTAGCATGTCGTGGGGAATTGAGGCAGGGAGAAAAGGGATGAGTACCCATGTTCCAGCAAAGGTGGACGAGACCTGCCTGCCCCTTGCCCATGTGTGTGTGTGGGGGGGGGGGGGGGGGGGTGGCACCCAGGGAGCTGCATAAATGAAGCAGGTGCCAAAGCCATGGGTGAAACAGGCTAGGGCCTGGGGCAGCTGAGCTGTGCCCCCTCCCTAGGCAGGGAAGTGAGGTCCTCTGGGAGGAGGGTGCAGGCTGGGACTGGTCCCCAGATAGGAAGCTCCTGGGAGAGGGCAGCTGGGCTCCCCCAGGGAGCTAGTGCCATCAACCTAGGCCCACAGCAGTCCTGAAGGGCTTCTATACGCTGTATTTGTCCTGGGTCGGCGTGAGCCATAGGGCTTCTTACACCCTGGAGGGTCTGGCTCCTGGGAGCCTGAGGGCTACTGCTGCTGTGGCCCTGTAGGATTCCCCTTTGCTGGGGACAGGAGTTGCTTTCTCTCTCCTGATGCTGGGACTGGGGCCCACTCTGCTCCCCACTCCTGCTGGGGCCTAGCCGTGCCCCAGTGCAAGCTTGCCACATTCCCCCAGGGTGCACAGCGCCCAGACCTGTCCTTTGAGGCTGTAAACATCTGGGGTCAGCTAGAAGTGTTCAGGGAACTCCCTGGGCTCTTGTGGTGTCCCAGTGATACAATGACAGTGACATTCAGGGTGTCACGGTGGGAGGTGGTCTTTCTGCACTGTTGGCCCTCCTACAACCCTACCAGGGCCCTGAGGTAAGAGGCGCCTGCTCCTAAGCCACCCCCTGGGGGCGCTCTCAGCTCTTGCTCAATTCTGTTTCTATTCTGAGTCATTTTCTATGGGGGACAGTCAGGGGTGGGGGGCTGGGTTAGGAGGGGGTGCTGAGGTGGGAGCTTTTGGACCCAGCAGGCCCTGCTCTATCATGTATATATTTTTCAAGGTCTGTTTTTTAACTGAAAAGCTAAGGGCTTGATTCCTAGCCCCGTTCTGTGGGGCCTTAGGTGAGTTCAGTTCCTTGTAACCTGGCTGCCAAGAGGGGCTTGAGGTACTGGTTCCAACTCTGGTTCATTCAGGCCTGTGAGGAGGAGGCAGGAAAGGAAAGGCTGCTGTGTAGGTGGGTGCCCTGAATGAAGGATGGAGCTGGAACGAAGGCGAGGCCCCCCGGCCATCCTGTGGTCCTCCAGCACTGACCTCTGCCTCCAGACAACCAGGTTTTGTTTTGCGCTCTCCTGTCACAAATGCTGCACTATTGGTTCTTAATTTTTTATCTCCAGATTCTAATTTATGCCTATGCAAAAAATAAATTATGCCCAGGATTAATGGAGTGTGTGGTTTTTATCTGGCTATTGCACAGGACTCTGCTCTTAGGAAAATGAGAATGAGTTCTTAGCCAAAACAATGCCCCAAAGGCTTATTCCTAAGCTTTAGAAACCCAGGCATCTCAGCTAAAACTCGGCTGTGATGGGACCTGAGGCAGGCCCTGTTCCTGTGACTCTGGGCTCAAGGATTGGCAGGAGAAAGTGAGGTGGCTTTATTAGCCATCACTGATGTCCCACTATGAAGCAGGAGGCTTGTCCTACGTCTCTCAGTGCCACTGGAGCAGAGGCAGAAGTCACCCACTTTGCTCCTGAGCTCATCCGCCATCAGCACCGCAGTCCCCCTCCATGGGAATTAGACCCTTGTCCCTTGTACCTGTGTTGGGATGGGACGAGGTGGGTCCCCTGAAGAGCCAGAATCTTTCCAGTTCCGGGGAGCAGGTCCTGGCCCTTCCCTGCAAATATCTCCCCAGATTCAGTGCCTCCAATGAGCAGCTCCAAGGGCCAAGGGTGGTTCCCCGACTGGACTCTGAACACACGCCTCTCATCCTGACCATGGCACCTGGCCCAGGGACGGGCCCCATCACAGCTGAGAAAATAAAGGCAGGAACAGGTCAGTAGGGAGGAGTTGTGGGATAAACTGCTATAGGAGAGGGTACTGGGTGGAATACAAAGCCAGGCCCGAGGCTTTGGGCCAGTTACTCAACCCCTCAGCTCTCTGCACAGGAAAAAGCTAGTCCTACGGTTCACCCCTCAGCAACTACTCGCTTCATCACCACCTACTTCACTCAACAACTTGCACTGCATTTAGCACCATTTTTCAACAAAGGTGGCATTCCTGAGTGGCATTAGTAAACACGTCCCTGGAACCTACCACATAGTGTCAGGGCTCAGGGCCTCTGCTCGTGCCCTCTGGGGCCTGTCTGTACACATTCAAACCTTAGAAGAGCCGCTCACGGCACAGCTCTCACACTGTCTTCTCTATGGTCTGTCCCATGACCCAGTCACACCTGCGCTTCCTGTGCACCACAGCACATTCCTGTGCCCTCACTCCGCGCTGGGGAGGCCGATGAGCCACAACAGTGGGCCTGGATGAATTAAAGATGTCACACAGGCCAGCTACGCCACAGAAGGGTGGGGATTTGCCATTTGAGATGACTGGACTAACAGCTTTACTCCCCCTCAGCCAGCAAAAGGGCTGGTGTTTTGTTCCAAATAGTTGGTAGGACTGAAACCCCTATGGGATCTCTTTTGTCCCAGCTAAGGACAATAAAATGCTGTAGTCAGCCCCCTGGCTAGCAGGTTTGGGCCTGGTGACCCCAGAGGTCAGACGTCCGGACCTGAGTGTTTGAAGGCAGAGGCCAGGGTGGAGGCCATGGCTTCAAAATGTGAAGGAAGTGGTTACGCTCACAGGGACAAGAGAGTTCCAACAGAATGTGCTTCTGCCTGTTCCAAGGGCCCCCATGGCCAAGTCCTATGGAAACACAAATTCCATAGCACCTACCACGGGGACAGAGAGCACGGGGTGCTGCTCAACACTGGAACTGCTGTTATGAAGGTACCAGCTGGCAGCGGCCCCTGTTAGCATAACAGAGTCAAAAAGCAAGAGGGAAACAGCCAGTAGCCAAAGGAACCAGGACAGGCCGGAGGACATGCTGGAGCGGGCGCCTGGAATGGCTGGGGGCTGGGGGCACTGCTCCCCTGAGCTCCAGTTTCCTTAACTAGCAAAACGTGACTACTGCCACCTCCCTCATAGACAGTAGCTACAAACAATCAAAGAAGAGAAGGGAAGTGCCTGGCACAGTCCCAGCTACACAGCAGGACGTGTCCATGTCACACGTCTCCTTTTGAGCCTGTCGCCAAGCTTGCGGCCTCTGCTATGGACTTGGGAGCCAGCGTGGGTGGTAAGCAGTGTGGTGACCATTCACCGGGTACCTCCCACATGCTGGGCACATCGGGGCCTCACACACATTCTCTCGCTGAATCCTCACAACAACCTGATGTAGGCATTTACCTCTTGCTGTGGATGAGGAAACAGGTTCAGAGGACGGCAACTTGTCCTGTGTCACAGCTGGCAGAGGAGTCTGGGTTTTGAAGCCACGCCTGCCTGACAGGAGAAGCTGGGCTCCCCCCGGCCCGGCCCGCAGCCGGGGGCTCCAGAGCAGAGAGAGCAACGGAGTTCCCCGTGGCAGCACCTCCACCTGGAGGGGCTGGGCAGGGAACACGACACCGTCAACTTGGAACAAATTTTTATTCTGTGTGCTGGTCTGGTCGGTCCATGGCCACAGGTCAGTGGTAACTAGGAATAGTTAGAAGGAGGGGAGGAGAGGAGAGGGGGCCAGCAGTCTGGAAGCAGGAGGAGTGGCAAAGGCCTGGGGATGGAAGGATGGCGAGGCTGAGGAAGGCCCCAGCCAGTTGGGTGTCCCAGGCTAGAGAAAGAACATACCTCTGCCCATTAGTCCACCCTAAAGTGAGGGCTTCAGTCCACAGCTCAGACCAGGCTGGCTCGGAGCCCATGTTGCCATCTCTGGCCTGGGCAACACCACCCTAACCCCTGGCCATGATTCTTCCAGAGGGTTTAATGCTCTGAGCTGGGTCTGGAAGAATCTTTTTTTTTTTTTACTACCTCCTACCTGCCCTCCCTGTACCCCAAATGGAGCTTCCAAGTCTGGGGCTCGGGCCCTTCACTGTTGTGCTCCTGCAGCAGCCACGCTGGGGCGAGGTGGTGGGGAGGGAGGGTTCCAGTCCCGGCCTGGCTCAGAGGAACACCTGGCACCCCCACCAACAGCAGGTGCTGCTGAGCATGACCCTGAACAGGGAGATCGAGGCCCGCTCACCAGGGCCCCGGGGCCCCACAAGCAGCAGAGCCCAAGTCCAAGCAGGAGGCGTCCCCAGGGCGGGGCGAGAGCCTCCAGCTCGGCAGACTCAGCAGAGAAGGAGTCACCCCAGCCAGCCAGCAAACAAAGGATTGTCTCCAAGGGGAAAGAAAAGCCACCAGCGGTCTTTAGGTCAGTGGCAAGGGTCAGAAGGGCAAAGAGGGTCCTACAATCCAATCACCAACACCCTCCACGCATCTACACTTACAGCTTGAGAGCTTCTGGCATTACCTGTTTAGGGTTTAAGGGGAACAAGAGGGAGAAAGAGAAAAGGGGAACCACCGCTCTCCACTCTGCTAAGATCCCCAAGTCCCCGAGGAGGCCGCCTGCTCTGGCAGCAGCAGACACTTCCACCTGGATGCCCCTCAGCCTGAGGCGGCTCCACGGCAGGTTCCAGGCGCAGAGGAGAGTGAGCACAGGGAAGGAGGGTGCGCTTCAGCTCCTGACAGCCCCGAAAGGTTCTCACTGAGACACACGAACGGACAGACAGACAGGCAGCCAGCTAGCTCCTGGAGGCTGGTGGCCAGCCACGGAGGTGCATGGAGAAAGACTGCCAGGGGCCTGACTGGCCGCACTCCTGCACCTCGCACACACCCACACACCCACACACACACCCACACACACCCACACCCACACACACACTAGAGAGAGAGATATATAATAAAAAGAATAAAAACTAAGGGCCCAGATGTACAAAAAAGGTGTGTGTGAGGAAGAAGGCAGGGAAGAGGGTGGGAGATGGTCAGTCGTCCGGAAGTCTGGCCACCTTCCTCAGCTTATAAATTACAGCCCCCCTGGAAAACGGGGGTGGGGGGAATGATGAGGCTCCGGGTGCGGCCTGGGGGAGGGTGAGCGGCGGTCAGAGTAGCTCTGATCCGTCTGGTGGAGTGACGGCCAGAGCACAAGGATCCCTTGGGTGGTGGAGGTGGGCCGGGAGGTTCAGCAGCCGCTGGCGGGAGTCATGCAGGCCCCCTGGGACTTCACCTTGTGACGCTGGCCCCCCCGTCGCCGG
Organism: Hippopotamus amphibius kiboko; assembly: GCF_030028045.1. Classification (NCBI taxonomy): domain Eukaryota; kingdom Metazoa; phylum Chordata; class Mammalia; order Artiodactyla; family Hippopotamidae; genus Hippopotamus; species Hippopotamus amphibius. The sequence goes on from NC_080192.1 coordinate 9,673,201, forward strand.
CCCCCGCTGCTGGGCTTGGGCTGAAAGAGAGAAGAAGGAGCTTGAGAAGCAGTGGCCCACGGGGAGGAGGACAGGAGAGCAGAGGGGCAGTGGGAAGCAGGGACAGGAGATGAGCGAGCCACCAGCTGCTATGTCCTCCACCAGATGGAGCCGGTGCCCACCCTGCCTTCCTCCAGGCGGTGGGTCACAGGTGATCATGGTGTGAGAGGAGCCATTCAGAGAAGCACAGAGAAAGCAGTAACTAACAGCTGTCAGCGGGGATGAAAAACGGAATGAAGGAGTCAGAGGAAAGACTCGATGGGGAGGGAGAGCAGAAAGGACAGGTCCAGGCAGAAGCTTCCTTCTCCAAAGAGGAGTCGGACGAAGAGACTCTGGAAAGGAGAGATGTGAGGGGCACCAGGAGAGGACTCCAGGGGACCAAGCTGACAGGAGGTGCTGAGTGAGAGCCACACTGACAGGGCCCAAGGCCACCTACCCCTCAGGAAGTGTCACATCAGGGAAGGGGCCCAGGAGGACCCTCTAGGGCAGCGTCTTTCAGACCTTCGGGGCTGCAGTGCACACACGACTTGCACTCACACACAAACAAGGCTCACTCTTACTATGACAGGGAAACGCGGACATTTTTCTATTCTATTTCATTAAAACTAAATGCTCGTCAGGACCCATTAAATTGATTTTATGTACACCACATCTCAGTTTGAAACACACTGCCTTAAGACACAAAAAGCTCACACTTAGATCACACTTACGGGCCTGGAGTTGTGGGAAACACCCATCTAGGAACTGGAAGACGTGGCAGGCTGGTGAAGGCTTCCTGCCTTTTCCCTGGAGTCACCTCCACAGCTGCGCTCCCACCCCCCACCTGCCCGAGGCTGTCAGGGCCTGGGAAGCACACTCACCTGTGGCTGGAGACTGCTGGATGCAGCTGGCTGCGCAGTCCCTAAGGAGCAAGCTTCATCTCCAGGTGGGGGTGCCCCTACTGCCGGCCCTCCAGAGGGGCCTCCCTCTTCTCGTTTGGGCAGGGGACCCTTTTTCGTCGATTGCATTTTAATCTGCTGGGGCTTGGAGTTCATCGGGGAGTTGTTGGTGGTCTGGAGGAGCTGCAGGAGCCAAGAGGGTGGGGATAAGACCAGAGCTGCGGGCAGCGACCTGGGCTCAGCTGCCCCCACTCCACCCCTGAGGTCTCAGGGACTCTCATTCCGTGGCCTGGCTGGGCCTGGGCGAGGCGGGTGCCAGGAGGGCAATGACAGGGCAGCGGGGTGGAGAGATGTCCTCTCCACTCAGCGTACCAGGGCTGCCCCCGCTGGGGCTGATGTCTCATCTGCCTCAGCCCAGCCCAGAAGGGTTCCAGCCTGTTCCCTGCCACAGCTGCTCTTCCCACGGACCATCTGCGAACCTCAGCCATCTCCTACTCAGCCCAGCTCCCAGGCTGGGGTCCAGCCTGCCCAGAGCATCAACTGTATCTCCTGCAGCCCCTGTAACAAAAGTCTGGGGCAAGTTTTAATGTCAGGCCTCCCAAAGAGACCAAGTGAGTGTCTCAGGAGCTGGAAACATTTGGAGTGTGGCCATCAGAAATTTTAAGAGCTATCACCCAGGAAGGACTGACTCAGAGCCTTCTCTTACGGCCCAAGTTCAATCTCAAACAAAGCAGGGACTAGGCCCAGCTGTATGCCAAGTGCACTACAGCATGTGTGGGCAGCTTCTGCCAGACCCTCAGGCAGTCCGAAGCAAGGGGGCCTTCAAGGACATGATCCTCTGCACTCCCCAACATACACTGCAGCCCTAGGGTTGTGTGGATGGGCCTAAGGAAGGCCATTCTGGAGGAAAAGTAAGCCTGATTCTAAGATCTCAGACAGGCTGTATGGAGCAGGGGTCAAACCACTCTGTCAAGGGCTCCTACTCAAGGCTGTGGATGGAGACTGCAGAGGGCATTAGGTGGGCTCCAGGACACAAAGAGCTCACACTCATGCCCCACTGCTGTCCAGCACTCACTCCAACTGGATCCACTGCTGCAAGGGCACTGCCCCAGCCAGACCACTGGAGCCTGTGCCCAGCATCTCAGAGGCTGACCCTGGCTAGGCCCGGACACTCTCCCACCACTCTTTCCTACCAAGGACTGCCATGCCTCAACCCCACCTTCTCTCCTCCGTGGTCACTACCAAACCTCAGAAGGACAGGAGGTCTCGGGACACCTCTCAGGAAAGCAGAGAAGATGGCACTAAGGCTACACCTAGTGCTGTTCCAGCTCTCCCAAGGTAGGGACTGGTGCTTCTGCCCCTGGCAGTTAGTAAGATTTCACAGGGCTTCTCAAGAAGAGCGTGCTGTGCTCACAGTCTAGAACTGGAGCAGCCCTTGGTACCTCCTGCAGGTAGGCAAGGTGGTCTGCCCGGCCATACCTTAGTGATGGTGCCCACAGCCTTGGTGCGGCCTTCCCGGAACACCAGCCGCTGGTCTATGTGCAGGTACTCAGGGGTCTTGATGAAGCGGAAGTGCACAGTGGCCTTGTCCCCAGTGCGCAGACAGTCCTTGTCCATGCTCAGGATGGTGGCCGTCTGCCTGATGCTCCCACAGTGCACTGCCAAGGGAACAGGAGGTCAGGAGAGGCCTGAGCCGCCCAGTGGCCTCAGGGCAGGGGGGGCAGTGAGTGAAAGCAGGAAACATGTTGTGCTGTGCCAGGCTGAAGACCTCAGTGGGCAGAGTGAGGCTAAGCGAACTGGAGGCCTACTCTTGGATTGATCCTGCCTCACACTCTCCCGCTCTTCCCTCCGATTAGACCCCGCTTGTCCCTGGACCCACCGTCCTAGTTCCTGAACACAGGGCACTGTTTGCACGCGTGCCTTCTCTGGACTGCAGGCTTCTTGACGGCAGGGCCCTTGCCCATATTGTCTTTGTCCCCAGCACCTTGGCAGCACCACCTAACACACTGCAGTGCTTGGCAGACATCTGCTGAACAACCGAGTGTGAGGTCCTTGAGGGCAGGTCTGGGTCTCCAGAGCCTGGCAGAGCCGGCACTCGGTTAGTGTTTGCAAGAATGAATAAACCACAAGTCGCAGTTTGTGGGTGGAACAGAGGGTATGGCATCACTAAACAGGACAGCAGCCTGACTCTTGGCTGCGGCTGAAACTTTGGGGGTTAGGTTGCTGGAGCACACTGTAGGGGAGCCAGAGCAGGGGGCGTCAGCTGGCAGTGTCTTTAGACACCCACCCATGGCCTGGTACCGCGGGCTAATGGTGGTGGGGTGGTGAAGGACGAGGATCTCGGCCTCAAACTCCCAGGATGCTTGGGGATTCAAGCGTGGAGAAACCATCACCATGCCCTTCCGGATGGATGAGCGCTTGATCTGAAAGAGAGAGGGAATCCCAGACCTCAGGGACAATAATGCCTTCTGGCTTCAGCCCCTGGTCAAGGAGGACCAGGAGTCCTTCTGGGACCACCCCAACTTGGCCTTGACCTCTCAATGTGCTGGACCATAGGCCTTCTTTAAGTGCTGCGTGGGAAGCCTCAACACTGCTATTGAGGGGTCAGGAAAGACTTCATACAGAAAGTGACATTTTAGCCAGGACTTGCAAGATGGGTTGGAATTAAGTGGGAGGCGAGAGGACAAAGGCGAGCACTCAAGTGGGAGAAACAGAGCAAGCATGATCTGACTGCTGGGAAGTAGAAAGAACATCCGGCTTTGCTGGGTAATTTGGTTGGTGGAAAGGTGGGTGGTCCAGGAGCTAGCACTGACCCCAATCCCCAGGGCACTGAAAGTTGAACGGCAAGAGGTCTGGCATGGACTCAACAGCCCCATGTAGAAGAACCCCCTGCACAGCAGGAAGGCTCTCAGCTGACCTCACCACTGAGCTCAGGGTACCAGGTGGAGGAACAGTGCTCAGGAGGCTGGCAGGCCTGGGTTCCAGTTGCGGTGTGCTCTCTGAATGCTGGGCAAGTCACTCAGGCTCTCTTGAGCCTCAGTTTCCTCATCTGTAAAAGTGAGGTCAGTAACCCCTGCCTTGCAGAGTGGCTGTGAGGACTGGAGATGACCTAGAGTCTAGCATAACACGAGTCCGAGGGGAGTTTTTGGTTTTATCAACACTCACCTTCTTCAGTGCGAAGGAGGCTGTCTGGCCCCCCCGCACCTCCTTGACAGGCATGCGCTTGCGATGGATGGATTTGACAGCAATGGACAGGAAGTTTCCCAAGGGATCTGGGCCCAGCAGCAATGTGTCGTTCAGCTTGATCAGGCCCCTCAGTGTAGTCCCCGACACCACTGTTCCCACACCCTGCAGAGAAGACCCTAGCCCAGTAAGTCCATCTGCACCACAGACTTGCCCCCACAACCCTGGAGGAAGCACCACTCAGCCTCCCCCTTGTTCACTCCACCAGAACCCACTCACCGGGACAGAGTAGGTGTCGTCAATCTGAAACTCAGCAGGCTCTTCCTCCCGGTAACTGGTGCGAGGGGAGAGGAGGTTGAGGAACATCTTCAGCAGATCTAGGTTCTCGCCTGTAACGTTGGAGATTTGGAATATCGGGCACATCCTAAGGTGGAGAGTGTGTGGAGAGAGAGGAAGAAAGGCGCTCAGGTGGCGAGCTCCTGCCTGATAGGGGAGGAGCAGCAAGCGGGCTCCTGAGCAGGCCTGCTGCTGCTAAGGGTCCCACCACCCCTGCACTGGCCTCCCAGGCCCTCTGCCAAGCCCACCTACTCCTGTCCTAACCTGCCCTGAGGCCTTCTCCTCTTATTCCGTTTTGTCTCTGAAATCTGTCCCCTCCTGTCTTGCTACCACTGCCCTATTTCAAGCACTCATGACTGCCTTTTATTCCCTAAAGCAGACACACCCTTAAATCCTTAACCAACTTTTCACTGCAGAGAAGACAGCCAGAATCCCTCCTCCCAACACCTCTGCCAGTTTATTTCTCTCAAATTCCTATATTCTAGCCTGACCAGAGAATCCTCCCTTCTGCTAAAAGCTTGGTACTTTTTGGTACCCATGTACTTGTTCACTCTGATCCTCCTGCCTGAATGCCTTCCTTCTTATCCAACTATCAAATCCTCTGAGCCTTCACAGCCCATTTCCAATGCCGCCTCTTCCAGGTAATCCTTCCCAGATGGGCACCCTTGATTCCCTCTAAGTTTTCCAAGAACTTTTTTTTTTTTTGTAAATTTTATTCAAGTATAGTTGATTTACAATGTTGTGTAAATTTCTGCTGTACAGCAAAATGACTCAGTTATACACACATATATATTCTTTTTCATATTCTTTTCCATTATGGTTGGTGACAGGATGTTGAATATAGTTCCCTGTGCTCTATAAAAGGACCTTGTTGCTTATCCATCCTATATGTGATAGCTTGCCTCTGCTAATCCCAAACTCCCATTCCTTTCCTCCCCTACTCCCCCTCCCCCTTGGCAACCACAAGTCTATTCTTTACGTCTGTGAGTCTGTTTATGCTTCATAGATATGTTGATTTGTATTGTATTTTAGATTCCACATATAAGTGATATCATATGCTATTTGTCTTTTTCTTTCTGACTTACTTTGCTTAGTATGATAATCTCTAGGTCCATCCATGTTGCTGCAAATGGCATTATTTCATTCTTTTTTATGGCTGAGTAATATTCTATTGCACGCAAGCACCCGTGCATGCGCGCGCGCGTGCGTGCGTGCGTGTGCGTGTGTGTGTGTGTGTGTGTGTGTGTGTGTGTGTGTGTGTGTGCATAAGAGCTGACCACTTTGAGAACAAGTACCAGGCCCAAGTCAACTCTGACTCCTCAACACCTAGATGAAAAGCCCAGCACAAAACAAACATCCAACAAATGTTTATGGAATCAGGGAATTCCCTAGCGGTCCAGTGGTTAGGATTTGGTGCTTTCACTGCTGAGGGCTGGGGTTCAATCCCTGGTCAGGGAACTAACATCCTACAAGCCACATGGCACAACCAAAGAAAAAAATCTATGGAATCAAAAGACACGTTAATGAGTAAATGCCAAAACTGACCCTGTGATTAGAGAGCTTTTGAGAAAGAATAGCATAAAAAAATTAATAACAGTTCTAAAAATGGCTATATCTTTCACACAGCAGCCAGGCACAGTACTAAGTTCTTTAGATACATCATTTCCAACACTTATAAGAGCCCTATGAAGAAGCTAATATTATTCCCATTTCACAGATAAGGACACAAGTCTCAGCTGGGGTTCCAACCTCAGTGAGGCCAGCACTCAGAATCTGGGTCACCTGATACAGCCCCTGAGCAACACCGCTGAGGGCAGAATCTCCTATTTTAACCAATCTCTGTGCCTGCGCAGAGGTGAGTACTCCCAGGACTTCCCTGGTGGTCCAGTGCTAAGACTTCACACTCCCAATGCAGAGGGCCCAGGTTCAATTCCTGGTCAGGGAACTAGATCCCACAAGCCACAACTGAGAGTTCGCCTGCCACAACTAAAAGATCTCACATGCCACAATGAAGATCCTGTGTGCCACAACTAACACCTGCTGCAGCCAGATAAATAAATAAACAAATAAATATTTTTAAAAAATAAATAAAAGAAGAAGTGAGTGCTCCCTACCCATTACCTCTCAGAGCTGAAGTTGGAGGCTGTAACAATCACATCATCCTTGCTCTGCACCAACACAGGGATCTTGCGGCAGCCCGGCGACTTCAGCAAGCGCTGTAACAGCTTCAGGGTTTCTTACAGGGTGAAATGGAACAAAATTAGGGGGACACAGCCTTCTCTTTGGCCAGGCTTCCAGGGCAAGACAGGTCTACTCATTACTGATGCAAGCGGGAGACAGACAGATGGACAGTGTTAGACGCCATAATGCCTGGAGAAGCAAAAGGAGGATCAAAACTGGCGGGTAAGTGCTTGCTGGAGTAGAAGGACAGTACAGATGGGGACTGTCTGCTAAGGTTACGAGTCTGCAATCTGTCAGGTTTCTCCAGAGTCTCTAGAAGACCCGCATCCTATAAGCAAGTGACTTGGGGGTCCACCAGAAACACAATATTGTTCCTAGAATGTTCTGCTCCCTGGAAAAAAAACTCATCTGATAAAAGGATCTCTAGGACACTAATACACCTGCAGAAGCCCTTATGAGACCCTCCAAAAGGATACGTCTCCTCTTCTCTTCCACCATTTTTAGCAATGGGGGAGAGATGCATGAAAGCCTAGTCTTGCAACCTTGTTTTGAAGCCTTTGGTGGTAAAAGGTAATCAGACTCTCTGCCCGAATGTCTCCAGCTTAGATGGTAAAACCCAACCCCTTCTGCCTGGAACCATCTGAAAAGAGATACCAGATTAGGGATTTCAAGGATCCTGCATTTGTAACCAGAAGGAACAATGAGCAGGAGATAACTCTAAGCTGTGCTCAGACCAAGAGCCAAACAGGGAGAAAGCAGAAGATTCTGCATTGATGTACTTTCAGGCCAAGGTCTAAGCACAGTACAAGGAAGCAGAAGATTCTGGGCAGCAGATCACCCAGGAGCCACAGTGCGTGACTGCCCCAAACAGAGAGACTGCTGCTGGCTGTTGGCTTCACTTACCTTGCAGGATGTTGGCAGGACACATGTCAATCTTGGTGACCACCACAAAGACAGGTACATTGAGTGCCAATGCCAAGCCCAGGTGCTCCTTGGTCATCCCCACGATGCCAGCATTGCTGCCCACCTGCCCCGACACAGAAAGAACCGTCAGGACAAGGGAGGCAGAGATTGCTGCTGGGTGGGCACAGGGGCTCAAAGAAGGCTGAGGTAAGAGAGAACTCCCATCTCTGAGGCCACCATCAGAACAGGACACAGAGGGCACAAGTCTCAGGTCAGAAACAAAATGGCTGTAGATGAAAGCTGAGCTGGGCACAGATTGCTTTAACCTCCAATTTAACAATGTGGACTATCAAACTCTGAAGAGGGACTTCCCTGGTGGTCCAGTGGTTAAGACTCCATGCTTCCACTGCAGGGGGCATGGATTCAGTCCCTGACTGGGGAACTAAGATCCTGCATGCCGCGTGGTGTGGCCAAAAATTTAAAAAAAAAAAAAAAAAAAAAAATCTGAGGAGACTTGGAAACAGTAAAAAAGACAAACTCAGTCTGGAAAAACAACTGTCTAGAGTCATCAAAGTGGATTCAGCTTAACATCCCTGCCCCCACTTACCCCATCTATAAAATGGGGGATAATAATATTCACTTTAGAGGGTCACTTGACCAAACATATGTCAAAGGTCCAGCACGCAACTAGCACGAATTAGGTACTGCTGTTACTACTGTTACCATTCCTTCCTATGACAACAAATGTTTTAAAATATCATCATAAAGTCTGGTTAAATAAATTAGAGCACATGCACAAATGTGTCATATAAAAAAAAGAGGAAACTCTTATCTTAACTGATACGGGGTGATCTCTAAGATATGTTTTAAGGGGAAAGGCAAGGTGGTACACAGCATGCTACCACAGAGAGTGACGACTGGATCACTCTTTGAAAAAAGCAGCTGTAAGACATTTGGGGGAACATCTGAGATAACATAAACACTTTTAGAGTAGATATTGTATGATATTAGGGAACTCTTGTTCATCTTCTTGGTTGCAATAACAGTAGGAGACAGTGTGCTAAAGTACTTTAGGAGCTGTGCGCTGAAGTATTGGGGGGTGAAGAGTCACAATGTCTATAATATAACCTACTTTCAAATGAGTCAGCCAAAAACCAACCAAAAAACCAAAAACAAACAAAAAGAAAACAAAAACCACAGAGAGAGAGAGAGAGAGAGAGAGAGAGAAACCCCACATATGCATCTATCACATGTACAGACAAGTATGGCAAATTGTTAATCACCGTTGAATCTGAGTGGTGGGCTTAAGGTATTCACTGTACTATTCTTTCAACTTGTCTGAATATCTGAAACTGGAGGGAGAGAACATACACACATATGCTGGTATGATTGCAAAATATCTCTAGAGGATACTTAAGAAACTGGAAGTACTGGTCATCTCTGGAGGAAACTGAATACAGGCAGAAGAGAGAATTTTCCCTGTAAGTCCTTTGATACCTTTTAATTTTTGTACCATATGAATGTATTACCTACCAAAACAAAATAAAATGAAAATTGCCATGACATATTTATTATAAAGGGCTTTATACATTCCAGAATGGTTTCAAGCGATGCTCTCATTTGATCATTGCGGTTCCCAAGTGAGCTACCACCCCACCGACACACATTGTCCCACGCATGTTCCCTTTGCCTACACCAAGACACCTCCACTATATCCCTCGTAATTGTTCCTATTTCCTCCAGCTACCTTTCCTAACCAACCCAGACTTGCTTTTGCTCTTCCCAAGTGGGATAAGAGAAAGCGCTCTCTCTGTTGTCTCTATATTTTCAAAGTTTTTGTTTGTTTGCTTGTTTTCCTGGAAATTGATTGCCATGGAACAATAGTGAAATAGTTCATTGTTTTCTACAGAAATTTTTAGTATCTAGCTCATGGCCTACAAGTCAGATAATACATAACATTGCATCTGGGGTGAAGATATGTCCATTAATTGACCTTGATCACTGTAGCTCAGTTAGAAAAACACTCATTTTAAACTGATTTCTAAACCCTTCTTAATTTCAACCTAACAGCTGCGCCCAGATACACCCAATGGCTCTTCCTTTGAAACCCCTTCTTGTAGAGCAGCTTTCCTTAGCCAGTCAAGGTCAGTAAGGGCCCCTTGCAATGTTCAAAGATGTGGGAGATGAAACCACACTGAGATCCCAAGAACCCTGGGCAGGGAGCCGACACGAGCACTCACGCACACACGCTGCTTCTCTTCGCTCGCCTGTCTGGGGAGAATTTGCCTGAAACCTGTGTTTGTGGGGCAACTTGATCAAGTTTGCTCTGAACAGATGCTTGCATTTACTACACTTATTAACACAGGCAGCTGGAGGAACCAGGAAATGGGGAAGGGCTTTGAGAAGGATTTGCCAAAGGAAAGCCTGCTCGCCCGCACGCTCTGTGAAAGCTGGGAAGTTCTGACCAAGGCTGTGGGCCTCACAGACTCCTCCTCTCTGGCCAGCAAGATCAAAAAGACCAAATGTGAGCTTCGAAACACGATCCAGCCTGGAAGCCTCTGTTTCATTCCCTTTTCAGTTCACCTACACGTTGAGTTCCTTAGAAATCTATTCCCACTAGACTGCAAGCTCTATGGGAGCTCAGGCCAGCCTGCTCACGGCTCTGTCTTCAGGCCTGGGCACAGTGACAGGCACCCAGAAGCCTCTCAGCAAGTAGCCGTGGGACTGGCTGACAGTGGTTCCAGGCTCCGAAGAGGCCCCTCTCAGGCCCCTCGATGGCTATCTGCACACTCCTCCATTGCTTCCCCGGGCCGCCCCATCTCTGAGGGTGCTGCCTGGTATCATCTCAGAGTAGCCCAACCCCAGGAGGAAACACTTCGGAAGGTAGTAAGAAACACCCCAGGAGAAACCCTCCTCTACGCCTCTCTGAAAAATAAGAGATGTCTACAAATAGGCACCTTGGTTTCTACTTAGAGGATCTCTTCCCAGCCTAACCTAGCAGAAAGATCAAGGTACACCCCTTGAGAAGACTGGGTACCCTAGCAAAACTTGTCATCCTTATCCTATTTCAAAGCCCTAAACCAAAAGGCCCCTGTCTCAGAACAATATCAAACACTTGCATATCACCACACCCCGGGAACCCAGGTGGGGCCGCCTCTGCTCAGCAGCACCTCACTTACCATGAGCATGCAGAAGTCAGGCAGATGGCCGGTCATGCCAAAGACAGTGGTCTTCAGGTACTTCTCGTGGCCAGCCAAGTCGATGAAGGTGATCACCTTAGTGGACTTCTCACAGATCTTTGTCCACTCCAGGCTGCCACCGTGGCTGTCTGGCTTGTTCACCACATTGCCTTCACTGTCAAAGCCCAGAATGTCGTTGCCCACACTGCTGGTGCGACCAGATTCAATCTCATGTTTGTGGCGGAAGAGTTTCTGGCGGGCAAAGCCTCGGCCATTGTCCAGCTCCCCGTGTGTCAGGACCCCCAGAAGCGTGCTTTTGCCGGCATCCACGTTGCCCACTACCGCTACCCTGCGTATACACGAACCCATACATTGGTGTGAGAGTTGGTGGGTGAGTGAAGTGAACCCCAGCAACTCGATCCATAAGGAGCGGCTCACCCCGAGCCTCCCCAGCTCTCCGCTCTTTCTATTCACGGAAGAGCACGCTGGGAAGCTCCTGGAGCTGTGTCCAGGGAGTAGGAAGTTATTCAGGAGGAACAGAGCTCCCACCACACTGGCTTTCTCCCTTAACCTCCCTTAGCTTCCACTAGCTTCCCCAAAGCTGCCAGACAGAAGCCCTAAAGCCAGGAGAGGCACAACATGCTCTTGTCCATGGTTTACTAGCCTCCCGGTTTCCAGCCTCCCAGGCTGATGGGAAAGCAAATGCACCCCACAAAATGGCCACAGAACACACGGCTGGCCTCTCTCCCACTCTTTCCAAATGGAAATATTTAGGGACGAGGAAGTACACAAACAGCGAATGGAGCTATCAATGTCTCTGGACACTCTTTCAATGCCTCAGGAAGCGAAAGGGTGAAGTGACATGCCAGGGGTCAAAGGCTCAATCACCATTCTCTGTGAAGCCCTGGACACAAGGGCATGCTGTAGGGGACCTGGAACTGTTTTCAGGCCTCCTCACCTGACTTCCAGGAAGTCATTGTCTCCTACTCGTTTCCGGACCAGGTAATCGCGCACACGGCCCCCAGCTTCTTGACGTTCCCGGAGGAGGATGACATCGGCCTCTATTTGTTCTGCCATGCTCTTCACTGTGGCATAGGAGGCCTCCATGTCAGCTTCGCTCAGCCCGTACTCAGTCCCATCTGGTGACAAGAGCCCAGACGTCAGCCTGCCACCAAGCCAACCAGTCAACCACCCCTAACCAAGGCCCCACCCTGGGCACTGAAGAACATGGCTCTCTCTACCCAATACTTGGAAAACTTAGGCACATTTAGAGTTAATAAATAATAGAGCTTCCCCATTAAGCAGGGCATTCATCAATTCATTCAACAGTAATCACTGAGACTCTCCTAGGTTTTATGCCAAGTCTCATGCTGGGTACTGGGAATACAGGTGCCCTTAGCAAGCTCACAGCCCAGTGGGAGAGACAGGAAATTAATTAATTGCAATACAGCTTGAGTACTATACTATAGAACTGTACAAAGAGAATGTAAAGCATGAGCAACCAGCATTGCCTGGGGAAGCTGAGGACAGCTTTGCAGGGCGCTGACTCCAAGCTGGGTCTCCGAACATGAAAAATGGGCCTGCAGAGAAGGGAGGAAAGATGTCCCAGGCAGCAGAGCAAAGCACGGAGCACAGCGGATCATGGCACATTCAGGGACCAGCAAGCAGCTCAGCGTGTTGGGGAGCAGGATGTCAAGTGGCGGGAGACCACATGAGAGGCGGAAACAGGCAGACAAACGTCACATAGCAGCAAAACACATATGCACCGGGGGGGAAGCCTTGGGGGTTACACAGGGGAGTAACAGGATCAGATCGCTGTGGGACAGAAAGATCTCTTGTGCAGCAGTGTAAAGTGTGTGCTGGCAAGTGAGAGACCAGATACGGGAGCCCAGTTAGGAAGTAACACTAATAATCCAGGCAAGAGAGAATGACAAGAGACGAAGGAAAATAGGGAGAGAACTTAAGAATGATTTTAGGGATAGATTTTTAACGGAGGTGGCTCAGGTGAAATGTCCAGCAATGGCTGGAAAAAATGAGTCTGATCTTAGGATGAGGAAGGACAGACCAATCAACCAATAATTTATTGAGTGCTTACTTTATGACAATCCCAGTCAGGTGCTTTCCACGTGGTGTCATGTTTAATTCCCACAGTAGCTGCTTTAGCTTTTCCTCCACTCTGTCTCCCTGAGAGCACCCCTGCTCCTTCCCAGGGCTCATCCCCCAGCACATGCCAAACCTCTTTTTTTTTCTGCCTCCATAGACCCTGCAGCACCTCTTTCAGCCCCTTCCCCTTCTCCCTTTACAAATAAGCTCAAGTCGTTCCCAAACTAAAGGAGACCCAACCCCTCGGCCCTTGCCTCACTCATCTACTGAGCTACCAACTCCTCCAAGCATCTCCAGAGTAATCGACACCTGTTGACTGTATTTCCTCACCACCTACTCACTGATCTGATGATTCTGGAAAAAAACTGGCTTTCAAGTCATCAATGGCCTTCTGCCCACTCATCCAATGCCCTTTCCTTGACCCATGCAGAGTCAACACTGCTGGCCCCTGTCCCCTTGTTTGCTGAAGCACTTCACTCCCACCCTCTTTGCCTATAACCTGAACTCTTCTGATTCACCACCCTCCTTCTGTCTCCTCTGCTGGCTACTCCTGCTCCTGTCCCCAAATGCCAGTCTTTTTCAGTGGTCAGTCAGTGGCCCTCTTCCCTACCCTTGAAACATTGCCCTTGGCCACCTCATTCTATGGCTTCAACTGTCATTTTTTGAAAACTATGAAAACACTCATTTCTAGTCACTCTTCCCAGAGCTCCATCCACTCCCGTTTTAAACAACAGCACAAAAACTAACGCCATTAATAAAGTATTTTAGTCCTTCCTGCAACCCCATGAGTTAGGCATTACTGTTCCCATTTAATAGTGGGATAAAGAGAACCCAGAGGTCTCAGAGCTGGGAGAGAGCAGAGGGGCTGTGTGAGCTTGGGTCTTCTGATTCCAAACCTAGAGCCTCTTCCTCTGGCGAGGGCTCCTCTTAGTGCCAAACCAGCTCCTCCTCTTGCTTTCCCTATTTCTGATGACACCACTACCCTTCCAGTCACCCAAGCCTAACACTCATCACTCCAGTCCTGCCCCTTTCCCTGTGCCTGCTCTCCTTTTTTGCCAATCTAATGCCCTTATTCTACCTGAATCACCACAAGAGATCCCTAACTGGTCTTAGCAAATCCAATCTGTTTCCTCCAACCCATCCTGCATAGACACACAAGCTCAAGTTCCTAAACAATGCACAGCTCTGACATCGTCACTTCCGAGTCAAAGCCTTGGAAGGGTTCCCCAGGCCCAGCAGTGTTCAGTTCCAATTCCTTAGAGGCTCCTACCATGTATTCCACCCCCTTCCCCCATCTCTCCCTTCTAAGCTTTGTTCCAGTGCAGGTGGCCCAGTCACCATCCGCTCATGTTCTCTGCACTTTTCCAGCTCTATACCTTTGTTCGTGTATTTCCTATCCTTGAAAGCTAATCGGCATATCTCCACTTGCCAAAATCCTACCCATTCTGCTCTCTTATGAAATTTACCATGAAATAGTGTTTTAGAGGAGTGTCTTTCCCTGCTGTATACAAACATCTCAAGGACAAGGACCATATCTCAAACCATATCTTATTCCTGGATGCTCCATGAGGGGTGCCTTTCCTATACCAAGTCCTCAAATGTTTATAAAATGCAAGACAAATGAACAAAGAGGGAGCAGCTGGGCCAAGGAGTTTCTTTTCCCTTTCTTTTTTTTTTTTGGCTGTGCGGCACAGCATGCAGGATCTTAGTTCCCCTGACCAGGGGTCGAACCCATGCCCCCTGCATTGGAAGCACGGAGTCTTAACCACTGGACTGCCAGGGAAGTCCCTCAAGGAGTTTCTAAATGCACGGCCAACTGAGTTCTGGAAATCTTCTGGGTTAGAGAAGGACTTGGAAGTGTCCCTAAGAGAAGGCTGGCTAGCCCTGCCATTCTTGCCGGACCCCCAAATTCTATCCAACCTTTCCTGCTTCTGCAATGCTTTCAGGTCCTATCCCACACCAAGGGAGCAATCACCAGTGTCACCTCATCCATCCAGGGCTCCCAGAAAATGCCCCCAGTCACAGTACCCTTCTCCAGCATGCCCTGTACTCCTCACTCTGTAGGAGTGGAAACAAAGGCCAAGGAGAAAAGCCCAGAGGTCCAATTACTAAAGGCTACATATTCAGCCATGCAGAAACCTAATCAGATTTTGGTCCTGCCACCGACTTACCTTTCCTATATGTACTCTCCTCACAACATGCTGCAAAGGCTCCCCAAACTTTTAGGATAAAAGTCTAAACACCTTGGTATGGCATTTCAAAGACCCTCAGATCTGGGCCCTGACTACCTGTCCAGTGTCCCATTCTGACTCTCAAGCTCACATTCTACACTCCCACTTTACTAAATCATTTCTGGTTCACCACATACTGCACAATCACCAATGCCTCCACGTCTTTGTGCTTGTGGCTTTCTCTGCTCACTCACTACTGCCTCCACTCACCTAAAAAACTCCTACTCATCCTTTAAAATTCCCTGAAGGGGCACCTCCTCCTCTGGAAAGACTTTTAAGCCTTTTCTGACCCTCCCACAAAGATGTAACACTCCTCCCATGTACCCTAAACTTTTCGTGCAGTACCTCATTCTTAGAAAGTCATGATTTAATATTTGAGGAATGAACAAGGTTGTTTTTGAAAGAAATCTCATGGTAAATCGACTATAATCTGGAACCCTTAAAAAATTACTACTGTAACTACTAATACCAGCTAACATTTACATAGTACTTCCTATATGCCAAGTGTTAGTCTTCACCATGACACCAAGGGCTAGATTCTACTATTATCCCCATTTTAAGATAAGAAAAAGAACCAGTAGGCAAACTCAGACCTGCCAGGTTCCAGATCCTGAACTAACTACTAGGTCACATTGCCTCCTTTTAAAATATCAACCTTAACTTAAGAATGTATACTGAAAGAGCACATTCCTCCACCCTGCTTAGAATTTTTTTTAAGTCTAATTTATCCATACAAAATCTCTCTTGGGGTGGGGGTGGGGGTGGTACCATTAGCCCGAATTTACAGATGAAGAAAGCGATAAACAGAGGGGAAACACCAAGTACACACAGGAAGTCAGTGATGAAACTGACTTGGGGGCCTTGCCTCTGGTTTAGTCTTCTGCTTGATGTTCAACTTGTTTAACTAGTTACAATCTCTTTCTGATTCTAAAGAATTCCTGCAGGAAGGAGTCACTATGAATCTAAAAGCATCCAATTGGTAGATGCAAAGATAATGCTTGGGTGTAAGACAGGTGTTAATGAATGTCTGACATCTTCTTATGCTTTGCCATGGAAGGATTAATTAACTGTGAGCCACTAAGGTATGGTAAAGTTCACTAAGAGTCCACATTAAAGAATAAGCGAAGAGTGGGGGCTTGGGTCTTCAAAGAATAGTCCCAACACTTGTCAGAATTGATCTAGATGTAGTTTCTTCAGTTCTATAAGCTTGAAGTGATCTTTGAATGGTTCATCCTATTAGAGCAGGCCAGATGTGTACCTGACACAAAAGCTTTCAAAAGGCTACCAATGATCCCCTTGTCACCAAATGGAATGGCTTTTTCTAAACCTGACTCTCCCTGCTGTCTCTGTAATACTTGACAATACTGGCCAACTCCCTCTCTTTCTTGACATGCACCTCTTGGTTTGCCTATCTCTCTGACCATGTCTTCTTTAAGGTGATAAGACCCAAAACTGGGGAGGTGGCAGTAAAAACAGAAAGGAAAGGATAGATATGAGAAACATTTCAAAGGAATGCAGAGCAGTATTTGGAGATCAAACCCTTCTTCCTTGTGTCATTCTTGCAGCATTTTCAAATACTGTTTTCCACTGAGGTTAACTATGTATATGCCATCTTTCCTTGCTGGGACAGAGACCAGATTTTAAGTATCCAAAAGTGCTTTGCAACAGTATCAAGACCACAGAAGATACTTAATGGATACTTGTCAAATAGTTCAAGACTGATTTTGAGATTTCCTCCCTCTTAGACTCAAACTACAAAACAACTATTACCTGCCTTTACAAAACCTATATTCAGCAAAGAGAACTAGTCCTTTAAAGATGCAACGAGGCCTACTTATGCTTCCTGCAAGGATGACAGAGACAAGATCTGGTACAGGCTAAATTCATAATTGTTAAAACAAGTCCAGCTGCCACCGCAGCAAAGATAATGTCTTAATGAAGAGAAGAGTAAGTGGGCTTTGCATTGAGGATATAAACTAAGAATGTCCAGGGGGGAAAAAAGCCCAGGATATAATCTGAGATTCTGTCATGGGGGCTGTCTTCCTCTAAAACAATGGGCCCCATTACAATGGAATAAGGGGCTTGGAGGACATTAACAAGTCCCTTCCAGAATGGCAACAAGTCTACATGTCTGATGGATCTCACAGGGAGAAAAGAGGACCTCTATTATCACAGCTAACCCCACTGAATGGTCAGTGTGGTCCAGGGCAAAGCAGCCTTGCTGAAGAGAGGAATTCTGGATGTCCTTTTCTTGCTGACATCAGGAAGTATCACAGGGGTTCTCTGCTAAGCAGGCAATAAGTAGCAATGGGATCTGTAAATCGGGCTTGGAGGGGAGAGACCTAGAGCTGCCTAGGGAAGGCTTCATTCTAGACCTAACCGGGACTTACTCTATTACCTCTAACAAGAAGTTTCCTTGCTTTGTGCTTCATCTCCCCTTATACAAATGTAGAGTACTGGAGGTAGAAAAGCAGCATCTGTAAAACCGCTTGGAAAGTGAATCTTTAAAATCAAGCATATTATGACCACTAAGGTGGGAATTAACATTATCACTTGGTACTTTTATGTTCTCCCAAACAGTTCTGCAGACACTAAAGAATCACTGCAACTGAGACACATGAATAGGAAAAGTTGATAAAAGAGGGAAAATGTGCTCTAAATATTTTTTTTTAATAAAGTGAAAGGAAAACTATGCTCACCTGATCCCTGCCCAATGACATATATGGTCTCTCCGCATCCCTCGTCCATCCTCTCCCACATTTGCCGAAGTAGGCTGTCATACTGCTCTGATGTAGGGCTCACTAGAACCAGCTAGAAGAGAAACCAACAGCCTTAGGACCACACTTACTAGAAGAGCACCACAGTCAAGGCAGATCAATAGCCTGACCAAAGACTCTGACTGAACCCCACAGCACCCTGATCTAAATAACTACGCAGCCCTCTCATGCCCTCTCTGCCTCTCCTTAAATAGCCTTTGAGCCCAAGGCCTTATGAGAGTTGAGTTATATGAAGTACTAAAATGTGTGTGTCTGAACCACAACCCACAGAAAAGAGGGTGTGAGCAGCCTGCCTCCTGCTGCTTAATGGGAGGGGCAGGACCCACAATGATTGAGAATCTGGCACTGTAGATAGAAATTAATGAACAATGCTTTATACCTACATGCCAAAGTCTTCTACCTGCCACTTGCAACTCACAGGACAGAGATCTCACATACTGCCATGCTCTCCATCCAAGGCCAACGGTTCCCGTAATAACATAAGAATTCTGTTCCGTCTTGCCTTGGCCATCTTGATTATTTAGGAAGCAGCAGTAAAAACTGCTGCAAGACTTGTTTTCATCAACAAAACACCATTACCTTTAAGATGGGTATTAGCACCGTCATTGTGCAAATTTCAGCCATTAACATTAAAATATCAACCACTTATTTGAGGAGGCCATTTACCAACAGGCATGTGAGATCCCATTCTCTAACCACTTATGTGTGACCTTGGACAAAGAACTTAACCTCTGAGTCTCGGGTTTTTAATCTACAAAATGGAGATACTACTACCTACATCCTAAGGCCACAAATAAGATAACATAAAGCAACCAGTCCACAGCTCAATAAGTGGTAATTACAGTTTTCTTCACCCAATCATCCCAGAAAAATCTTCCTGGATGAAACTAGCCACCACAGTTCACTAATTGTTTCTCCCTTTGGAAGCTTTCGGAGCCTTATGTCTGTCCCTACATTTAATTGTAACAAGTATATAAACTTATAGCTTCTAATCTTCTTCTCAGGAATCTATTCAACCCACTTCTTCTCTCCCTTCACATCAGTTTTTCTTCTCAATATCACCAATATTAATCTACATATACCTTCTCAAATAGTGAGAAGGACTTCCCCAGCTACGTGATGAAGCAACACTTCCCTGTCCTGGAATATTAAATAAGTTGGTCAGGAAATAAAGGTATTACTCTCTTTACAATTCTACCCTGCAATTTCCCACTGTTTTCAGGCTTCTTCAGCACCTTGGTCATCAATTGACATCTAGCTCATCTGCTGCTGAGTCAAGTACATCTCTTACAACTTCCTGAGTGAACTCATCAGAGCTTGTACTTTGAACCTGGGTGCTGGGTCTTTTGCAGTGTCCCATTGCCTCACACATTTCCCCTGACCATCCTCTCTCTGAACCTGGCCAGCCTCATTATGGCATTAGCGGCACCAGACAGGACCACTGTGATAAGGTGGAGCTCTGGCTTCTAAGTGTTCAGTAGAAACTAGAGGGACAGAGTAGTTAGTTGCAAGGTAAAGTTCTCTCCAGTTTGGACCAAGTTTCATGTAATTTTGCCACCACAGACTAAAAAGTCACAAATGTTTTCAAAACTCAAACTTCTCTATTGTAAGTATTCAACAACAGGTAGGAGGTGGTATCGGTGTTCTATCTTGCATCAGCTGCTATTTAATCTGCACAGGGAATTATCACATTTACTTAGTAGCATGGTAACCGGCAGTATAGTAGGTTTCTTACATACATTTCTCATTTTTACAACACATGTGTACTAAAAAGATGATGCAGCTGGAGAACTGAGAGGTTAAGAAACTTTCCCAAGGTCACAGAGCCTTTTTAACTGGCTGGGCAGGAAAGGGAACCCAGCCCTGTCTGATTCCCAACTTGGCATTGTTTCCTTTAGCGATAATAGGCACCTTCGAAACACCAGTCCTAAATAATACTTAATTTTTTATTCCCCCCTCCAAAGCCAAGCAGAAGGTGAGCGCTTAAACCCTGCCCACCTTCACAAGAGCTCAGAAGACACGACCGAAAACATCCTTCATTATTTCAGTCATACAGGATAAGGTCCCACTCCCAGAATGGCGAAATGATGGGTCATGCCCATCTTTCACTTTTGTTTTGGGGGGGTTGGTAAAGCAGACAATCTTCAGACATCCTTCTCCCGGACTCAGCGACTACTTAACGTTTCCTTTCTCGGCACCGGGAAGAGCCGCAGCTGCCTCCCTGCTCCCCCTCGGACTACCCGATCCTCCCGCGCCCTGCCCAAGCCACCTCCGACCCTCGGCTGCCGTGGACAGCCCACGGAGAGAGCCGCTCTCGATCTCGGGGGAGGATGCACCGCGTGGGGACGGCCACTGCGCGGGGAGCTGCCGGCGTCGGGCGCCCGCGTTCCACGTGGCGGAGCCGAGGGGTTGTGATCTCGGCGGGAGCGGGACGGCGGGAGGCCGGGTGGACGCCGCCGGGGAAGGATGGCGGTGCGGCGGGCCGCCGGAGCCGCCCCTCGCCCGGGAGCCCGCCGCGCGTCCCGCACTTACAGGTGGGCGGGCTCGGCCCCTCCCGCCCCCGCCGTCGCCCCGGAGACGGCTCGGCCCCACAGCCCGGTCCCCCTCAGCGCCCGGTCCCCTCAGCGCCGTCGCCGGCGCCCGGGCCTACCTTGCTGGTGAGGTCCAGCTCCGGTTCGCCGTTGAGCGCCTCGCCGTCTTCGCTGCAGTCCGAGTCGAAGCCGCCGTGGAGCCGGGCGGCAACCGCCGCGGCCCTGGCCGCCCCCGGAGAGCTGGGCTCCGGGGCGAACATAGAGGCCGGGACCGGCGAGTCCACCGGGGAGCGACTCCGCTCCGCCGCCATCTTTAATAACTTAGGCTAATTCGTAGCCGGCCTCCCCTCCCTTCTCAGCTCATTTGCCTAATCTATGCGCAGCCCCGCCTCGAACCTTATCAGAATAATTTATGCGAAACTTCTCCAGCCGCGCAGAGGGTGACACGTATCTCTAGCTAAGAAACAATCGACCGGGCCTCTCAGCCGCCAATCGCTGCAGCTGTTTCAAGCACCTAATGAATAATTAATGAGACCCAAAGCCCAACAACAAATGTCTGAAACGTCACGCGCCTTGATCGTAGCTTGGGAGGGGGCAGCACCGTGTCTACACTACCTGCCAGGAGCCTTCCCGCCAATGGGAGCAGAGCGGAGCACGACGGACACAGCAGCCATCCAGTGAGGAGAGAAATACACACAACGTTTACCTTCACCGCCCATTACTCTCCTCGTTTTCAGAGGCGATGCTCAGCTTGCTGCGAGACAGTCGGGGGCGGAGAGCCTCAGTGATAGACAGGGGGAAGGCCCAATCCAGTCTTCGGATAAGTCCCGCGCCTCGGGCCACCGCCCACGGAGATAGTAAACTGCGTGAGGCGCCTCCCACTCAACTCAATAACTCCGGGCCGTCACTGAAGACCGATTTTTGCCGTGCTGGCAACCTCCAGGCAATTTTAATACTAGGATCGATGCCTGGAATACTATAGCAGCCAGAGCGCGGCAGTTAAATAAACGCTGACCTTAGGGAGAATTCCCCATTCATTGCCTCTGCCAGGAGAGCAATTACACGACCAAAATGAGGCCACCAGCTCAAAGAGAAGCCAAAAGTACCTCACCACATTTGTGATCTGTAAGGCCGGGATCTAGAGACTCTTAAGGTAGTTTCCTATGGATGAGTCTTCCAGGGTCATCAGCTGCGGCACACCCCAACCCAAAACACTATTAACACAAGTTTTACTGTCTTGAATTCCTCTTCCAAAATACTTGATGAAATAAGGAATTAGTCAAACTCTAACAATGTTGGCCATGGCCACTCGTCCCAGGCAGCAAGCAAGAACGAGTAGCCATTTGAGAAGATAACATACTGTCAACTACAATAGGCATTCCTCATTGGCATTTGCCATCTACCTCTACAAAGATTAAATCCTGTGCTGCTGCAGCTGCTGACTGTCACCGCCCCCTGAAAGGTGATCAGGGTGGAGCTGAAATGAGGCACTGTATGCTCTGTGAAAAACTGGCAGAACAGGTTGTTACATAGTTAGATATTTTCAGGAGCCAACTTGATGGGCCCAACTCCTTTTGTGTGTGTGTGTGTGTGTGAATGGAATAGCTGATTTATTTTCCCTTGTACTGCATATCTATAAAGATGCTGTCATTATTAACAATACAGAAAATAATTTTAACACCTTTTTCTCAGTCCTGATGTTCTTTCATCTCTTTGCAACACTGCACAGCATTAAAAATATAGAAAATAATTTTAACACCTTTTTCTCAGTCTTGATCCTCTGCTCTCTTTGCAACACTGCACATCATTAAATGTCCTCCCCTTAGATATATTAAAGCCTTTGGTCCATATGTTTGATGTTGCACTGCCTGGTCCTCCTCTCATTCTCCACTACCTCAGAGTTTCCATTCACTCTTTCTTTGTCTTTTTTCCTTTTATTTGGTGTAACAGAAAAGTTACAGCAGTAGTACAAAGAACTTTCCCCTTCCCTGAACCACTTGAGAATAAGTTGGCTACACAATGGCTCATCACCTATGGGCCCAATTCTTGTATCTCCTCATACCTAGAAAAAAAAACTAAAATCCTTCATGGTGACGACTGCTCGTGATTAGCAGTAACCTTCTGTAAACAATATATGCTTGATTGCATGTTTTCCCCTTTCACCAGAATCACATATATACTGAGCTTCCCCCCCTGCCTCTTTGGAACAGTTTCTCAGAGCTGTCTTCCGGGCTGCAGTCCTAATTTTGCCCCAAATAAAACTTAACTCACAAGTCTCACGTTGTGCATTTTAAGTCGACAATACCCAGATTTAGGCGTCTGGAACACCAGCTTTAGTGAGCAAGAGGCAGGGTTCCAAAGAGCCTTCAGTTTCAGGGATCTACTATAGAGTTAAGAGGCAACTTCTTGTTCCTATTTGCAACTACAATCAAATCTTATCTGTACAAACAGCTGGGAATCTGGGACAAGAAGTCATCCAACTGCAAAGGTCTTGATAATAGTTTTTCAATTTTTTTTTTCCTTCCTGGAGAAATTGCTCACCACCATCCTATATATGCCTCCATGAGGTAGACCAAAATATTAAAATCTCAATTTGGTAGAAGAGCCAAATATTATGGCATTATACTCTAGAATACTGACATTTAGAATCTTACCAGCTGGCTCTTCCATAAAGAGTTCAAGTTCAGAATGTACCTGATGGTAAGCTAAAAAACATGCCCTTCTCACTATAGGGCTTTACCCAGAAAAAAAATATTCTCAGAGAAGGTGCTTCTTGAGTTGAATAGAGAAACCTGAAATTACATTTTAGAGAGGGAATTCCTTACATCTTTAGATCCTCTTTCTGAAGACAGGTTAGAACCTAGGTTCAAACACTAGGTCCACTACTTACTAGCTATGGGACCTCAAGCAAGTTAATTAACCTCTCTGTGCTTCAGCTGTCACCTCAAAAAAAAAGTAACAGGATAGTTAGCAGTAAATGAGTTAATGTACATAAAGCACTTAGAACAATGTTTGCAAGCCTCAATTATGAATTTTAAGAAAATATAACTAATGCTCAGGTGGCTTACAAATTAAAATTTAAGATAATTCAAAAGTTGTCTGGTTGAGGGCAGATGACTCCCAACCACGTAGTAAGCACACAAGCAAGTGTGTTAAGTGATAATTCTGTGTTTAGTGTAATGGTATTGTTAAAAAGAAGCCCTAAATGGAGTCACTTGTGTTGATACCCACCAAGATTTAATACCTAACCTAATTGCAGTTTCAGCCTCTATCAGTAGAATCTTAAACCAATCACTCTGGAATTTCCTGACCAACACCAGTGAGGTAGTCTGCCTGATAAGACCCCTTGCTTCCTATAAGGGAACGTGACCTTCCCTGATACAATCCACTTTCTTCTATTAAAAACATTCCATTTTGCACAACTCCTAGGAGCGCCTATTTACTAGATGGGATGCTGTCCGATTCATGAGTTGTTTAATAAAACCAATTAGATCTTCAAGTTAACTCAGTTGAATTGTGTTTTAACAGTGTTAAGCTGTGTCGAAGCAGGATTACAGACATGAGTGAACTGTGATCTCTTTTTATTGTTTTTCCAACTTTCTAAACAAAAATTCTAAACGACAGCAATTAAAGTGGATGAATGTTTGCTGATGCCTTCCACATGTCTTTTAGTATTAAAAAAGGGGGAGGGGGGCAGGGGAATCCATGTGGGATTGAGTTCATCTTCCTGACACACACAATGCACTTAGATAAGCCTTGAGAAAACTTAGAAGAAAGCTCTATGGCCGCCACCCGGAGACCAGAAGGGAACCCGAAAGACAGACTAGCAAGCCGAAGTCGATAACAAGGAACTGAAACAGGACTCTAATTCCACTTGAAACGTGACTCCCGGCGAGGCACTTACCCTCAGAGCTCCTGGAAAGTGAGGGCGGTCGGGCCCACTAAACAAAGAGAATTTGAGCCCGACCGCGTCAGTAAGGTGCTTTAAAATCACCTGGTGAATGACGTGCTAGACAAATATAAAACGATCAGCGCAGGTGAAACCAGTCCGGGTTCGCGAAAGCACTCTGCCCCAAAAGCCTGATCAGAGAGACGGGAGGGGGGTGGGGAGAGTCGCGAAGTGCAGCCGCAGGCCGGGTCGCCGCCCCGGAACAGAGCCGACGGCCGGGGAGGGGACGGGAGCAGAGGGGCGGGACGGGCATGAGGCGGGACTCCCGCCGGCCACCCGTCCTGCCCAGCCCCGGAAAGCACACAGCCGAGGAACCAGGCCCTAGCCCTACCACCGCCGCCGCCGCCGCCAGATTCCCAAACCCTACACCCCGAGGAGGTCCAACGCAGCCCGCACCCGCCCAGCAGACGCACGGCGGCCGCGGCCCCAGAGCCGGCGC
The DNA here is from genome assembly GCF_030028045.1 of Hippopotamus amphibius kiboko. Lineage (NCBI taxonomy): Eukaryota > Metazoa > Chordata > Mammalia > Artiodactyla > Hippopotamidae > Hippopotamus > Hippopotamus amphibius. The sequence goes on from NC_080192.1 coordinate 9,697,930, forward strand.
CGCTGACGTCACGCTGACGTCAGACGTGACGCCGCGGCGGGGCGGGAGCGAGGACGGCGCAGGAGGGCGTTTCCGGAGCACGCGCCGGGCGGGGGCCGCTGACGTCGGGCTCAGGTGCGCGCGCCCGCCCGCCCGAGCGCGGCCCAGGTGGCGGCCCGCAGCTCCAGGTGGTGGCTTGCAGCGGTGAGGGGGCGGCCGGCGGCGCGTCCGCAAGCTGTCCGGGCGGCGCGGGGGGCCGGACGGGGGCCGGGGTTAGGCGAGCGGCGGGAGGGCGCCTCGGCTTGTACTCACGTGACGGGCAGGGAGGTTGGGGTGGGGGCGGCGAGCTGGGTGGGCCTGGGCTCCGGAGGGCGAGGCGAATCGTCCGGCCCCACCCCTCGCGGGCCTGCCGGTCGCAGCGCCGGACCTTCCCTGGGGCTGGGGCCGGACCCGCCGCGCAGCTTCCCCGGACAGCTTGGTCCTCCGCGGCGGCCCGCCCGACCGCCGGAGCTGCCAGGAGTTCTCTCCTCCGGTAGGGCCGCGGCGAGAGGGGGAGAGTCCGCTCTTTCCGAGGGAGCTGCGCCGGTCTCGGCCCCGCGGGGTCCCACCGCACCCGAGAGGATGGAGAGCCTCCCCCGAGGCCCCAGCAGAGCCCTCGATCCCACGCTGGCCAGCCCTCGCTAGTTGCTCGAAATTTGCGTTTTATCCACCACCTAGGCCTTGTCTCCTGAGTCAGTGGCGTTGTGGTTCCAAAGAAATGGAAGAAAAGGAGCGATGTGACCGATTCCGTTCGGTCCTCCTGCCTTGAGGCCTGGTTCGCATTTACAGGAAGGAAAATACAGCAAGAAAATCGTGGTTTTTTTGGAAGGGGTAGAAGAGGAGGGTGGAAGAAGGAAAATAAGGTCTTAGATTTTATATGGTTTTTCAAAACTTCTGCACTTTGACAGTGGTGGCAAAATACACACTAATCCAAAAGTTATCTTTCTATTGAGAAGAGAGAAGAGGGGGACTATTTTTCCTTTTGGATTCCAACCTTTTCTTTCCGTGACAAAGCATAAATCATGGACACCAGAAAATAAGGTGGACCTCAGGAATTCTGAAAAGACTGAGAAGCTTACATTCCTCCTCAGGAGGGAAGGGTGGGGTGTTTTTAGTCCTCTCTGGAACCTAAAACGAAAAACATGAGTTGCGTGCCATGGAAAGGAGACAAGGCCAAATCTGAATCATTGGAGCTGCCCCAGGCAGCACCCCCACAAATCTACCATGAGAAACAGCGCAGGGAGCTTTGTGCTCTGCACGCCCTCAATAACGTCTTCCAGGACAGCAACGCCTTCACCCGGGAGACGCTGCAGGAGATTTTCCAGAGGTAGGGGACCCCTTCTCCTTGGCGTGTTTGTACTTTTTTTGCTCTTCCTGAATTTCTCGGCATGGGGCAACGTCTCTGCTGCATAAACCTTCAAACCAACAGGGATTATTAGCTAGATGCTGTTAGCAGGTATAAGGGACACAGGAATGGGAAAGAGATTAATCACCATCAATTACTGAGCACTTACAGTGGGCTGGCTGGGCACAGTGCTAAGAGCCTCAGTGATGTTCTCTCAAGTGATCCCCTCTAGAATCCATTGGAACATGTATTGTCATTTCCATTTTATGGATAAAGACAGTGCTCAGAGAAGTTCAGTAATTTGCCCAAGGTAACTTGGCAAGAGATGAAGCCGAGCTTGAATCAAGGTTTGTTGTTGCTGTGCTGTTGATCACTATGCTATTAATGCCTCTCAAGTCCTGCCCCCAAGGAGTTTAGAGTCTGGAAGGGGGGAACCGGATATGTACACACTCAATTACCTGTCATCAGAGTTGGAATGTTGTGGATTCCATAAGAAAGGTATATATACAGTGCTCAGCTTTTCTGTGGGGCCATGTGCTGACCTTGGTGCTTTTCGGATCCTGTTTTGTGTAGCTCTCCTAACAGTAGATTTACTGTCTCTATTTTACTGATAAAGAAACAGAAAGAAAGGTCAGGTCATTTGTCTAAATAGCTTCTAAGTAGCAAAGCTGTGATTTGAAGCTGACTCTACGTCCCCTCCCCTTTCCACTTCATTCTAGGTGGCCTTTCTTATCTACTTTGCCAAATGCTGCCGGACAGGTTGATAGAAGTTCAGCTTTTTTCTGTCAGCTTTGATGTTCTAAAATTCTTCTCTCAAAGGGGTTGAGAAATGGTTCTGCAGTGTCTGGATGAACACAGCAGCACATCTGCAATCCATAGCAACTCTGGCAGTGAGCCTGTCTCACTACTCCAGCTTACAAAGAGTTACCCTGCTCGATTCTCAGTGCAGAGAAAGCTCAAGGATTCTTCAAGCTGTGCATATTGGCAGTTCCAGAAGACCCTTCTGACTCCATTCAGAGATGAAATTATTGCCCCAGAAGGGCCTGAATTACAGCTGGTAACAACCTGTTTGGGGTGATTTATGAAGCATATATATAGACCACTTACCCTGAAAGAACCATAGGCCCTCTTTTAAAAGAATGTTCATCCCAGTGTGCAGACAAAATTATAGTGAGGGTAATTATTTTCCAGTGCCAGTAATAACCCTAATAATGCCTTAGCAGGGCAAATATGTCCTCTGCATCATGGCCATTATCTGGCAAGTAGAATTAACTCTTTTCAGGAAATAGGGCCCTGAGAGGTGAGTTAATTGTCTCTATCGCTAAGTCACTTAACTGAAAGTAGAAAGGAGGCCAGTCCATTAGACTGCTTCCTTTTGGCCAGCCATTAATATATCTTCTACTCCTGATTGGTTATTTGCAAATTATTTCCTCATGGAAGACTAGGGAGAAGGAACAGACTCAGAGTGAGTACCTGAGTGTGCTTGGTACTTTGTACTATGTAACAGTCTTGCAACAACCTTATCAGTGGTGATCCTAGGAAATAGGATTCAGTTTAAGCAATTTGCCCAGTTTCACTCACTAGTAAATGTCAATTCCAAGATGCGGTGTGTCCATTAAGAAGTTTTTCATTTCTATAAATTTGGTCCCAATCTGACACGATGGTGATCACTAATGCAGATAACACTCACTCCGTGCAAAGCACTGTTCTGAGTGCTTTCCTTGTGTTAACTCACTCCTGACACCAATCGTAACGTAGATCCTGTTACTTCTCATTTTTCCAGATGAGGGAACAGAGTTCACAGACCTGTTAATTGTAGGATTTGGACCCAGGCTTTGTGACTGGAGGGCCTGCTTTCCTAACTGCTCTGCTACTTCCTGAGTATTGAAGGTGTGTCAGAATAGTTATATCATCTGAAGCCGTTCACCTTGCTAGGAAGTTGGGCCTGGGTCTGAAGATGTGGACTATGATTATAAACTGCTTGTGGATAATAGCAGGACTCTTTCAGCTATGTTCTCCCTGAATGAAAGAATGCTAAATATTTGCGAAACACTCCCGTGGAACCAAAGTTCTATTCCTGGCTTTTGAAGCTTTAGCAGGTTGTACTACATTCCCCAGTTACCTATCAGCACAACGTAAAGATCCACCTCGAAGTAGCAGCAGACCAGTACATACCCGAATATATGTACCCTGCCACTCCAGAGGTGGGATTCTGTACAGAGTATTTAATATAGGAAGATTCTGTGTGGGTAAATAGGAACAAAGAAGTGTGAAAGGGATCAGAGGAAAAAAGAAAGGGAGAAGAGGTGAGGGAGAGAAGATGGAACTTTTTAAACAAACATATACTAGTTGCCTTCAGCATGCCAGGCACTACTAGGCGCTGTAAAGAAAAGCTGAACAAGACTTAGCTGCTAAGAAGCACATCTCAGAACTGTACATAGATTTAAGTGAATTAGAACCATGGAATTTAGAGCAATTTAAAGGGAAAAGAATCTATTCGGATCTTAACAGAAAAGAAGAGTAATGTTGGCAGTAATGTTAACTAGATAATTTTAAATGCCCAGACCTAAAGTTCTGTGCTTTTTTTTGAAGATGTAGCTGATGAGTGGTAGAAATGGGACAAAATTTTTGATGAATGCCATTCGTTGAGAGGAAGTTCATCCTAGCAGTTGAATTT